>NW_024412406.1:12024122-12230269 GCF_014898765.1 Herpailurus yagouaroundi
AGTGATAACTATATGTTAGGATACATAAAAAAATTTTATATTGGGCCACTGGTTACTGTATCTAAATGACTAAAAAACGAGACAAAACACGCCAAAAAACCAAACTTATCACCACCAACAAAAACCAAACAGCAATTACATATTTTGAAAGGTGATCATGTAATTAATACATGTAATGATATGGATTTAAAGCCTACAATACGCTTGATATATGAAGATATAAATAAAAAATTCTCCCCAGCTTTTACTAAAGTAAATGTATAATCTTTTGGTTAGGAAGGAAACAGTTTCAAAAAATTCTCTAGAATGTTCTTAAAGACTGCATATTTTCAAGCATCGTCTAACACATTCAGTACTGTTGCTTTGTTTTCTGTTGTGTGAATGTGTCTTTAAGTAGTGATAAAAAAATTTTTATTCAAATGCTGAGCAAACAGAACACAATGATACGAGAAAGGCTTTATCATCATAGAAGACTTCTCAGAGGAGGAAGAAATTTCAAACCAAGTTTTAAAGGAAACAATAGACACTGTTGGATTGAAGCAGTGAAGGCACTTCTGGAAAGAAGAATGGCATGAGCCAGGGCTTAGAGATAACAGCCAGAATTAAGTCAGGAAAACAAAACCTGTCTGGAGCCTTCCTAAGCTTTTTGGCAAATTCCTTTCATGAGGAGGTAGCAGGGAAGGGATATCCTAAGCAACCTCACTCTTCTTACCCTTCTCACCCTCTCAGAAAGGGAATACTGGTATGGACACTAGAAGGACACCAGAAGTTACAAGGAATTCTATTTGCAGATTTTATCTCGAAGTTCAGCTCTGCCTGTACAACTGTAGCCTGTGTGCTGCTGTTGGCCTTATGGCTCCAGAGACAATTTTCTGGCAGCAGAATTACACTTGTGCAAGAAAGAAGAACTGTTGTTTGCTCGGCGGGCACAAGACACCCTCAGATACTTTGTGCAGGCAGATTTTTTTGTCCCTAAATTTTAGCATTGTAGTAGTTTTTTTTCTTAAAAGTTAAACATGGATTCTAGCCTCTGTCGCCCTCTTTCCATGTAATCAATTATTTCCCCACTAACCAGACTAATCTACAGCAGGTAATAATTGGCTCTATATGCCCAGTTGGATTTGCCTCTAGGTGTGGTTTTGAAGATGGCAACACTTGTTTCCCGCCCTTGGTCTTCCTCTTGAGTCTCTTTCACACTTAACTGGTTGCCTTGGGCTACCAGGGACTCTTCACTGTTGTGCCCTCCATCTCTTGCCTCTTACTCCCCATTTGGCAGGGTCACCCCATATCCTAGACTCTGGATACCAATAGTAGAGTGACCCCCATCTCCACCAGCCTACCCACAAAACCACCCAAAGAAACATAAAGCTAGGTTTAAAGCAGTGTTCTTTCTAAGCACATGTAGCTTCAAGAATTGTCAAAGGTCCCATCCCTCAACCAAATTCCCACCCCCAAATCCATATATAGAGAGAGCTGCCAATAAACTACCATTGGAAAGGAGATGCGCCATTAGCATCCTAGAATAAGGAACTAAATCAGTTAATTCATGTCAGTAGTAACATAGTAGTCACATGCTCCGTAAGCAGCGGTTTTGGAGGCAGTGTGGTCTGGTAGTTAAGAAGGCAGACTTTGGAACCAGTCTGTCTGCCTGGGGTCAAATCCTACCACTGCCACTAACTAGTGGTGTGACTGCAAACAACTCTGCAGATACCTTTGTATCTATATATAGGATTAAGGAGTTAATAATACGTGTAAAGCACTCACACATATTAAGTGCTTAATAAGTGTGTCTGTTGTTACTCCAATAATAGCTTAATCCAAATTGCAGATTGGGGAAATGAAATCAATTTCCCACACTTTGGCAGAGACATCTTTGTGGTTCATGGGCCTTTTGGTACCCTGAAGATAACCTCATGTGTGTGACTATATCCTTCCCTGTCTCTGCTTAAGGAAACTTTTATACTATAAAACACACACATGCACATGTGTGCCTGCATGCACGCACACGCTCACTCTCTCTCTCTCTCTCTCTCTCTCTCTCTCTCTCTGATTTTATGATCCTCATTTGGATTGAGACCTGAAGTTTGAAAACCACTGGCTTAGGGGCAGCTCTGTATAAATGAATATATTAAGTCCAGTCATTTCCTCAGTCTGAGTTATATAGGAAATGGCTTTTCTCTTCTAGGACACTGGATTCATAATTCAACTCCACGAAACTAGAACCTTAACATTATTTTCCTAATATAAATTTGAAGTCATTCATAGGCAGTGATAGAACCAGCAGGGACCTTAGATAGGGTCTGGTGCTGTGAAAAATATATTGAACTGGGGAACCTGACAAGTAGGTCCTGGTTCCATTCCAGGAGGGGCAGAGAGGGAGAGAGAATCCCAAACAGACTGCACTGTTAGCGTGGAGCCCGATGTGGGGCTCAAACCCATGAACTGTGAGATCATGACTTTAGCCAAAATCAAGAGCTAGACACTTTACTGACTAAGCCACCCAGGCTCTCCCACCTTCACTATTATGTATGCATATGAGATGAGTCCTTCAATGTCTGATTCTGCTTTTCCCCATTTGTGAAATGAGGAGCCTAGGTCCTTTCCAGCTCTCTGACACTTAGAAAAATGTGTACCCTTGTAATTTCACATATTACAGACATCAACATTCAAACTTAATAAACCACATAAGAAAACCATGTGAGAAAACCACTGTCCAAACCCTAACTTTAAATACTTTTCCATCAATTATTTAAGCTATTTGGTTTTGGATTTGAGCAAAGGTGAATTAATTGTATGTTCATATGAAGTTGACCATTTTCCAGGTAAATGGAGTCTCCTTTAAGAGTCATATTGGTTCATCCTTCAAGAAGATGCATCATGCATTTGAAAAATATCTGGGGAAATACTCATCTGTTCTTGACTGTTTGGAAATGGATTAAGAAAAGGGAAAGGGAATGTATTTGGCCTTTCAATTTCCTTACTACCTTGAGGGTACGAATGATGTCTTCTTTTTAAAAATATGCCCTCAGACACCAGTAAAGGGCCAGTTTGCTACAGGACATGCATCTCCAGGGAATGGAAGTACAATTTTATAGATACAAGTAGAAAAAGTACAGCCCAAAGAGCCAATCCTTTATTTGAAAGTCTCTGGCCACTCACTACCTGGCATTTAAGTGGTGTTTTAAAACCCAACAAAGAAATAGGTTTAAAAAGAGGCATCAATACAGATGGCTAATAATAAGCCCATGAAGAACTGCTCTACATCACCAGCCATCAGGGAAATGCAAATCAAAACCGCAATGAGATACTACTTCACATCCACTAGGAGGGCTAGAATCAAAAAGGTAAGTGCAAGTATTGGTGAGGAGGAAGAGAAACTGGAATGCATCATATACTGCTGATGGAAATGTAAAATGGTGTAGCCTTATTGACAAGCAGTATGACAGTTCCTCAAAAGGTTAAACACAGAGTTACTGTATGACCCAGAAATTCCATTTCTAGATATATACCCAAGAGAAATGAAAACCTATGTCCACACAAACACTTATACACAAACCCTCATCACAGCATTAGCATTAATAGCCCAAAGGTGAAAACAACCCGATGTCCATTAGCTGATGAATGTATAAAGAAAGCATGGTATATCCATACAACGGGGTATTATTTGGCATAAAAAGAATGTTACAACACGGGTGAATCTTGAAGTTATTATGTTATGTGAAAAAAAGCCAGTCACAAAAGAGTATATATACAGTATACATACTGTATGATTCCAGTTATAGGAGATGCCCAGAATAGGCAAATGAATAGAGATGGAAAGCAGGCTAGTGGTTGCCTAGAGATGGCAAAGGAGATGGAGAGATTGGGGATAATGGCTAAGGGATCCACATAGTTTCTTTTAGAATATTTGGAAAATATTCTAAAATTGTGATGGTGGAGGTACAACTCTGTGAATACACTAAAAACCACTGAATTATACATTTTAAACAGATGAGTTGACTGGAATGTGAATTACATTTCAATAAAGTTTTATTTAAAAAGTCGTCAAAGCATATTGACAACTTATAAAGAAAACAGCACTGCTTGATAATAACTCACACCTGAATTCTCAATTTTGCTTGCTATCCCTGAGGAATCCCAGGTTAACCCCTTTTGATGCTTCCCCATCTGTAAAATGGCAATAACCATGGCAAACCACTCTCCCCTTTTGTCCTCATGGGGACCTGGTGAGACACAACACTTTTGTGTCCTCGATTCACGCTGAGATTTGTTTTTTCTTAAGGAGACTCATGCTTCAAAATTGGAGGCATTAGTGTGGAAACGAAAGGTTTCAGGGCTCACCCATAAGGACATTTTGCAGGAGCAACAGTCTTAGCATTTGTGTAATCTTATATCTGTAATGGAGGAAAACAAGATTAAAAGCTCCATTCTTGAAGGCAAGAGTAATTTACACGAGATAAAGGGTGCAGAACACTGAGAACACTACTCCCCTTGGAGAGTTGCATGTATTCAGGGAAAGTTACCAGGCAGAGGAGCAACTCATACAGCGTAAGACAATATGCACTCAGGAGGAGAGGCAGCCAGGATAAAAGCCAGATTCCCAGGTGGTCCCATCCTGTAGTCACTTTGTGAGGCCACGGGTAATCATTGCAGGTTCCCATGGGGGAGCCTTATAGATTTATAGTGACAACTATCTCGAAACCTCATATATTGCCCACCTTGTTTCCAAAGTTCTTCTCGATAAAACTGATTTTAACCTCAGTGTTAAGCTGTAGAGAGCCGTGAACTTGTGCTGCCACTTTGGCCCTGCAAAATGGGGTTCCTGCTTCGTTTCTGTATCTGAACACCTCAAAAAGGCAGTTGTGGAAAATAATTCAAAACTGCAGTACAAAGATGGCTACACTGCACATTATGGCAAAGGAGTAAAGTTACTCCTTTCTCTGAGTGTATTTTTTTTTATTGTAAAAGCACTCTTCTTTTTATAAAAATCAGTGTAGTGCTATTTTTAATAGATGTGGTTATGGTCTCATTCTAAGACATATCTTAAAATTATAACATACATTTCACAAAATATTATTGGGCCAGTGCAATTTAATTTGGCCAATCTTTTTGAACATATTTTAAGGCAAGTGATAATTTTTTAAAATGGGAGCTATATGATTTAGAAACGTGATAATACGTGTGGATTAATGTGTCACCTTTCTGCTAGTTCATGTACTACCTATGACTGTGAATGTAGAAAGGTAATAGAACTAGCAAAATTCTCAGTTTTAACATTGAGGCCAAACAGATGAAGTTTTAACAACTTTTCCGATATAATTTTGAATGTCAGAGCATGCACATCATTTTAACTCTAAAGGTCACTCTTTAAACACCACCTAAGATTGCCTATTTTGATGAACATCACGGAAAAAGCAAAGACACTGTGGTCTGACAGAACTGAGTTTATACCCCTTATGCACCACTTAGTAATATATAGTCTTGGGCAGTTTACAAAACCACTCTGAGCTTCAGTTTCTTCATTGCAAAATACACTGTTGGAAGAATTAAATAAAATCATATGTGCCCAGGGCTGAAAATACCAAGTTTTTGATGAATGAATCTCCCTTCCCAGGTTACTGCATCTCGGTAATTGGTTCAAATCCAGTCTTCATCTTTCACTGTGATTAATGATGTCTTCTAATTTTTTTCTGAACCTTCATTCTTCTTTACCTTTTGTCTATTTACTGCCTGCTGTCTTGCCCTGTTGTTCCCATTTCATCTACGTACCTCTACTTCCAGCCACTCTGCTACTCCTTCCCTGTTTCTAGTCATTTTAACCAATTGAACCAGCCATCCCTCAGGCACCTGCAACTGGAACAATTTTAGCTCTTTCTGAGCTGATTCCTCCAGCCTCATTAATGGCCCACTCCCGCCCTTAAGTTCTACCCTTCGTTAACAATGGATTCTTCCAGTTCCTGGAAAGTCTTGCTTCAAGGAGCCAAGACTGCCATATGCTCTCTTAAATTTGTACCTTCTACATGCTCTTTCCTTTGTCTGGCTGATCTGCTCCTTTCAATTCAACTGGCCAACTCCTATTCCTCTCACGGTTCCCAGCTTAATGACTCTTCCTTGAGAAGGCCTTCCCTGAGTCCCTCGACCAGGTTCCATCTACCTATCTAAAAGCTCTCCATCCATCCATCATCCATCTACGAGCTCTCACACCTTTCACCATGGATATCACCTTTCACCATGATCTAACTTCTCCAAGGGGATGCATGCTCCTTGAAGGGAGTGATTGTGTCATCACAGAGTCCAGCACAAGGTGTGCACGTAAGTGTTCAGTAAGTATTTAGTGAACAAATGAGTAAAAGAATGATGGAAATAAGATTATATTTCTCAAGTACATGCCAGTCCTTGAACTGGATACAAAGGATGAATAGACATAGTAAAGAGAATCACAGTCCTTCTATCTGTAGTCTACTTCAGTGTTTTCATATGTTTCTGTGGTGAGGGAGGGGAGACAAGATACTTTGCTGAATCTCAGTCACTCAGTAATATTAATAAATTGGTCAAGCGAGAAAAGCTATAATGCCAATTCTGGGGAGTAGAGAGAAATGTTGTTACTAGGCAAAGTATTGCACTCGTTGGCTTCCCTCCCCACCGAAATATGAATTTTTAAAACCACTTTATAATGCTCCTTGACTGCATCCAACCATTTCATGTGTTTGTAGTTTTAGAAACAAGAAGAGTGATCCATAAAGAATAGAGGAAATACTGTTTTTTTTTGCAAGTTATAATAATACTTAAACTATTTCCAGACATTATGTAGAAACTGGTGGAAACATTTTATTCCAGCAGCACAGAAAGCCAAATCAGATAATTCAAGCCTCTAAATTCTCAGACAATTGTCTCCTTCAAGGTCTTTTCAATGAGTCCCAAATCAATTCTGTTCAACTTGTTCTCAGGTTGTTTTTGTTATGTTTTGTTTTGATTATTGCTGTTGCTGGCCTTACCTGGATACTAACTATCTAGATCTGCACTGTCCACCAGCCACATGTGGCTATTGAGGATGTCAAATGTGATGAGACCAAGCTGGGACCTGCTACATGTGTAAAATACACACTATATTTCTGGCACTAAGAATGAAAAATAAGAATGTAAAGTATTGGTCATTTTTATGTTGATTACATGTTAAAATGATAATATGTTGGATATATTAGGCTAAATGAAATATAGTAGTAATGTTAATGTCACCTGTTTATTTTTACTTTTTTGATATGGTTATCAGAAAATTTTAAATGTGGCTTGCATTATTATATCTCCTTTTGACAGTGCTAGTCTAGGTTCCCAGCAGTTGATTTAATGGGTCTGGAGAGTAAGCTGACCCACTGCCTTCTCAGTTCTGTCCAGTAATCTTGATTATGCTTTGCCAGAAATTATGCTAGTCCCTAGAGATACAGAGGCAAAACAGATAATGCATTCAACTTTGCGGAACTCAAAGTCTAGTCTAGTGGGGAGTGGTTCTTGTTATACAACTGAATAATGTTAATAGCTTGGAAAATTCAACAAAGAATATGGAAAGATGATATTGGAACACAGGAGAGGGTCAGGTAACTAGTTTGGGTTAGGGCAGTGAGAGGTTAGGAGTTAGGAAAAGCTTCCTTGGAGAGGAAGGTTGTCTGAGCTGAATGCTGAAGGACAGTAGGGGCCAGAGGCCTCAGATATTATGGTAGGTTCCACTTTTGATGAGAACCTTGGGGAAACCAAAAGCAGTCTGGAGTTGCTGAAATGTAATTGTGCTGGGAGAAATGAGAGAGAGAGAGGTGGAGAGAGAGTCCAGTCTTGAAGCATTTTCTCTGCAAAATCTAACTGTGTCATGCACGCAAGGTTTAAAGCATGGAGACATCAGGCGTATTACCTAAAAAGCTACAGTGGAGAATAGATTTTAGCCTTCATAAATATAGCTGTGTGATAAGGCTGTACCAGCTGTTAGTTGCCTTGGTGCAAGAACAATTCAAGATTGAGCAAGGGTGACCTCTGAAAAGCAGGAGAGGGGACCAGTGCAATGGTGCTGACAGGTGTTCATGGGGTCCTCACTGGGAAGGCCTTCTGGATCTAAAGTGAGGATGGCCCCATGCATGTAGGGGGCACAAAATACATTTAATTGGATTGATACAACTCCTTGTTGAGTGACCTTCTTCTCTTTTTCAATTCTGTACTTGGCTTCTCTGGGTTATTGCTCTTAGGTTTAATGCTTGTCTTATCATTTTAGGCCCTCTAACCGCACCTGTGACATATTGGTCATGTTCCCTCCTGCCACAGTGGCTTTGCACATACTTTGCTCTCTCCTTGGAATGCTCTTCCTTCTTCTACTTCCTTCTACTTTTTCTCCAATGTCCGCTTAATGATCACTTCTTTGGGAAGTCTCTGACACTCGGAATTGCTCAACTTCCACTTTCTTCCTGGCCCCTCTAGTGGTTACCTTTACTCATTATCTGATTAAAGTCAGCCTTGCTATCTACGGTGCATTTGAAGAGGGCAGGCATTATTCATGTTTCTGCTTATCAAGTTTTTAGCACAGTGTTTGACACCTAATAGAAACTTGAGGGGCGCCTGGGTGGCTTGGTTGGTTAAGCGTCTGACTTCAGCTCAGGTCGTGATCTCGTGGTTCATGAGTTCCTTCCCTATGTAGGGCTCACCACTCTCAGCACAGAGCCTGCTTTGGATCCTCTGTCTCCCTCTCTCTCTGCCCCTTCTCTGCTCGCTCTCTCTCTCTCTCAAAAATAAATAAACATTTTAAAAAAAAGAAACTTGATAAACATCAAGCAGACAAATGAATTCTAACTCTTCAAGACATTGTGAAAATCTGAAAAAGTACTAATCCTAGGGTCAGCTTTTATGGAACATCACAATCCCTTGGCTGAAAATAGACATTAAAAGCTAAATTTTAAATAGTCTTCTCCTAACGCTTAAAAAATATATATATGTATATATATATATATATATATATATATATATATATATATATATACATATATATATATATAACTGACAACTGCATATTATCTGAGTTGTATTTGCTAAGTATGTGTAGAGGAACATGAGATTTTACTCATTTTGATTTTATTTTTTCTGCTTAGAGAAAAACGCATAATAACCAAAAGGTAGCAAGATTCAGTTTAGGGAATGCCATAATAACTCCTGATGAAGACTGACCAGTCTAGGAAGCAATCAGATGCTATAAATAAGTAAATATCCCATAAATAAGTAAGTAAATATCTCATCAAAGTAATTAAAATAGTTCTAAAATGTTTCCAACTTAATTGGGAAGAAATGTCTTCGACTTACAGATGACTTATCAATTCTTTTTTATTTACACTAATAAGAGAATAATATCCCACAGATAGTGAGGAGGGTAAGAAAAGAAAGCTGAACATTGCAGAAGTATATATCCACTTGCATGGAAAAATGCCACTTAGAATTTAAAAATAAGTAGAACTGGGAAGCAACTGGGAAATTCTTCATTTAAATCAGGCTTATGTGAAAGTGCAGAGAAAGATGTGTCACCTTTGATGCACCCAGAAAGGGCAGTTATAACACATTTTGGGAGAGGAGAAATAGTAAGGCCCAGAGAATTTTAAAAATCAGCTTATTATCCTTAGTTAAAAAAAATTTTTTATTGTTTATTTTTGAGGATGAGAGAGAGAAGGAGGGAGAGAGAGATACAGAGCATCAGTAGAGGAGGGGCAGAGAAAGAGGGAGACACAGAATCTGAAGCAGGCTCCAGGTTCTGAGCTGTTGGCACAGAGCTGTGAGATCATGGCCTGAGCCAAAGTCAGATGCTTTGCCGACTGAGCCACCCGGGCGCCCCTGCTTAGTTTTAGTAATAACATTGAAGATGGCAATAGCTAACATTTGTTTAATTCTTCACAGGTTACAAAGCACTTCCATATAATGACATACCACCGTAATTCTCACAATGATCCCCTGAGTCAGCTATTATTCTCGTTTTACAGTTAAAGAAACTGAGGCTCACAGGTTAGACGATAAAACTTAGGTAGGTCAGGTTCCCTGAAGCAGAACCCGAGACACGGATTTTCTTGTTCAATGATGAACTGGGAGAGTGTTTTCAGGAGCAGGTGAGTGGGGAGAGCAGGAGGGAACAAGGGAAAAAAGCTTTGCAAGAACATGGCCTCAGGGGGACATCAGCTTCAGCCTGAGCCCACAGGAGCTCTGAAGCATGTGGTATGTTGATCCCGCCTTAAGGAAAGGGGGGTGGCCTTTTCTACGCAGCCTGTTCTGGGTGGAGCACATGAGGTAGGATGTGTAAATTCCTCAGCAAGGCGGCTCCTCCTGGCCTTCCACCGGTAGGGAACAACTCTGCTCTGTTAGCACAATCGAGGATGGGTGCACTGACCCAGTAAAGGGAATCTGGTTGAGGGACAATGTCTACGGTAAGTGGACTGTGCAAGATTACTCAGATAATAGGCATCAAGTACGCTTTGGATCCAAACCTACTGATTCCAAATTTAGTGCTCTTTTCAATAGAATTGAATAGAAACCAGTGATTTCACTTAAAGGGGGGGGGGTATGGGGGGGGGGAAGAAAAAGAAAAAAAAGAGAAAGAAAAAAAGAAAAAAAAGGCCTATTGCTATATGCAGAGGTAGAACTGATTAGCTCTCCAAGTAGTCAGTTTTGTTGTTACTCATTATACTGTGTTCATGAGCACACATTACGATCATAGGCTTCTTTTCCGAATTCTAGGCGTGTGAGATCCAGAAATGAATCATCCATATCACCTAAAAGGCTACCTGATATAACAAAAGGCTCAACTTGATAAAATACAAACGACCAAGCCTCTAAAACCACTGGCGACTACATAATTTGTTAATATTTGCTTACTGTTGTTGCACATTCATGTATAGAATATTCTATAATATTTCTGTAAGAGAAATAAGACTGAGAAATTAATTGCCCAATTCCATTGGAGTATCTCCACCATCTCGTGAAGAGAAATGATTACAGATGAACCGACTCAGTTGTAGATTACCCACTGTAGAATATGGCTATTGATTGCTTTCTCATCCCACATGAATATGTAATCATACATTCTGCTATAAAACTAAGATTAATGTAATAGAACTATAGGGCCTGCAATATTTCAACTGTAGTCTGTACCAGAGCAGCACGAGCATACACAAGGCAGTAAATATAACAGAGCATGTAATATAGCTGATAAAGAATATAAATCCTTTATTTTTTTTGATTAGTAGAAAAGCAGTAGAAATGGCTATGGGATGCATGGTGCAATAGTAAAAGAAGGATAAATCTGTTCTAAAGAATATATCTGGGAAGAAGAACTTCAGAAACATTTAAAAACTGTCTTCACTGAAGCTAAATCTGTAAGAACTGGCAGCCTTTTTAATTAGTATAAATCATTTAATACTTTTTTTTTAAGTTTATTCATTGTTGAGAGGGGGGAGAGAGAGAAGGAGAGAGAGAGAGGGAGAGAGAGAGAGCAGGGGAGGGGCAGAGAGAGGGAGACACAGAATCTGAATCAGGCTCTAGGCTCCAAGCTGTCAGCACAGAGCCCGATGTAGGGCTCGAACCCACGAACTATGAGATCGTGGCCTGAGTCGAAGTCGGATACTTATCCCACTGAGTCACCCAGGCGCCCCCATTTAATACTGTTTTTGAGTGCCATACTAGGGAACCTCAAAAGAAACAGGTTTCCTTCATTCAGTTTTTAGGGAGCAGAGAGAAACCTATCTGGAGAATGAGATTTTAAGGTGTATGGCAAGCATGAAGCATTGTTGACAGAATTAATATCTTTTCCCATGGTTTTCCTGACTATATTCCAACAATGAAGAGATACTGAGGGAGTGAAAATCTTCCAGAATAAACTGCATATTAACTTACATTATCTAAAGTGGCCCCGTCCAACCGAAGTGTAATATGAGCCACAGGTGTGATGTGAAAATTTCTAGTAGTCACAGATAAGAGGTGAAATCAATTTCAATAATATGCTTTATTTAACCCAATGTATCTAAAATATTATCATTTTAAAAATATAATCAATATAAAATTTACTGAAGAGGTATTTAAAATTCTCTTCTCTTTTTTCAAGTAGTCTTCAAAATCTGGTGTGTATTTTACCCTTGGAGCACAGCCCAGTGTGAAATAGCCATATTTCAAGTGCTCAGTAGTCATGTAGGTAGTGGCTACCGTATTGGCCTCTTGAGAACAGAGGCATGGCCTGCTGGAATTAAACTTAAGAGACCCCTCTTCTTTCTCAAAAATAAGAGTGCTAGCTATACACTCTTTCAATACTGCATAAAAGAAATGAGTTCTTTGCTTCCTATGTCCCTTTTTTTGTTCTCTATATATACCCATCAAATTTTCTTTTTTTTAATTTTTTTTTAATTTATATATGAAATTTATTGTCAAATTGGTTTCCATACAACACCCAGTGCTCATCCCAAAAGGTGCCCTCCTCAATACCCATCACCCACCCTCTCCTCCCTCCCACCCCCCATCAACCCTCAGTTTGCTTTCAGTTCTCAACAGTCTCTTATGCTTCATCAAATTTTCTCATATCTAATCAAGAGTCTGCAAAGACAGTGGGGGAAAGTTCTGGAACTCAGCAGCAGGTGGCTTTCTACTAGCCCCTATATTTGGAAAAAAGAAGGAAAGGACAGGAAAAGAAAGAACGCTCTGCTCACTTCAGGTAAACATCCGCTCCTCCGGTAGAGCTGCCGGGCCACACAAATGCCTGGTGAATACATCACACCAATGGTACTGCTGGAATCTTCTCCTCCCTCGCATGCGGCCACCTGACATTTTAGAGCGGTGGGACCTCAGTACATAGGTGTTCAGTGGGAGTCCTGGAGAGAAGTCACTCACGTGCTCTGGAAGGGTTCGTGCCACTTACTACAACGTGACAGAAGTTCAGTTGAGAGGTGTATCAAGTTTCGTTTTTGGAGGAGAGATCTGGCTCTGGTATTCGTGTCCAAGTCTTTAGAGAGATTTAAGGTCATTTCAAATTCTCCACATCAAAATTAATTTTTGAATCTCAAATTACAGAAATAATGCAAAATGAGCGTGCGATGTTACAGGGTGCTAATTAATATAGTGCAGACACTGTATTATTTACTGTTTTAGGTGGCATATTTTGTTTTTCCTAACTAGACTTTATTGCAACCCCATTGTGCTCAGGTCTCAGGGCTAATCTCACAGGAGGAGCTCCCTAAGTACTCGAGGATATAAGGCAGTGATGCTGAGAATTTCCTATGTTTAGATGTCAGCAGAAATAAGGAGAGGTGGAATTTTCTGTAGTTCACTTTGGGAAATGTTCTACTTCATTCTATAGAAAGGCTCAGTATGTTCATATACTTTTTGGCATCGCTGTATTAGCTTCTAGGAAAATAATCAAGTTTGGTGATCATCAATTCTTTTTTCTTTTAAGTTTATTTTTGAGAGAGAGAGAGTGCGAGTTGGGGGGGGCAGAGAGAGAGAGAGAGAGAGAGAGAATCCCAAGCAAGCTCCACACTGTCAGCACAGAACCTGATGTGGAGCTCGAACACATGAACTGTGAGATCATGACCTGAGCCAAAATCAAGAGTTAGATGCTTAACCAACTGAGCCACCCATGCACTCCTTATCAATTATTTTTTATAGAATGTAGTTTAGTGTCTGTGTCTGTGTTGTGGTTTAGGTATTGCCAATCATGGTGGAGAGTTATTCATTGCACACAGATACTGGAGGATGACGTTAGGAGCTATATGGGATACAGAATTAGACGCAACCACAAATACTGGATTCCCATTACATGACAATCAAAATGACTGTCTCAACATCATATGACTGTAGAAAAAGGAATTTTTAAGATTGACACAAAGAAGTCCTGTCTTATAATCACACATACAAATGGGAAATGATTTGAATAATTAGTCTCTTCTAATTTATGCCGTGTGTTAACTTTCCACATCTCATTCACCCAGGGTTACAAAACTGTTCTGTTAAAATTTCTCCTCCCACCCTCACACATTCACTGGAGTTTGGGATTTATAAGATTGTATGGAGACTACTGTACCTCATAAAAGTCTCATTCAAATAATTTTTTTATAAAGCAGAATCTGAGTTTTGTGCCATAATTACTCATCTGGCACCCATGGACAGGGAGGAATTTTGCAATTTATCAAATGTAAATGATAAGAACAATCTTAAATATGTACAGCCTTTAGATTATGCAAAATTAAATCTATGTACAACCATAACTGAAAATGTGCTATTACTGCCTTTAGCATTCACTCAACAAACATTTGTTTGGTTTCTACTGTGTGTCACAATGGTGCTTGATGTTGGGATACAAAAGACAGGCTAAGTATGATCCTTGTCCTCAGGACATATATATTTCTGTTCGACAAAGTTCCGGGTAGACAACTAGACCTCACCATACCTTGGATGGCACGGCATTAATTACCAAACACACAGCATTGTTGGATGTTAGGTTGCCAATTTGAAGTCTCATTTTGTTTTTGAAGACTACCTCCCAAGCCTCATATTTCACAGCAGTGATTATAGAAAAAAAGATACCTTGTACTATTGAAGAATGACTAAAAAATGAATCCCACCACAGCATCTGCATTTCAAGAGCATTTTTGGCCAGCTCTTCTCCAAAGCATTAAACAGATTTAACTTTCTCATTTTAAAGGTCCATACATTTTCAATGGAGAGAGGATTTTAAAAAGTAAGCAGAGTGATGGTTTATATGCTCTATTTTAAATGATGATTGACAGACTCTGAGTAAGAGAAATTGTATTTAGGAAAAATGGATTTTATAGTTCTATCATATGCATGCTTAGAAAGATTGCTAGAACTAATCCCAATGAAACTGAAAGAAATTTTAATTTGCATATTGTAATAAAGAATTGCAAGGCTGGTGAGCAAAGACCCTCTTTTTGTGGCTAAGAAAATGAGAATAATGAATACTTCACTGGGCCTTAAAATAAATAATATGTGTGTGTGTGTATGTGTGTGTGTTGTGGGTGTGTATTAATCTCAAAGATGATGACACTACTGAAAAAATTAAAAATAATGTTAGAAATAAAAGTTAAAAATGTATAATAATTTTATAACGTTAGATTTTTAATCTCAAATATTTTGGATAATTCTACTGAAAATATTTCCAGTAGTAAGTTCTTTGAGGCTGGAAATGGGGCTCTGTCTATTAATGTATCCCTAGCATTTAGCACAGTGCCCAACTCTTCTTTTTTAAAAACCGTTTTTATTTATTTGTATTTTTTAAAGTTTATTTATTTTGAGAGAGAGAGCGTGTGAGTGAGCAGAGCTGGGGGAGAGAGAGAAAATCCCAAGCAAGTTCGGCACTGTCATCGCAGAGCCTGATGGGACGCGGGGCTTGAATTCACAAATTGTGAGATCATGACCCAAGCCAAGATCAAGAGTCAGATGCTTAACTGACTGAGCCACTCAGATGCCCCAGTGCCCAACTTTTAATAAGTGCTTACTAGGGGCGCCTGGGTGGCTCAGTCACTTAAGCGTCCGACTCTTGATCTCGGGTCTGGTCATGATCTTAAGGTTCATTTTGAGCCCCCAGTAGGGCCCCGTGCTGGAGGCGTGGAGCCTGCTTGGGATTCTCTCTCTCCTTCCTTCTGCCCTTCACCTACTCTCTCTCTCTCTCTCTCTCTCTCTCTCAAAATAAATAAACTTAAATAAGTGCTTAATAAATAATTGTTGAATAATAGGTGGGTGGTTCAATTAATAAATTATTTGAAGAATGAATTCGGGAGAAAGGAGATGAAAATAACATTATTTAGACCTAATATGTGTTATGCCTTGTCTTGTTTTAGGTGCTTTACAGAGTAAGTCATAGATCAGTCCTCTAAGGCAGGTAGTACTACTCAAAGTGTGGTATGTGGACCTGTGCACATCTGCCAATTGTTTGTAACATTCCACGATGACATAGGTACAGGAAATGTTAGTAAACAGTGAGAATTTTTTATTTTTATAGCAATTTGACATTGCCCAAACAGCCAAGGGCATGATCATGTTTATCCCAATTTATGTTTTTTATTGTTATTTATAAAAGTATCAGTCCTTAACAAATTGGAATCTATGAAAAAAACCCAAAAAGAATGAACCAGAAACGAATCCTTTAGCAGAGAGTTTGAGAAGCACTGCCCTAAAATATGTACTACAATCCCCTCTTTTACTGATAAGGAAACCACAGTTTATAAGACAATTAGCCAGTAAGCCTTGGGACTGTTAGAGCCAAAACCTTGAAGCTTTCATATTTGGAAAAAAGATAAATCTTCCAGCTTAGGGCTTGATTTTATGACCCATTTTTACTGATAAAATGAAAACAGACCTGGTTATTTTTCTATATTCCAAATGCAAATGGAGCCTCACTGATGTAAATGACAGCCTCCCTGGCAACACCAGTATTTAGGATTCATGCCAGAAACAATGCAAGGCAGGAAGAAACACACACATGGAATACATGGAAAGGGAAAGGCTTTATGCAATGGAGCAGGCCTGGCTTGTAATATATGATGAGAAGAATGATGTTTAGGAAGAGAATTGAATTTACTTCCCACAGAGACCTGTTCTACCCTCGCTATCCTGCTGAAGCCAATATGGGGATGGGTGTGTCTGTCTATTTATAGTAAGATGGGAAGGAGATGACTAGCTGAGCTACATGGGGGAAGCATTCATCGATGGATTCCCTCAACCCATGATCTACCTGGAAAATCCAGGATACTGTGGCAAACAAACATGTTTGTTGTTTTGTGCCTTGCCTTATTTGGACAATCTCTTCTAATTTGTGTTTTGTTTAGTTTGAGCATAGAAAATCCTGGTGATGTCTCAGAAAAACCAAGGACTCCTAGGTCAGTATTGGCAGTATTTGATTCTGTCAAATGAAATTAAAATTTCATATTTTACATATTCAAAGTGAGCTCTCACTCTTTACTGGCTATACAGATGCAAAAGAAAATATCATTTCCATGCAAGAATACTGAATTTATGCATATGTTAACAGATATCTAGGAAAGTAAACAGTTAAAGTAGCAACTGTGGGCTGGAAGCTGTAAAGCAACTTGTTTATAGAAGCACTGTGCAATCCTAGCAGTAAGACTGAAAGATGCCTGGAAGGCTGGCCTCCTGGGAGGTCCCACATTCAACCACAAGTTGAAAGGCCACTTGGGGGCGATGTTGTAAAGGGCACTGGGGGAGTGCTTGGCCACTGCAAAACATTCAAGGTTGCTTCTAAACCCAATCTCTTCTTGAGGCAGCTGATTTTTATGCTGTTTCTTGAGTGGAATCCTAATCCAACTCATGGAATCATTTCAAATTTTAATGTGGGAGTCTTTCAAAACTCAGCTGAAGGATCACTGTTCATTACTTTTCTTAGCCTTCCCTTTGCAAGTGAAAAACGTATTTTATTTAATAGCACTTACAGGAATTGGTGAATATTTTTTTGGTGTGTTTTTTTCCATATTAAATTATGATTTCCTGAAAGGCAAAGACAACCTCTTATTCATTGCTAGACTGTAATGACTAGTTATGTGGCAAAATATACAACTGATGTTCAAAAGATGTTTGTTGAATGAAGATACAATGTGAGGGTTTCTAAAAAAAGGACAACTGTTATAAAATTGTTTTCTGCCATTTACTTATTTATTTTTTTAACATTTATTTATTTTTGAGAGACAGAGACAGAGCATGAGCAAGGGAGGGGCAGAGAGAGAGGAAGACACAGAATCCAAAGCAGGCTCCAGGCTCTGAGCTGTCAGCACACAGCCTGATGTGGGGCTTGAACTCACAAACTGCGAGTTCATGACCTGAGGTTGGACGCTCAACCAACTGAGCCACCCAGGTGCCCCTGTTTTCTGCCATTTAAATGGTATTTAACCATTAACATAACTTTAATATTAAAAGTCAAATAACTATGTACAAAATGTGGAAAATACTGAATTCAGAAAAAAATAGAAAAACATTATGCAAATCATGAGTTACCTAAAAAAATGTATACATCTGATAATGAGAAACACAAGAGAAATGCAAAATGATAAATAATTGTACTGGAATGATGAGCATCTTATTATAAGGAGTGACTTTTTACTAATATTATGTATAGGAAATATTATTTGAAGTATAAGTATATGGTATATATACTATTAAGATATATGTGGGGCGCCTGGGTGGCGCAGTCGGTTAAGCGTCCGACTTCAGCCAGGTCACGATCTCGCGGTCCGGGAGTTCGAGCCCCGCGTAAGGCTCTGGACTGATGGCTCAGAGCCTGGAGCCTGTTTCCGATTCTGTGTCTCCCTCTCTCTGCCCCTTCCCCGTTCATGCTCTGTCTCTCTCTGTCCCAAAAATAAATAAACGTTGAAAAAAGAAATTTTTTTTTAAAAAAAGATATATGTAATGTATTGTTACAAATTTACATATGTAAATACATGTTATATATATCTTTATATATTAGTTTATATATTCATACTAAATAATATAAAAATAGATTGTTATATATAAACAGATAAATATATGTAAAAATGTGTTGCTTTAATTTGTTGTTTTACATAGTTTATTATATTAGGTTACCTTTTTAATAAAAATAAAAAAAATTAGGATAATGCTGAAAATAAGTTTTACTTATAAAATTATTATTTTACAAAAAAAGTGGAAGAGGATATCTTGTTTATTCAATATCCTAAATTCATGTTGGCTTCAAAATATTTGGAAATTTCATATGAATCAAGGATTGTTTTTCTTTAAAATTTCACAAAAATCACTTGTATGAAATTTTCATTTTATGTATTATTTTTATCCACTTTGCTGTATATGTAGACTTAAAGTTAGATATATGTTACAGTTTAGATCCAAAAATTTTAATGTGAAGTTACCATACCAGAAAAATAGCTATAATATGTATAACATTTACTCAAGTACTTAGTTAATGAATAATTTAAGAGAGTATGCTGGATGAGTGCATTTCATAAAGATAATAATATTAACACCACAGCCTAATTAATGTAATTTAAAAAAGAATGCCAGTAGGAATCTATAAATCAAACCCCATAAATAATTAAAAAAATTTTTTTTAACATTTTAAATTTATTTATTTATTTATTTTTTAAATTTTTTTTTTCAACGTTTATTTATTTTTGGGACAGAGAGAGACAGAGCATGAACGGGCGAGGGGCAGAGAGAGAGGGAGACACAGAATCGGAAACAGGCTCCAGGCTCTGAGCCATCAGCCCAGAGCCTGACGCGGGGCTCGAACTCACGGACCGCGAGATCGTGACCTGGCTGAAGTCGGACGCTTAACTGACTGCGCCACCCAGGCGCCCCTTAAATTTATTTTTTGAGAGACAGAAAGAGACAGAGCATGAGTGGGGGAGGGGCAGAGAGTGATGGAGACACAGAATCTGAAGCAGACTCCAGGCTTGGAGCTGTCAGCACAGAGCCTGATGCAGGGCTCGAACCCATGAACCGTGAGATCATGACCTGAGCCGAAGTTGGACGCTCAACTGACTGAACCACCCAGGCGCCCCGCCATAAATAATTTTAAAGAAATTTATCTGTGTTTTTTAAATATTAGTACAGACCCAAACATTGCTAATATAATATTTTATAATCTTGGTTGGTTTTTAGTAAATTACTTCTTTAATAACTAATCTTGAAATTAGCAGAGCAAATGTTTTAAAATGCCTGAAAAGGTTTGTGTTTCATTCTGTAACATTTGCCCTTCCTATGGGAATAATTGCTATGGGATTAATAGATCTTCTTATGCTATTAATTAATTCAATAACATTTTGTTGACCAGGTAGTGTGAGATGATAAGACTTTAAAGACTTATTATGTAAAAATCACGATTCCTTACTGGTAGGATTAGAATTAAACAGATTCCCTTCTATGTGTACTTAGTAACTTCCCCTCAAATAGCCTAGGTTCAGGGAAGATTGAGAAATCATCCAACCAATGGAAAAGTCCGAACAATTTAAAAAGCAACATTTAAAAAAAAAATTTATTTTAGAGATAGAATGAGCCGGAAAGAGGGGCAGAAAGAGGGAGAGAAAAAGGGAGAGAGAAGGAGGGAGAATCTTAAGCAGGTTCTATGCTTGATATGGGGCTCGATCTCACCACCCTGAGATCATGACCTGAGCCAAAATCAAGAGTCATACACTCAACCTCTAATGGTGCAACTTCTAAGTGTAGTGCTCATCAGTCTCATTTAAGAATCCATTCAGGTGCCAGGGGATTCCAGAGAGAGATCCCTGGTAATTGTCAAAACCCAGGTCCTGGGGTGCCCAGTGGGCTCAGGTGGTGGAGCATAAGACTTTTGATCCTGGGGTTGTGAGGTTAAGCCCTATACTGGGTGTGGAGATTATTTAAAAAATAAAATAAAATAAATCCAGGTCTTTAAGAAATATCTTTGGAAACCAAGAGGGTCCACGTTATCCCAGCAGTTAGTCATCGAAGGCATGACAGTTTTTCAGTCAACGAGCACAGTTGTAAGCGTTCCGAATTGGAGGAGGTACCCCTGGAGTGCCAGTTGGCACAAAGCTCCAGGTAATGTAGAGGATGTGGCTCATCTGAGAAAGACCCATAAACCTCAGGGGGTCTTTTTGATTGAGAGAGAAGGGAAGCTATAGGGTGCTATTCTTGAGAGCTGCAGCCCAGAGACCAGTTATTAGTAAACATTTCTGTAGTCTGAAGCGTACTATGTATGTATGATTCTAAATACACTGAATTGATACAATTGGGCTCAAACTCCTTTTTATAGAATCAGAAGCCACCATCTGGGGAAATGTTCTGACCTTAAGTGGCAGTGCCCAGTGTGGAGAAGTGTTTTTTGTGGTCCACCTTGTATCTGAAATACTTCAGCAAAGGGAGAGAGCAACTGATAACATTATGGGTAGTGAACGTAGAATAAGGCGATTAACAGGCAACAAAGTTAACTTTCACATTCCTTGGCACAGAGTAGCCACTTGTGAAAGGGATGCTCCAACTTGTAAAATTCCTAGGAAACAATGAAAATTCCGAGAAGAAAGAGTTAACTTAGTTTCGCACTACCCCTTGCAATGAGCATCTACCTGCTGCCGGCCGTGGTAACAGGGATGTCATGCCTCTTGCAGAGCATCTCCACGTTTAGATTTTTTTTCCCCAAAGAAACACATCTGGATTTTTCATTCTCGTTATTTGATTTAATATAAATTGATGACAAAATAGGCTAGTTTTAAAATAAGTTTACTTTGGGGCTCCCGGATGGCTCAGTTGGTTAGGCATTTGGCTCTTGGTCTCAGCTCAGGTCACGATCTCACAGTTTGCAAGATGGAGCCCCATGTCAGGCTCTGTGCTGATAGCATGGAGACTGCTTGGGATTCTCTCTCTCCCTCTCTCTCTCTCTCAAAATAAATAAATAAACTTAGAAAAATAAAATAAAATAAAATAAAATAAAATAAAATAAAAAGTTTACTTTGCACACTGTAGCCAGTTTTAAAAAAAGCAAAACTATAGCCTCAGTATGATAGCTTTGAATAATATCTCATTGGTGATGTTTTTTTGAACAATAGTTTCTGTTACTTCTTTCTCACGTGCTTGGCAAATTCAAGAGAAGAGAAACCATGGCAGGTGAACACAAGTGGAACAGATCTGGTGTTGACATTTTAACTTTAAATCTACAGCAAAGGAGCCCAACTGAAATTTTGCTGCTATACTCCAAAATTAATAAAGGGTAGAATATTAAATATGAATTGCTATGAAGGGACAAAGAAAAAGGAGGCCAATCCAAGGACGACATGCACCCAAAAAGCCAAATGTCGATGCCTGTATACTTGGAGTTCTGCTAATGTTCACAGTTAGCACAGCACCCTTTTGAATATAATGACTATTCATAGGATTTCTGAAGGAGTAAATGAATATGTGAATGAATGGATGTTTTCTAGAAGTGAATTTGCAATGACTAGGGCAGGAGGTAGGTTTTTTAAATCTGATTTATCCAATTTGGCTGTCTACCAATCCATCAATCAGATGTTTACGAAATTTCAACTTGTGCCATGAATGATTTGGACTTTTAAGGTGTGATCTGTGCTTCCTAGTTCACTCACACCACCAGGATCCTTGGGAGCCACACATCTGGGAAATCTTTGCAGGGGAAGTTCAGAATAAGTGCAGGTTTTGATTTCGAAGTACTGTAAATACCGTCAAGTCCAGTTCCATAACTCACAATGCCAACCGTAAAAGACAGAGGCTGTTAGTGCGCAGATTATCCTGCCAGAGTTGTAATGAAGAAGACACGATTCTAGGAATGCTCTACTGTGGGCACTATCCATCTTTCTTTCAGCATCTCGGAGTTTCTGCTTAGCCTTTACTGCTTTTTTGGTTTTTGGTTTGTTTTGTTTTCTACTGCTTCCTTCTTTCTGACGAGTCCTTAATTTTAAGGATGGTGAGATGTACTACTTCTTCTTATAATAAAATGTCTTATTTGCAAATTAGGCTAAAACGTCTGAAAACTCTATTACGTCCAGCGTTAATGTGAAGTCTTAGGAGCATCCTTATAATCTGAAGTATTATAAACAAAGTGGCTTTGGTTAGCATGTGCCTGGTTTGTTTCTGTCCTGCATGCATGTTTCACTCACTTCATCCCCCCCACCCCCACCACCAACCCCAAATCATGCGTACATTGAGTCACTCTTCAAAGGTACAATTGTTTTTGGGACATGAGAAATGAGCCTCCCTACAGGAATATTCACTAGAGGACTAGCACGATTTCCTGTGTTCTGCCAGTTTTCCATTCATGAGCACTGGCATGGTCTGGAGGAATCAGTTGTCCTGTGTGCAGGGCTTGATGCAGAGTGAGACAAACGAGAAGGCAATGCTGTATATATTTCTGGCGTGACTCCCTGAATTATACTCAAAGATGGTGATTAATTTTTTTCTACAGTCATCATAGTAATGATTTCCCTAAAATATCTGTGGGGGCACCTTGCCTTGTGTCCTACTTAGAAAGGCACGACTAGTTTGGGTCCAGCAGTATTCTGGCCATGGAGCTCACCTCACTAGTCCTGAACCAAATGGCAGACTGAAGACGTCTTAGGAAAGTCACAGCTCCTTGGAAGACTGTTCCAAGACTGGCTTGGAGTATGTGTCTGAGGACTTCCGGCAAGGAATTTTTGTTTGGTTGCGGTGGGTATCAAAAACTTTCAGTTATTTTGTGAGCTCCATGGTCAGGTTGGGTTTGATCATGAGTCCCTCGGAATAGTGTTTCCCAGGAGGTTGTGTCAAGGCTGGTCCTCTGATCTCTTCAGACCTAATCCAAATTCATGCTCTGCCTACTCCAGATGTTGTTTTCTCCAGTGAATTTCTTCCTTCTTCCTCTACCAATGTTCCTCCAAACATCTTGCTAATTAAAATTCTAGAATCACCTCATAGTATGTAACTGCAGGGTCAGATGTCTCTTCATGCCATCTTTCCTTACCATTATCATGAAATAATTTGCCGCTTGGACATCCAATAGAGGGAGAAACTTAAGGATGCTAATGGATCGATGCAATGTTTAAAAGTTAGGATACATGGTTCCCGTACAGGTTAAAAGATGTCTCACACAGGGGCACCTGGTCGCTCAGTCAGTTAAACATCTGACTCTTGATTTTGGCTCAGGTCATGATCTCATCACGGTTTGTGAGATCGAGGCCCACATTGGGCTCTGTGCTGACAGCACAGAGCCTGCTTGGGATTGTCTCTCTCTCTCTCTCTCTCTCTGTCTCTATCTCTGTCTCTCAAAATAAATAAATAAACATTTTACAAAGCTGTCTCACACAGATGTATAAATACATAGATAATTAGAAATAACTAGTTTATACGGAAAACTGAATGACTCACAAGGCCACAAGTATGTCTTTCTCAGTTTAGCATTGCTTTAAAAACCTTGTTTTTTTTTTTTTAAGAAAAGACACAAAATTAAGGGGAAGTGATGGTGGATCCCTTCGTTGTTCACCCAGTTTTCTTCTGCCTTCAAAATAATTCAACTGATGGACAGGCCTTTTCCTCCCAAATGTGCAGTTCCTTATTAGCTTCCTCATCTCTAGATGGTTTCATCTGAACTCTACTTTAACCAGCCACTCCTAAAGCCCCCTCTTATTTAGAATTGCTCCTCCGTCAAAGTTCATACTCCTTCTTTGCAACCACAACCTTTTTACCTTCTAGCTCTTGTCCTTCCATACTTCTGATGGACGGCTCCTTGTCTTTGACACTAATTTTGATTTACTTATATATTGTTCTTCCCCTCGCCAGACCTTCCGCCACTCCCACCCTAAATAATTTCTACCATTTGCTTCTGTTCCTCTTTCATAAAGCGGAGCTGTAGGTCAAAGACACCAACCATTCTGATCTGCCCTACTAAGAAGTCCCACAATTTCTCTCTCCTTGGCTGGACCCTCACTACTTCCAGCAGCCCTGCTATTCATTCCTTGTTGGCAGCATGTCACGTGCTCCACAGTAGCTATCTAAAATCTATGAAACTTTTTTGTATCTTCTTCATCTCACCTTCCCCCTCCCCTCAGCCTTGATCCATCCTGGGTAGGTCTTCACAGTTGGCCTCCTCTCTTCCTTACCTCCCAAGATAAGGGCATTCTGATCAAAGTTCCTGCTGCTTTCCACCTCTCTTCCTTAATATTTTACCACAATATACCTATTCTTCTCTGGCTCTATCATATCTGTCTCCTAAGAGATAGAAACCATCTCTTCTCCTTTCCCAAACCAGTGGTTCCTTCAGTATTCTTAATTCTAGCTCTTTCAACTTCTTCTAGAAACTTGCCATTAATTATTTATCTTTTACGGTAATCAATATTTCCCTTTCCGCCAACAACTTCTCTACCTACTGTTGAGAAACAATTCTCCAAGGGTCTCTTGAGTTTCTGCATGTCTATGAACAGAGGCAGGGCTACCTTTGTTTGGACTACTTCTCCAAGGATGTTTGGATAGCAAATATCCTTGGAAGACAGAGACAGTATTTCCCTTCAGAGCAAAGGGTAAGTTTGCTTACTGTTCGCTACAAAAGATTTGGTATCCTTAAACGTAGGTTTCCTCTACTATAATGCAATCCAGGTGTCACCCACTCGTCTATGTCACTCTGTGGGAATTGGGCCTAGGGGAACAAGTACACAAAAATGCTGATACCACAGGTACTTCTATTGCTGTGAGTGATAAAGTCCTTTGTCTGGCTCCTGGAGAGCATACAGAGTGGCTCTGAAATTTTCATTGCTTTCCTTTGCGTCGTGTCGCAAAGCAAAGAAAAAAAAAATGTCTGGATGAGATTCAAATAGTGTCCGAAACACTGAGAGGCCAGGCACTGATTCTCAGCTGTGGTATGACGCAGAGGACAGAGGCATGCATGCCTACCTGCCACCAAGCCAGATGCCTGCCCGAGTACACACAAACGCTGACAGACAAATAGTCCGTAACCAAGAAAAACAATCAGTAGATATTAAGATGTAAAGTTACCATGCATCTGGATTTAGGAGATTAAATGAAACATGGAAGAAGTTACTTCTGGAATGGGTGGGATGGGTAGTAATGAGAACTTGACAAGTAGTTCTTACATGGGCGAGGGTGGCTTACTCTATTTAGTACACAATGTCCCAAGGGTCCTTATTTTTCGGTGTGAATTAGCACTAGCATGGGTTTTCAATGGCCCTATGCGGTTCTCTTTGAATAGTCACATCTTGATGAGCAGGCCCTATGGGTGAGTGAGCATATTTTCACATGTGAGGATAACCTATTTTTTGTGTTACCTTCTGAACAGGAAAGCTGAAGTCTCCTTCCCTCCCTCCCTTCCTTTTTGGCAAATATCTATAAAGACATCTTTCAGCTCTAAGAATTTCTACGGTTATAGCAACATGTGTGGGAGTATGTCATTTGAAGGCAAAGAGACTATGATGGAGTGGGTTGTGTTACACTAAAAGCAGAAGAAATAGTGAACAGCAGAAGAAATACGGTTTTGAACAACACTGGATATTCTCAGTTGACAAAGAGTAGCAATTTTGAGCAACCAATTATGGAATAACTAGGCTTTTTTGGTTTTGTTTTAGGCAGCAGTTTTTTTCCACCTCTCTTTCTCTTCCTATTACCCTTACCTTGCTATTACTGTAACAAAGAATAAGAATTCTTGACACGATTTCTCACTGTCTCACAATATTTATATAAACATAGCCACCTGTACCAGTGGTTAAAAGGCCAGTCACATACAAAGATTTATGAAGACATTTTCATTTCAGACAGACATATTATTTTTGCTTTGTTTGTTTTAAATCATCAAGTCCTGGGGAAGGGTTTACAAAGCCAAATCGAACAGTAGATTAAGAGCTAATATTTGGACTGTTCAAAGCAGAAAGAACGTGCAGTTTAGAAGTGCCAAATCTGCGTTCTCGTTCTGACTCACATTTATTAGTAATGTGACCTGAGGCAAGTTACCTCATTGCTATAATTCTCACTTCCCCCATCAGGAAAGTGGTAAAAAACAAGATCCTTCTTAGAGAGTTGTGAGGATTTATGAGAAAATATTCTTTTAAAATGTCTTTGGAAATTATGAACTGTGAAAATATTCATTCCTCTTCATTACTATTCCATAGACTCTTTTATACCAGGGCTGTTTTAGCACTGCATCAGAGAACACCACTGTGACAATATTAGTAAGTTTCCGTTCATTCTGAAGATTTCAGTCGGGCCCATTTACTGACGAAGTTGTATTTGTGGTAGGCTGTTTTTCCAAAGTAATGTGCAGAGTTGGATAACTACTGAATCTGATTACATACATAATGTATTTTGTGAGCATGTCCGTGTACATAAGTACTGTAAGACTGTCATCAGTAACAATAATTCAGGCCTCCCACATCCTTAAGTTTGGGGAATACTTCCAGGCAAATAAATTACCGGCTTGACTCTTCATTTCACTTTTCAGCAGTAAAATTTAGTCTTTAAGGGCAAATATTCAAAATCTTCTCTGGGCAGAACCATGAGGAGGCAAATGAAGTGACAATGAGTTGCAGGAGGAAGCTTGCCTCAAGGGGCCTCAAAGTTAAAGAGTTGAACAGAGATCATTACCCCGGAGATCAGGAATTCGTGCAGGTATGGCACCCGTGCATTTATGTTTAATAAGATCTTATTACAGTATTCTGAACGAGACAGAAACAAGAACTCTAATGTGCTATTTTCAAGCTATCTAAAGTGTCAAGCTTTCTTTGAGTGCTAGAAGAGAAAAGGCACAAGCATTATTACCAGTTTACATTTTACTTTGAGACTTTTGCTCAAAGTAGTACTAGGGACTTTCTAGGCTTAAAGTATTAGGAATGGGTGGATATAGCATCCTCATTCTTAGAGGGTTTGGAAAATGAATGATCTTATCTTGGCTTGAAAACTATAGAATAGAATATATTTTTAGCATAATAAATCCTTTCAATCCTTCCAAAAAATAGATCCATAGAAAGAGCTAACAGATGGAAGCCCATGTGCTGTTTTGTAACATGTCCAGGGTTTTAAAATTGGATAAATGCTGAAACCCTGCGGGCGTAAATCTGTCCTTTCTCAAACAAAATCCTAGGAGATCAGGAGAGCTGGTCTAATCAAATACGTACATCAAAAAAAAAAAAAAAAAAAAATCTAGGAACCCCTGCCAACTTCTCTGCTAGGGCCATATGATAAATGGTCTCAGAGCATGGGCATTAATCCATTTCTTATTGATGAAAATATGCATAAGTACTTCTAAGATGCTTATTACTATAACAATCCAAGCACTCAGGATATTAGACCAAATAGAAAATCATACTGAAATACTGTAAAAACTAGGTTAATTTCCCTTATACTTACATCACATTAGTTAACAAGATACTGTAATAATTTAAGGCCCTGAATACATTTTGATATTTTTTCTTTTTTTAAAAATTGAATTATGGTTGACATATATTAATTTGAGTTGTATGACATAATGACTCAACAATTATATTTACTATGAAATGCTCACCAGGAGAAACATAGTTACCATCTATCGCTATACAATAGGGAAGCAACCTAAGTGTCCATCAAGAGATGAACGAAAAAAAATAAAAGATGTGGTACACACACACACACACACACACACACACACACACACACACACACTGGAATATTACTCAGAGATAAAAAAAAATGAGATCTTGACATTTGAAATGACATGGCCCTACCTAGAGGGCATTATTCTAAGTGACTGAGAAGACAAATACCACAGGATTTCACGTATATGTGGAATCTCAAAAACAAGAAAAATGAGTGTAGAACATAAAAAACAAAAATAGAAACAGACTCTTAAATACAGAGAACTGGTGATTGGTGGCAGAGGCGGATGGGTAAAATAAGTAGAAGGGAATTAAGAGGTACAATCTTCCAGGTATAAAATAAGTTACAGGAACAAAAAAATACAGCACAGAGAATATAATCAATAATTTTGTAATAATTTTGATTATATTTTTTCAATAATCAATCCTTAAGCTGAGTCCTGAGAGAACTGGTTAAAAATAAACTTTATATTTTGACCTTGTTCATCGGTCACATATTCCATATTATTCCTTATATCAACTCTTTCTTTTTCTATATGGTTGCAATTAAAAAGATATTTAAAAAAAATTTTTTTTAAGTTTATTTATTTTTGAGACAGAGAGAGAGCATGAACGGGGGGGAGGGCCAGAGAGAGAGGGAGACAAAGAATCCAAAGCAGGCTCCAGGCTCTGAGCTGTCAGCACAGAGCCCGACGCGGGGCTTGAACTCATGGAGCGTGAGATCATGACCTGAGCCGAAGTCGGCCGCTTAACCGACTGAGCCACTCAGGCGCCCCTTAAAAAGATATTTTGTTGAAGAAAGAACAATATCTATTGGATTTTGAATGCACAGAACAGAACGTGAGGAAGAAATAAGGCCTTTCTGAGGCTTTATATCGCCAGTGTTGGCACTGTAATCTATTTGTAAATATCAAGTAGGTATTCATCAATGTTTGCTGAATGACTAAGTGAATCAATAAATAAATAATTGGAGGTTAGGATCTATTCACAATTCTTAGGTGCTGTGTAGCAGTTAAACGTGTTTTCCTCACGTGTCTTTAATTTACTCATTTCTCCTAAGATCATGGCTAAGGAACTATTTGGTTGGAATTTTTTACCATTGTAGAGTATAAAGGTTTAAAAGATCTCTATGGTGTATTTAAACTTTTTAAAATGTTTATTTATTTTTGAAAAAGAGAGAGAGAGAGAGAGAGAGAGAGAGAGAGAGGGAGGGAGGGAGCATGCGAAGGAGAGAGGCAGAGAGAGAGGGAGAGAGAGAATCCCAAGCAGGGTCTCTGCCATCAGTGCAGAGCCTGACAAGGGTCTTGAACTCAGGAACCGTGAGATCGTGACCTGGGCTGAGACCAAGAGTTGGACGCTCAACCCATTGTGATACCCAGGCAACCCTCTGTGATGTATTTTAAAGGGTAGGTTTTGTTTCCTGACTTAAAACAATCCAAGAGCTACAAATACCTGTTTAAATGCTTTAGAAATTCTAGCTACTGTTGGGATAATGATTTATTCATTTAATTACTACCAACATTTATATATGCCAGATGCAAGGGTTTCAAGGGTGAACGGGCCACATTCCTTTCACTGAGAAGCTTAGTAGGAGCGTAGAGAATGTTGGGGCTGCCACATACAAGGACAACTACATGGTGTTGACTTCCGTGATGGGGGAAACCCTTGATACTCTTCCTGGATTAAGCTCAAGAAGTAGAAAAGCTTTGAAGAGCCTGAACGATAAAATCACTATGTGTTCAGGGCAAAGCAATGGCCACACGAGAGAGCACAACGTGCCCAGAAGAAAGGATACACAGTGCGATGTGGCTGGCCTTGAGGATTTCTGTTTGGGGGGAGGGGCTTGGGCTGAGACAGAGTGGGGAAATGGTGGGTGAGGAGGCTAGACTGGCAAGGAAAGGTTAGAGCCAGGGATGAGCTACAGGGGAAAAGCCAACTATAACTCTGCAACATCTGACAGCTTCACTTTTCCCGTTAGGAAGGAAGGAAGTAGTAATAGTGCAGTGATATGGTTGGTCCTGGACTGGGAAGGTAAACATCCTAAGTGCAACGTCAGTGAGGATTCCTTGAATTTTTGAAGAAAAAAAAAGAGGCCTGAGAATGCTGCCGTTATTAGGTCAGCTCACGTGTGCTTAGTTAACGAATTCCCTGTGGAAAAAATCTCAATGCTGAAATGACTCCCAAGATACATCCAAGTTCCCCCTCTCCCTCTCCCTTCTTCTCCTGAGTCATTGGTATGTGTTCAGATATGCAAAAAAAAAAAAAAAAATTACTATCATTCAGCTTCCCTCCCATTCAGCTTGATACAAAGGTCAATCTTTCTCTGCTGAATCAGATGATATATTCTAAACAAAACCGATTCTTGGGTTCTCTGATGTTATAGATATTTAAGCCAGGTTCCCTTTGCTAAAGTGATCAGCTAACAGGAGACTCTAATAGCAATGCTCAAGTATGAAACAAATATGGCAGAGAATGAAAAAGCGAAAGTAACACAAAGATGCTATTTTTGTTGCTTACATTTTAGCTGTCATAAATGGCACAGGAATTGTATAAAGGGAATAGTCAGCAACATATGTGGAAGTTATATCTGAGAGCATTTTAGGTTTTAATTCTTAGTGTTCAGAATTATTAACTAGTCAGATAAGGAAATTAATTCCTTTCAAATCATGTATTTTCCCCCCCGCAATATCATTTCCCAATAGGGAAGAGACTTTAAGAAGCCCTTTATTTCACCCCACCCCCACTCATTCTTTATTTTCTTTAAAAAGAAAAATCTCCAAAGAAAGAAATTTACCATCCTCGGTAACCTAGATACACATTCTCAGGAAATATCTAAATTAATCCCTCATGCTTCAATTTAAACTTATTTCCTTTTATTCTTTCCTCAGTGAAGTAAGGGAACAGCTGTCTGCAACCCTTGTCATATGCTTGCAAACTATTCTTATCACCTCTCAAGTCTTCTCCTCTTTAAGTTGAATACTCCTTTTGCCTTCCTTTATTGTTCATAGATACCAAAAATTTTACACTGTTTTCACTTTTCTTAGGATAGGAAACTCCAAGTGCAGACCTGCTGTCCTAGTAGGATTTCTGCCACATGGAATCCAACTGGGGAACAGCTGATAACGTAGTGTTTACTTCCTGTATTCCTACCATACAGATGTTAGGTTTAGATTCTTCTGACTCAGCTCTGACTAAAGTATCAATATGATAAATACTGAAAAAAGTATAAGGAAAACCTGCATATGAGATTTCTAAACAAAACCCCTAATCCATAGCAGATCAAAAGTTTAAAAAGGGTTGGGGTGCCTGGGTGGCTTAGTTAAGCATCCAACACTTGATTTCAGCTCAGGTCACGATCTCATGGTTGTGAGATCAAGCCCCGTGTCAGGCTCTGCACTAAACATGGAACCTGCTTGGGATTCTCTTTCTCTCCCTCTTTCTCTGCCCCTCCCTCACTTGCATGCATACACACTCTCTCTTTAAAAATAAAATAAACATTAAAAAAAAAAAACCTTTAAAAAGGAGTCAGCTACCTTACCATATACAAAACTTAACTCAAAAATGGATTGAGACCTAAAAATGAGAGCTAAAACTATAAAACTCTTGGAAGAAAACATAGGGAAAGATCTTTGTGACCTTGGATTTGGTAATACATTCTTAGATAGGACACCAAAAGCACTGACAACAAAAGAAAAAAATAGATGAGATGGGCTACATCAAAATTAAAAAAAACTTCTGTGTATCAAAGAACACTGTCAACAGATTGAAGAGACCATCCACGGAACAGGAGAAAATATTTGCAAATCACATAAATGTATCCTTGCTTTCTTGCACTTCATAGATACTGTGCTTTTTTACAAATGGAAGGTTTGTGGTAACCCTGAGTGGAGTGAGTCTCTCAGCATCATTTTTCCAACAGATTTGCTCACGTCATGTCTCTGTCACATTTTGATAATTCTCAAAATATCTCAAACTTTTTCATTATTATTATATTTGTTACAATGATCTGTAATCAATGACTATGACTCACTGAACGCTCAGATGATGGTTTGCATTTTTAATAAAGTATTTTTAAAGTATGCACATCAGTTTTTTAGACATAAGGCTGTGCACATTTAATAGACTACAATATAGTGTAAACATAACTTTTATATGCACTGGGAAACCCCAAAATTCATGTGATTTGCTTTATTGTGATATTCATTTTATTGTAGTGGTCTGGAAATGAATCTGCAATAGCTCCAAGGGATGCTTGTATCTGATAAGTGACTGACGTTCAGAATATATAAAGAACTTCTACCACTCAACAACCACAAAAATAAAAATAACCCAATTTAAAAATGGGGGAAGGGTTTGAATAGATACTTCTCCAAAGACATACAAATGGCCAATAAGCACATGAGAGCATCACTAGTCATTAGGGAAATGAAATGAAAACTACAGTGAAATACTACTTTACACTCATTAGGATGGCTATCATATCAAAAATAAACAGAAAATAATTACTGAATAGGATGTGGAGAAACTGGAACTCTGTGCACTGTTGATGGGAATGTAAAATGGTGTGGCCACCATGGATAACACCATGAGGTACTACCATGAGTCCTCAAAAAGTTAAAAACAGAATTACCATATGATCCACCAATTACACTTCTGGGCATACACCCAAAAGAAGTGAAAGCAGGGATTTAGATATTTGTACACCCATATTCATTGTAGCATTATTCACAATAGCCAAGAGGTGGGAGCAACCAAGATGTCCAGCAATGGATAAAAGGATAAAGAAAATGTGGTATATAGATAAAATGGAATATTATTTGGTCTCAAAAAAAGATGAAATTTTGACACATGCTACAACATGGATGAAGTTTGGAGACAGTATACTAAGTGAAATCAGCCATTCACAAACGGATAACTATTGTAGGATTCCACTTATATGAGTGCAAAGAGTAGTCAGAGTCATAGACAGAAAGTAGAATGATGGTTGCCAGGAGCTGTGGGGAGGCGGGAATGGGGTACAGAGTTTCAATTCAGGAAGATGACAATTTCTGGAGATGGATGGTGTGATGGTTGCTCAACAGCATTAATATACTTTTTGCCACAGGAACTGTACACTTAAAAATAGTTTAAATGGTACATATTTATGTTATGTATATATTATCAGAGTAGAAACAGAAGTCAGAGTGTAGGAGAGAGAGAAGGGTGGTTATGAAGAGGCTCGCTAAAAGAGGCTTGCCCTGGATCTCCATCTTCTTTTCTCATCTCGGGGGGTCGCTATCTTTTTCACTGCAGGTCTAGTAGGGGATGGGCTGACTCTGCAACTGGGATACCCAGGATATCTACAGAAGGGCAGACTCCCTGCTTTGGTCTTATGACCACAGACTGCTGTTTTTTTTGTTTGTTTGTTTGTTTGTTTTTAAATAATCAGCCAAGGTTCTAGGGCTGCATTTATTTGTTTTTTTTTTTTCAACGTTTATTTATTTTTGGGACAGAGAGAGACAGAGCATGAACAGGGGAGGGGCAGAGAGAGAGGGAGACACAGAATCGGAAACAGGCTCCAGGCTCTGAGCCATCAGCCCAGAGCCCGATGCGGGGCTCGAACCCACAGACCGCGAGATCGTGACCTGGCTGAAGTCGGACGCTTAACCGACTGCGCCACCCAGGCGCCCCGACAGACTGCTGTTTTGAGATGGGCACTTGCAGAGCTCTGAGGGACAGAGGACGTGAGTGTGCCTATGGTCCAAGTAGAGAGAGAGTTGTTGGGTTTTCTTAGATACCACCCACCAGGCCTGTCTCAGGGGCAAGAGTACCTCAGCAGCCATGGTCTGCAGGACACTACAGGATGTCTGGCGGATGAGGAAAGCCTAGGAAGTGACCAGTGGGCCACTGAGGGAGGGCCAAGGCATGGGACAGGAAGATTCAGTTGGGGTCCTCCAAAGACTCATGGGCACATGGTGCAAGAGAGTCAATTTTTAAACATCTGCCAGGCCAGGGAGCATGGAGCTGATTTTCAGGAGCCATGGTTCAAGTAAGAACACTTATTTCCTTGCCTCCCTACCCATCTGAGGGGGATGGACACAAGAAAGGGGTGAAGCCAAGGTGGCCCAAAGCAAGCCAAGGCCAGAGAGCAGATTCAAGCAACTTTCTGAGTTTCAACTAATCCCTTGGACTGTATACATTCAAATGTCTCAATTAAGACTGCCCCATGAAGTGGCTACCACTGAGTGAGCAGAAAAGTTATGGGAGAAGAGGAATATCACTTCTATTGCATAGAGCTCAGAGGACCAGCAGGAGACAAAAATGTAGCTGCATTTTGATCACTAACCATGACCAGCTACAAGATGCAGGTTCCCTTGGGGTCCGTAAAGAACTGATGCAGGAACCCCTAGAGGTGAAAAGAAAGTCAATGGCCCCCATGGCAACATCTGGGCTTTCTTCTGGTTTTATGTTTGTGTTCTCTGTGATAATTTACTTCTTTGAGCCTCGGTTCCTTCATTTGTAAAATGTAACTAATTATAATATCTGCCACCTTGATGGTTTTTTTAATTAAATGAGACAATGAAAGTAAGTGCTTAATACACGTGAGCTGTAATTATTATTAGGGCTGGAAAAAAATTATGGGTGTTTGCCTTTTGAGAATTCAGTCTCCAACAAAGAATATCGCCTTCCTTTCTGAAATCCTGGAACTGTGCATTTGGCAAGGGGTTTTGGAAGCACAATATCAGGTGTCAAAGTCTCAACTCAACTCAGATCAACACTAATAGGGGGCCTACCGCGAGCAAGGTCCTTTGCTGGGTCCGTTTCGGGGATGGTGCCTGTGCAGAGATTTCAGGAACAGTGGAGAACCTGCTTCTTTCTCTTTGGCTGGATTTGCTTCATAAAGCCTTTACCATGGCAACAGGGAAGCACTTGCAAAGAATTGCAGCTGACACTGTGAAAAATATCACCTGCTCTCAAGGTACTCGAAATTGCACAGCATGACTCATGATGGCTTTCTCTTTCTTGCTATCTGCCGGATCATAAATGCTGAGCAAACACAGGTAGTAAAAGAGGTTCCTAAGTTACAGAGATATCTTCTGAGGCAGAAGGCATGTTTGTGAAAGCAGAGAGGTAGGATTTGCAAAACGACTTGCTCAGGATACGAGGGAGTGTTCATGAAGTCAACAAATATTTGCCACCTGCTTTTCAGGAGCCAGGTACTGATCTAGGCACCTGGAAATTGGTGATGAGCCAGATGGACAGGTTGCCATTCTCTAGCGAGAGGGCCTGGGCACAGTGGAAGACAGGCCATGTACACACAAATAAATAAGCCAGAAGTTACCCACAGTGATAACTGCCACCCAAAGAGAGTCTTTGAGTGCTTGAGAAAATGGGGTGGGGGTATTGAAGGTGAGATGTGAATGACAGAAAGTATCTAGGACATGGGAAAACCATACCAGCCACACAGAAGAGCTAGAGGCCAGAGAACTAAAGAAGTGTCTGAATTTGGAGGACTCTGTACTAACTTTGGACCTTATTCTAAGTGTGATAGAAACTCATGAAAGAGTTCTAAACAGGGCAGTGATGTAATCTGATTTATAGTTACTTAAAAAAGATCCCTGTGGCTGCTATTGGAGATTGAATCCAGTAGTAGGTAGCAGGCAGGGTGGCAGGAGGGAAGCAGAAAGAGACTGAATTATTCGAATGATAGATGATGGTGCTTGGTGGTAGAAGTGGAAAGAAAGTAAGTGAGAGATATTGAATGTGCTTGCTACTCTGCAAGCAAGACAAGAACACCCCATGCAGTACTTACATTAACTGCCTGTAGTACGTAATCAGTAAATATTGCCTCTAAGTCATTCTCCACATTTTTATGTCTGTGTCTTATCTTTGCAACTTGTCTCTGCCCATCGTTCAATACAGAGACACCAAACACTTGCCATGTGCGTGGCGTTAGTCCTCCCCACCAGGGAACTCATCAGACTGGAAGGAACATAAGGCAAACGCACAATTAACCAGCAGACAATACAGAATATGGCAAGTGCCACAAGAGCAAAGCTACCAGTCTTGCTAGACGAGAGAGGGCAGCAGGCACAGGAGCACACAACTATTCCTTGAAGAAAGACCCTTTACAATGACCTGGGAAGTCCCCATAGAGTTTCATGGAGGATGGTGACTCCATCAGATTGGCAAATGGATTGGAACTAGGCAAAAATGGTGTAGACAGACTGGTTAGCAGACAGGTGCAGTAGCCTCAGATGAGATCTCGTGCGGGATAAGTGAGGATGAACACAGAGGGGAGGGGATGAATGTGAGATACATTTAGGAGGTGGATGCCACTTTAGCCCCTGGACTTGGTAACTGACTGGATGGAGGGGATGGTGGAGGGAGCACCAAGGAAGAAACAAGAGGAAAAGATGACTCATGACTTCTCTTCTCTTGCTTTTGGTTCCTTTCATTTTTGTTATAAAAGCAACAAATTCTACTGTTGTTGTAAAGAGATATCCATGACTGCTTATAAGAGGTAAATTTCATGGGCTCCATTTTATTAATCACTGTCTAGTTTTTCCAGTTCCATGCATAGTGGGGCTCAGTGTGTGTGTGTGTGTGTGTGTGTGTGTGTGTGTGTGTGCACACATGCATGTGTTTTACGGAGTAATCAGTTTAGTAGAGTGTAGAAACTGACTTGGGATGGGTAAAAATACAGATCATTAGCTTTACATTCTTCAACAGATTCTGATACTTCACACTTATATAAAATTTAAACTGCTGTATTATGTACTTAGTATAGTTAACCCGTGAACAACATAGGTTTGAGCTGCATAGGTCCACTTATATGAGGGTTTTTTTTTTTTAATACAATACAGTACTATAAATGCATTTTCCTTATGATTTTCTTTTTTTTTTAGTTTGTTTATTTATTTACTTATTTATTTATTTATTTATTTATTTATTTATTTATTTATTTAGAGAGTGTGAGTGGGAGAGCAGTAGAGGGAGAGACAGAGAAAATCCCAAGTAGGCTCCACACTGAGTGCAGAGCCCAATGTGGGACTCAATCTCACAAACCGCGAAATCACGACCTAAACTGAAATCAAGAGTCAGAAGCTTAACCGACTGAGCCACCCAGGTGTCCCCTCCTTAACAACATTTTCTTTTCTTTAGCTTACATTATTGTAAGGATACAGTACATAATACATATAATATATAGAATATGTGTTAACTGTTTATGTTATCGGTAAGGCTTCCTGTCAACCACAGGCAATTAGTAATTAATTTGGGGGGAAATCAAAAGTTATACGCAGATTTTGACTGCACAGAGGTCGGCACCCCTAACCCCTGCATTGCTTAAGGGTTATCTGTATTATCTCAGCTTCAGGGAAGAAACTGAGATTCAGAGCAGCTAAATGTCATCCAAGGTCATCTGGCTGTAAAGGGTTGAAGCCAGGACTCCAATTTTAGGTCTTTACATCTAAATTTATTGTCCCCTCCACAACAAGTGTTTGCAGATCTTCTTTAGTCATGTGTTAGAAGACTAACAGAATAATAATAGGACTAATAATTTGTCCTACTATTAATAAATACTACATATTTATTCAATAGTTTTAAAAAGCAGATGGAAAGATTTCACAGAAAAGCTCAGCAATCCTTAACAGCACCCCTCATGAGTACACAGGAACCAGGATGATGGTTCTTGGCACCAGATAAGAATATGAAGGGGGGGGGGTCAATAAATACTCATGGTTAAAAGCAAGTCATAAGAAGACAAAGTGACTAACCTCTTTATTTTGCCTCTTAGCAAATATTGTCTTTGATAAATGAAAATTGTGGAAGAAAATATAATCCTAATTCATTGGATAAGGGCATTTAAATCTCTAGGCAAAGAATGCTAGAACATGCTAAAGAATATCATAATGAAACCTTAGTAGATTATAGTTCTTTTCGAGGAGGTTAGAAAATAATACATTTGGCTTGTATGACAAGAATGAGTAAGAATGGAAACATGCCATGGACTTGGTAGCAGGAGAGTCTCCAAGGAAATGTTGAGAAGAAAGTAACATAACCAATGAGCTTAAGGAAAATAGGATGTTCTGTCTGAATAAATCAGAATGAGTGAAGTGAAAGACTGTTATAAAATGATCTGACAAAAAAAAAAAAAAAGATCTGACAGAGGGAATCAAAAGTGAGGTTATAAATTTAGAGGGGATAAGTTGAACAGTTTTGAAAGCTTCAGGAAATAAAGAAAATAGTATTAATTTAATTTGGGGGACAGAATTAGAATTAATTACAAAATTCACAATGATGCTATTTCATAAAGTAAAAGAATTGAAAATTTAAAGGGAAACCACCACAGAGCAAAAACAAATCATAGGTTGGATCCAGGCAAGGATTTCTAGCCAGGATTTTGCAACAGAGAGACAGATAAAGGCAATGTGATTATGTGCAAATTATGTGTTTGTTTTGAAGTCTGGAGTTGAAAATCCCACCCTGAACATGTTTGAGGAGTTCACCTGGAAGGCCCACGTGTTTGGAGAAATTCGTTGTGCAAATTAATCGGAAAGGAGTTTATGGAATAAATATATTATTCAGGGAAAGGTTGATTTGTGAAGCTATTTATTCAAAGGATATAATTTATTATGACAAAATTATTTATAATACAAAGAGATACATAATCCAGTAATCCTGGGGGCTTACAATCTAGATAAAAATATATTTGTGAGAAGAGTTAACTGTGGAGGCCACTTTTAGGCCACAGGCTTGAGCACTGGAGACCTGAGCAAGGCAAAAGGGCCCACAGTGACCACTGAGCTGATGAAAACAGGCTCACTAAGTGACCCACCTCAAAACAGCCATAGACCCTAACTGACCAGTGGGCTACTTTACAACCAGGCACAGTTCCTAAGATTATCAAAAGAGGGAAAATCCCATACTTTCCCATAGTCCCTCACTCCACCCTAGAAGTAGAGTCCCTCAGCACCGCTGTCAGGGCAGACAGCTTCTCCTTTGCTGTCCTGCCCACAGCTCCTTTACAGCATACAGTGTATTCACTAAACTTCCATCTCTTTGTTCTGCCCTGGGTGAATTCTTTCACCACCCCCGCCGCCAGCCCCCATCCAACCAGAGCACACCACAGTAACCATGTCAGGTAACCACAAAATGCGACAACTCTGTAGAATAAACAGCAAGGCTCTGTGTGGTTCAGAGGGGATGAGAGCTCAAGGAGGGTCCGTGCTGGAGGAAGAGGGCTTTGCAGTGGGCTGAAGGGTGAGCAGTATTGGGCGAGCTGGGAAGGAAGTCAGGGGGCCACCACAAGATGGGAATTTGCCTTGAGTAAAAGTGTGCAGGCCACACATAAGCCCTACTTTGGGAGCCAGGAAAACACCAGCCTCCTGGAATGGAGGCTCCTTGTAGGACAACATGAAGACGAGTGTCTTTATTGTCCATATAGCAGGGGCTGGATATTAGACTAAGTTTAGACTTTATTTGACAGCAATGGAGAAACACTGAAAATTTCACAACAGGGGTATAAATGGATGAGAATAATTTGAAGCCCCATGCAGGGTAGCTTGGGAGGGAGAGACTGATGGCAGACACCAGTAAGGAGGGCATTATAATAATTCCCGTGATAACAGTAACAAAAAGAGCAGCTAGAATTTATTCGGTGCTTACTATGTGCCACCTATCTTTGCTTTGCATGCATCATCTCACTAAATTCTCTCAGCATCCTTAAGGGAATGATGTTATTCCTATTGATAGATCCCAGGTAATAGAGACAATTAGAAACACACCCGGGACAATGAGTCCCGCAAGGTAGGGTTATTCAACTTGCTGCAACAAGGGAGAGCCTACCTCATGGGAAGTCATGGAGAGTCTTGGGAAGAGGGGGGAGGTAGGGGGCTTTTTGCAGGGTTTGGGCGTGGCTGAATGACAGTGAAGATGAGCTAAGGAACAGAGGCCATTCCTGTTCTGTTGCCTGGCTGTTGCTGCCATGCAGTGAGGGTAGCTCAGCAATCTTTTTTCAGGAACAAAGTGGGGCCGGGGAAGTTGTTGATACGAGAGCAATCACCATTTCCAACAAAGGAGGCAAGACATTTTGTGGCTGTAGCTGACCTCGGAAGAATCATTGTTTTGTGTTGGCTTTGTCTCTGACTTTGTCTGTTATTACAGCCCGAGAGTTACCAGGGTGAGTCTTACTTTCTCCTCCTGGGTTTTACTCTGTCACCATTCTATAGTTGGGGAATCTGAGACACAGAAGAATGGTCCATGCTGCTGGTAAGGAGTCTAGCCTGGATTTGAACGTGCAGTTGTTTAGGCGTGAGACCGGGATGGTCTAAACTGGAAGATAAGATGGAAAAGAAGTGAGCCATGAATGAAAGCACTGGCAACCTTGGTGATTAAATGTGGGCGATGAAAGGGAAGTCACTAACCACACTGTCTCTTGGTACACAGTTAGGTGTACTATGGAGCACATCGGGAGGGGCAGGAGAGGAAGAATTTTATTTTAGGCTAATGAAGGGAAATGTACATCCTAGTGATCAGCATTAAGAAGGTAAAGCAGATAGTTTCTAAAAAAACATCATAAACTATGTTCACTCAGTATCACTTAATTTGAAAACTTACATCATTATTACCTAAAAGATTTTTCCACCCACTTGGCATGGCACAGTGTTAGTTCATATTACTTTGTCCTTAAAATAGTGATGTGTGAAGGAGGTATGACTATGCATTTTCCAGGTGAGTCCTAGGAAGTTCAAGTGATATTCTCAAGGTCACAGAGCAAGTCAAGGGGGGAGGGGAACGAGGGTTGCTGCCCCCTATATAACTATTCCAAACCAGATTCTCTCCTAAGGTACAAGAAGTATTGGACCTGGTGTGAGTCTTGATGTATCTTAGTAGGAGTAACAGATTTAAATTTAGCAAGTTGATTGTCAGGGAAAAAAAAATCTTGACATTATTAAAGAAGTTATATAATATTTTTGTTGCATACAGGATGGTAAGTCCTGGCATTTAATTTTTTTTTCATTTTTCTTAAAGGATAATACATTTCACTTGCCTACAAATAGAATGATGGCAAGATATTTTTCCCACTTTGAGTTAGAAAGGGCAGCATGTTTTAAGGATGAAATTCAAAGGCTATGAATCTGGCATTAAGTTATAGGCCATTAACTATGAGGCAAAGCTATACATATCCATCAAATTCCTCCTTTTACACACTTCTACATTTGTAAAATAACAATATTATTAGTCAGTCCTTCATCCCAGACTAAAATTTCCTATTTGGTGCTGGGGGAGACATTCATGATGTTTACAAAATATTTTATTTGTACGCAGTTTAATATAACCTATTTAAATTTTTAAAAACAAAATTGAACTTAAAAACACCATAAAGAATGTGAATAAAAACATGTCCACTAGTACACTACGAGAAAATGTAAAGATTTCTATGTGGAGAGAATTGTGAGACATTCTAATTGTCTTCACTTCTATTTATTTTTTAAAGTTTATTTATTTATTTTGAGAGACAGTGAGAGAGTGCAAACAGGGGAGGGGCAGAGAGACAGGGAGAGAGAGAGAATCCCAAGCAGGATCCACATTGCCAGAGTGGAGCCCGACGGAGGGTTCGAACTCACAAACCATGAGATTGTGACCTGAGCCAAAACCAAGAGTTGGACGCTTAACTGACTGAGCCACTCAGGTGCCCCGTGTCTTCACTTTTAATAGTTACTGAAGAATCCCCAATAAAGTTGGCTGCTGGTATTGCTAACAATAAACTGAGCAGAAAGGCTGACAAGGGGGAGAGTAGGTTTGGTAAGTCACCATTATGTCTAAGAGAAACAATTCTTTGGGTTTTTGGTGAGAAATTTACTGAAAGAAACGTTAATGCTCTAGATCTAGGGTGACTATTACAGAATCCAACGAGGTAAGGTGAACAGCAAAGGCCTTAGAAATCTGACCCATAGCCCTAAAAGTTCTTGAGAAATGATGCCATTTTGCTTTTTATAGGAGCAGAGAAACGCTTCACACCAAAATCTGAGATAATATTGAGTCAAAAGTTTGATTACTCTGCTTGCTCCAAAGACATTACAGAAAAATCAATGACTATTTGGGTGTTCTATCACATCTTTGAAAGACGTCAGTGAGAGTAGGCATTGCCTGTTTTCAGTTTCTACAGGCTAGACTGTGCATGAACCTGCCTGGTGAGGGGGAGCATTAGGAGACAGGAGGGCAAGGCTATTTTAAGCACTGCTTGCCACAGCCCTCACCAAGGTTTTGCCCTATGAATCACAGTTTGCTCCAGAAATACAAAACCATTGAGAAGTTGTCATAAGCAGAAACCCTTTTATTCATTCAAAATGCTTTAGAGTCTTCTCCGGAGACCATGTTTTTCTTTCCTCTTGGAAGATTATTTTTCTATAGGCTGCGTCTTCTTTCAGGATCTTGCACACCAGGATGTACAAATGTGTTTAGGAATTCTCTGGCTTTGGATATTTGCAGAATTCATTGACCTCTTCACCGTAGCCAGGGTGAGGGGTAGAAAAACCCTCCACAGATAGTCAAGGTCCTGGACCTTTTCCCTGTGAAAGCACCGGCAATGGAGGTCCACCATCGATCTCTTTTGTTTACCATGGGGAAAGGAGCAAGTAATGTTATTTCATTTCATTTCTTCCTTAGCAGAAGTTTAAAAAATAAACATGTTCTTACAACCCGTAATGGAAGAACTCCATTAATAAGGATCAAGAGTTGTGGTTTTAGGGTAAACTTGGTAGGGTATTCCCTAAGGAAAAGGCATTATTCATGAATTCCTATTGTGAAACTATCAAAATGTTCAGCACATCTATACAGTCTGATTAAACTGTTTCAGAGCACATTTCCATTTAATTCATCTGCTGCCAGGCTACTTGAGAAATTGCTGTATTTTGTGCATATTTTGGACTAACTGCTTCAAAACCTTGACAATATGTTTAGTTTGCATAAATCAGGCAAAACATATTTTGTTTTGTTCAGCATGCTCTGAACTTTCACAGTTATTTCATTATCTGTTCAGATGGTCCCCCAGCCTTGCTTCAACTGAAAGGGAAATTGTAAATGTTGTTAAAATAAAACCCAGCTGATGCATTGGCAGCTGTGCAATTTGCAAAGGACCTAGGTTCAGGGATCTAGCTTAAATCCAAGAAGCTTATCTTCACTAACTTCTCATGGTGATAAGCATTACTACTCACATTCTGCAGAAATCTGTCCAATCTTCCCTCTTTAAGGAAATCTGTTTTCATTTTAAAAGGGATCTATCTTCCCTTCCTGTCTCATGCATTACTGCTTGTAAGTTTTTTCCCCTTTGTAAAATATTCTAGAGTTTGTCCTACGTATGGTGATATAATTTTGAGTCAATTATGACATCTTTATCTTTCCTATTTTCTCTCTTCTCCCATGATTGTCTTTTATAGTTAATTCAAAATAACTGTATTCAAATTTTTTTTTTTTTGTCTTTTCTATTATGTCTGTTTCTCCATACCTTCATGTGATTCTCAGAAACTTTTAATACTAAGGTTTTCATTCTGGGGTTTGTTCTCAGAGTTTTAGGAAATTCTTTTTACCCTCTCTTGACCTTCCTTAAGGACAAAGGTGGGCTTTTAATTCTCTCCCCCACTCTTTGGAATCCTTCAGCAAGAATTTTCTTTGTGGACAAGAAATTTAGTATAATGGGACTAGATCTCAACCTTCTCCTTCAGTTTGAAACATAAGCTATGAAAGAAAAGACCTGGGGATTTGTCAATAAAAGACAAAGGAAAGTGTGTTAACTAGGATTCAGTCCCCATTTGTTTTGTTCATTCATTCGTGTATTTAAGACATTTATTGAGTGGTTCAGGTGCTATGGCAAGCAGTGGAGATACAAATAGAGGACAGCGAAGGGTCAAAGGTCCCTGCGTTCTCTGTATAGCATATGGGGGAAAAAGACAAACAAACAAGTATAACACTGATAAGTGCTGTTGAAGGGGAAAGTGCACGTTATTATTTTATATTTAATACTTTATCTTTAAGAATTAATAGGAAGAGATAAAACAGGATTTTCCTATCTTTTTAGCCCTTATGTCTGAGTACATTCTGGGGATAGTTTGCACTAAAAAATTAAAATATCCATCAGCAACCATTTCAGAACATTCCAGCTCCTCTGCCTGTGTCTTGTTCATTTCCATTTTCTTCATTCCTCAGTATAAAAGGAGGATGCATTCAGTATTTGTTTTAATGGGTAGAGCTGACTTTTACCTGGGGAGATTTTGTTAAAGAGCTCCTGGATCATGGTGGAGAAGACATCCTACAATTAAAGTGCACATTTTTGCAACTCCTTCTTCATGACCTTTAACTTACCAGTTTGCAAGGAATTCTCCAACCTCAAAAAAAAAAAATGTGTCTCCTTTCTCTGTTCTGCATAATTCCTCTTTACCTATTATTGACCTTCTGATAGATTTCTTTAATTTTGCCAGTAATTACGATAGTTCATCCCACTGTTTTCTCTCTAATTCAGACACTATTTTTTGGCTCATTATCTTGCATTATTTATGCAGAACAATTATTATTCCCCATACTTGGAGATGTCATTTATTACAACATGGCGTGCAGAATAAAGTAGCAACACGGCCACTGGAAAAAATTTAAGAAGTCTGAAAGAGTGCATCCTTCTAATATTAGGACTTTGCCCAGTATTGATTTAAATGAAAATGGCTTCAGCAGAATGATTTTACCCTTTGAATGAATAAACTCTTTGTCTATTTAAAAACTTTCTTCCTATATTTTTATTTATTTATTTTTTAAATGAGTCCTTTAATCAAAATTAGCCAAAGATTTACTAAGCGGTGAAACTCACTTTCATGTGTGGCTTTCAGAGAATGGCTAAAACGATAATGAGGAGAATTAACAAGTTTTGATGAAGATATAGAGTAACTAAACTCCATACATTGCTGGAGGGAGTGTAAAACGGGTGGGTACAACCACTTTGGAAAGCTGTTTGGAGGTACTTATGAAAGCTGAATATACGCCTATCCTATGACCTAGTAACTCTACTCCTAGGTACATAACCACAAGAAGGATGATGAAAAATCATGAATAATGCTTACAGCAGTATGAGCATTCATAATCTCTCCAAACCAGAAACTATCTAAACACTTACCAGTATTAGAATGGATAATAATCTGTGGTGTATTCATATGATGTAATACTATACTGAATTGAGAATTTCAGTACACATTATACAAGGCTGAATGTCACAAGCAAAATATTGAACAAAAGAAAGTAGATACAAAAAAAATTTACTAGAAGATTCATTTATATCAAGTTGGAAATCAGGCCAACTAATAGTCAGGAGTATCCCCCTTGGCAGATGGTTGAAGGGGCTGATGGTAACAGGAGGGTGTTTAATTTGTAATAATTAATCAAATTATCTAGTTTTTATTTGTGTACTTTTGTGTATGTATATAATTCTTCAATAAAAATTTCCAAGGAGACAGAACAGGAGAGAGAAAGAAAGAGAGAGAGGTAATAGACTCAGACAAATGAGCCAGTTCAACAAAGTCTACCATTGACGCCACTTTCTTTCTCTTTTGGGACCTCCTCATTCATCTCACATCATTGGACCTGGGGGCTTTAAAATCTCTACCCTTTCTTTTTCTCTACTGAAATTATGATCAGGAACAAATGTCTATCAATCATTTCCTTCCGAGTGTAAAATTAAATGGGTGTTTCACCTCCTCAGGAGTAGCTGTGTTTTAAGCCTTGCAATGTTTCTAATGTGAAATACAAAGTGACCAGTTAAGTGAATTTCAGCAGCTGAAGGCAGGTTTGGAGGCAGGGGGGTGGAAATAGTGCTTTTGAAATCATACCGGTTAGGCTTAGGCTTGCCTTCCTCATGAGCAAGCCAATACTGCACATAGTTTGGCATTTTCTTAACCATTCTTTACAGTCTCATGGCACCTCCTCTACATAATTTTATTATAGAAACATACTACTCCATTTTGTTACATATTATTGACATGCTTATCACCTCCATTAAACCACGAGTTCCTTGAAGGCTAGCACTATCTTTCATTCACCTCTTTGTCTCCAGTGACCAAGCACCGTGTTCGATGTAGGGTAGGCAATCAATCAAGCCTGCTGGGAATTTTACCATATCATGAAAGATCATCTGGTTCCCACACAATTTATACTCTTCTAAGACACAGAGAAATAAAGAAACCTTCAAAATTCTTTATATGGTGTCTGTACAACATTGATACCAAAATCTGACAATCACTGAACAGAAAACTACAGCTGAATGAAACTTATGCGTATCAGTATAAAAGTCCTGTATCAAAGGGTAGCAACCTGAATCTGGCAACGCATTAAAATAATAAAACTTCATGACTAAATAAAGATTATTCTGGAAATAAATGGATTGTTATTAGGAAACGTGTTAATATAACATATTTTTAGACTTAAAGAAAACATATGATCATGTCCCCAGACCCAGAAAATGTAGTTGTACAAATCCGGCAACTATTTTTTTTTTTAAACAACGTCAATTAAAGTAAGAATTGTTGACATGATAAATATATCTCTGTATCTTTATCCATTCATCCATCCATCATCCATGACAACTAAAAACTGGCATTAAAATTAATGAAGACACATAAGAAGCATTCCTGCTAATGTTACAGATGGAACAAGGGTCCTCACAGTTACTACTGTGGTTTTTTAATAAAATTAGATAAGAAAAAGGAATTAGAAGTACGAAAGCACAAAGTATAAAAAAAGTATAAAAAAGGAGGAAGCAGATCTATTACTGTATTTGGATAAGAGTTTTTAATTGGAAAATCCAAGAGAATCAACAACAAAAACATACAATGAGATAATTCAGTAAGACACAACATGAATTAGAAATCAATAGTCTTCGTATGCAAATACAAGTCAGAAGATATAATAAAAGAAAAGACCCCATTTAAAATAGTCCTCCCAAAGATCAAACTTAATGAGAAATGTGGAAACTCATATGAAAACTTTAAGACATTTCTGAAGGACAGAATAGGAGGCTTTTGCAAATGAAAAGACTTGGGATCAGAATATGTGGCAAGAGAGAGCGGTTATTCCCCCAATGGAATTGATGAAGTTAACATAATCCTAATAAAAATATCAACTGGGGACAACTGGGTGGTTTAGTTAAGGTTAAGTTTCCGACTCTTGATTTTGGCTCAGGTCATGATCTCATGGTCATGAGACTGAGACCCATGTCAGGGTCCATGCTCAGCGTGGGAGTCTCTTTCCCTTTCTCTGTGCCTCCTGCCAAGATAAGTAAATAAACATTAAAAAAATATCCATGGGTTTTTAAAGAAACAAACTAGTTGATTCTAAAGTTCATATGGAGAAACAAATAAGCAAAAAGCCAGGAAAATTATGAGAAAGAAGAGGGATAACATGATACTAACCCTACCATTTATTGAAACACACTATAAAGCCTTCATAATTAAATCAATGTGGCATAAGTACTTAAATAGACCAACAGTAGAAGATTTAAAAATATAGACCCCTTCACTTATAGGTATTTAGAATAAATGTGGCATCCTTGGGATAGGGGATTAGCCAAATGGAAAAGGAGAGTTGGATCCACTTTTTATCACAGGATAAATTCCAAATGGGTCAAAGATATAAATGTTACCAGTAAATGAAAGCATAAAAGTTATAGAAAAAAATGACAGAATACCTTTATCTATAACCTCAGAATAGGTAAAACCATTTTAAACTCACTCAAAATTAAGAAGGTTAAAAAAATAAACAAAAACAAAAAGAAAAGAGATGGAAATCCCTTCATTATCTGTCATCGTGTGTACTTGTTCTAGATAACTGAAGCTTTAAGCAAGACGTCAGCTGAACAATAAATGGTTGAAAAGGTAGGATAATAGGTAGCATAAATATAGTTTGGACAGGTCTCTCTTCATGAGATGATGATGTTCATCATTTCTCTTTGCTTTTATGCTCTAGCTTGACAACTATGACGGTTATATAACAAACTGGGCCATAATTTACATATCACAACTTACATAGCTGATACCATGCCCTTCTGATAGACTTTATCACATCTTAAATACTTAAGAATGTCCACCCAAAGACATGTAGGATTTAGGTTGGGATGTTCAGGGGGCATCCCATGTTTTCCCTCTTCCAAGTCCCCAAATTGCTTGATGTCCAGTTCCAAAACTTTGAAAATTAATACCTCCTTTTTAAATGGATGTTCTTCTAATAAATGGAGGAAAAATTTTGTATTAACTATATTGGAGGATATTCTTCAAAAACTTGAAAATAAAGGACATAAGTCTGTCTTCCTCTGTAGCTATATTATAAAACCAACACTCATGTTAAAGACACTGGGTGGTACAAAGACAAGACTTGACTACACCTGACTGAAGGTACTTCTTTATCTAAACAAGAGAAGGAATCTACGTGTCCATCAGAGTGCAGTTGGCCAGAAGTGGACATCTGGACAAAGAAGGATGGAGAGACAAAGTCCCTGTCATAGAAGAACCCGCAGGATTACTCTGGATCCTTTTTCCCTGATGATGGCCATCATCTGGCTTATATCAGGGACAGTCCAGGTTTATGCTTCTCATTGTGGTGTAAGTATTTATAGTGCCTCCTTTCATTCTCAACACAAAATGGATGATAAATTATATGGGTATTCTGTCCCTAAACCATCAGCCCTCTATGTCTCATCTGTTTTCTCATCCTTGTCCCCTTGCTATAGACCCTTCTCTGCTGAGTTTCTTCAGACTGTTTGGATGATCTGTTCTGATTTTTGACTGGCATCATCTCACAATATTCCTCCTTCTTATGGCATGCCAAGTGCAAGTGATGCATCCACCCCACAACTACTTAGGCTCTAGGCCAGAGGGCAGCTTGATGCTACAGGTAAAAACCACCCAAGAAGCAGTCAAGGTGAGAGGGATTTTTTTTTTTTTAATTTATTTTCAACGTTTTTTATTTATTTTTGGGACAGAGAGAGACAGAGCATGAACGGGGGAGGGGCAGAGAGAGAGGGAGACACAGAATCGGAAACAGGCTCCAGGCTCTGAGCCATCAGCCCAGAGCCCGACGCGGGGCTCGAACTCACGGACCGCGAGATCGTGACCTGGCTGAAGTCGGAAGCTTAACCGACTGCGCCACCCAGGCGCCCCAAGGTGAGAGGGATTTAAGCCAATGGGGTTTTAGTGTTCTGGTCCCCTTGAGAGTAATTAAAAGAGTGTGGTAACTGTAGTTAGAATAAAGGATACTAAGATAAGACTAACAAAAAAATATATAAAGAAAAATAATAAGCAAAGGCTAATACCCTTGGAAAAGGCATTAGGTGATTATTTCCTTTTTGTTTCTGTGTGTGTGTGTGTGTGTGTGTGCACATGTGCCCGCACACAAAACATAAATGTTTATTGATGTAGGGCACTGATATGTGCACTGATATGTTATTTGTTATGCTGCATTATCGTGGCATTAGAAAACCATAAAAACACATTCCTATATAACAGTATTTCTTTGTTTCTTTCAAAAGAATTTAAAAGGGTTACAATTTAAGAATGGCCTTTGTTTCTAAATTTTAAGGCATAAGGTCTGATTTAGCCATGGCAAGCACTGAATATACTGGAGAATCTACAGCATTTGGGATCTTTGAGGCTTCCATAGGAAGAGGCATTTTTGCATATTGATTACCCTTGCCAGAGAAGTGATAGAGGCTATTTAGGGGCAATAGTAGCAGTAGGAATTCATTTTTGAAAAGTATTTCTCTATTCTCTAGTACGGTTTGAGGGAGAATGTCCCAGAGGTAATCAACCTTTTTCAATTCTCCAGAGTAATGGCAGCTGGCTGCATGGAGCTGACAGAGGAGCGAGAGCTACTCCAAGTTCGGTTTTCTGTCTGTTAATTTTAATTTTAATTTGATTATAATTTGTAAATGCCATGTATACTTTGGGGGTACAAATAAGGTTTATAAAAGAAAGGACAACTAATTCTCATATATTAGAAGAAAAATTGATTAGGGATATTGGTTAAAAGGTTGATCTTGAAAAAGAGACAGGGTATTTGATGTCAGAACTTTATCTCCACCTGGAACAGTATTATCCCCACATCATCACGTCGAGCCGAGCATTCAGATTAAAATGCTGGATTTTAATTTACTAGATTTAAAGGCTGCTTTTGTGATTACTTAAGATGACTAATGGGCCACACAGGTCCTGGACACAAAAACACTTCATACATTTATCCAACAAATATTTATTGGACACTCAGTTAGGGCCAGACACTGTGCTAGAATAGCAAGCAACATTTGTCTTGATCCTGGCCTCAAGAACTTTATAGTCTAATGTGCAAAACAGGCATGAATCAAGTAATGAACCAAACAGATACAAAATTATAATTGTGTGAACAGTTAGAGAGGATTCACCTTTGATGTGAGTAGAAGTCTCAGCAAGATTAATATTTCAAGGCCATGTACTTGGAGCTATACGTGTGTAAAAGGAGATCCAGTGCAAATTTAGGATCAGGAAGCTTCCCTTAGGATAGGACTGATAGTCTGGAGGATAAGTAGGCATTACCTTGATAATGAGCTGGCTTGAGATGGGGTGAGGGAATATGTCCAGTACAGGGGGTCCTTGTCTATTTTCCCATTAAATGATCTAATATTCAATGGTATTAGAAAACTTCTCCCAAAGACACTAAAAGTGTGTTGTGACTAATATTTTCTAACTATAAACATCTTTTAAAACTTTTTTCCACTTCATAATTGAAGCATATGGATTCCAGTTCACATTCAAGATTAGTATGGGGCTAGACTACAATGACATTTCTTAGAGATAAAGACTCTACTTTAGAGGAACCTTGATGGCTCTGTCAGTTAAGTATACAACTCTTGATTTTGGTTCAGGTCATGATGTCACAGTTGTGAGACTGAGCCCCATGTCAGGCTCCACATTGAGCATGGAGCCTGCTTGGGATTCTCTCTCTCTCTCTCTCTCTCTCTCTCTCTCATTCAAAATAAATAAATAAATAAATAAACATTACAAAAAGACTACAGTTTCCATTTAAGAAAATTATTGAGTTGCCCCATACACGCCATACTGGGCATATAGTATGGCACCATACTAGGTGTTTGTTTGTTTGTTTTTTAAACTGTGATATGAAATTAATCACTTGATGGCCCAAGCATTTGTTGTCATCTAAATATTCTACTTTAGGAACATAGTGAAACATCAAGAAATATTGTGAGATTACTGCACAGATTTAGATATACTGATTAAAGCACATATCCTGAAATATATCAACAATGTGCAGGTATTGCTAAGAGAATTCATCCAATTACATGGCACCAGAACTCATATTAGAAGACTGTATTTCAGAGCAGAACAGATTCCTGGCCATGTAAGACTTAGTGAGGTCAAGTGGAAGGCTATTTTTGGCCAAACCAAGAAGCACTGTAATATGAAGATTCCTGGCTCTTGTATAACTTGCACTGAAACTGCTGGGAAGGTTAGCATCAGGAAAACTGTTATGGCAAGATATTTTAGCAATTTTTCAGTCTTTTAAATAGTATTTCTGTTTCCTTCTTTCTGGTTTTTTATTTCTCCCAAAGTCCCTTACTAACTCAATAGAGGATTTAGAAAAGCATCTGCTTCTTTTTTTGGCTCATTTTTACCTAGGTTTCTTTCTTTCACCTATTGTTTACTGAAGACATGTGGACTCAGACTGAGACAGAACTTCACTCTTATCTCACATCTGTGTGATACAGAAGTGGCTATATCTCCCCTGCCCAGGTGCCATCGAGATGCTGTTTTCTGATTCGTGCTGCTGAGCAGTTCCCTGGGATTCTGTGAGCAAATCCAACACAAATCTGTCTGTATGAGCAATTACAGGTCAGACCTCACCTTTGTGACACTATGAGCAGGATCTCAAGCAAGATTGGTCGGGTCTGTGCAAAGGAAGACAGAGGCAAGAAAGAACAGGGCTGCCCAAAGAACCAAGCTGAATGTCTAGAAGAGAACAGTGCTTCCAGAAGCCATCTGCAAGGTCTATGTTAGCAGTAAGCATAATAATAACTCACACCTGCAGGGTGATTCAAGTTTACAAGGACTTACGCACTTACGAGAAGACCGTATGATTCTCACAACAACCTTGGATTCCAGAAAACAGCTTGCTCGTGTTGGCTTGCACACAATATATGGTTCGTATGCTTCATATTAAGAGCTCTATTGGGAGCAGGCATGTTCTGAGATATACGACATAACTTGCACGGTCTGCATGCTGTGAAACCAGATCTCTACAGTTTCCAAAAACAGCTATAAATCTCCCACTGGCTGTTACTATGTGCGTATTTAGGCCTGGGAGTTGTATTAAAAGACCCAAATATCTTCCCTACTTGAGGGTTTTTGCAGTGGGCTGTCCTCTCTCTTAGAAACCTCTCTCTCCTCCTTTTCCTCTGTGGCAGACTCATCATTCTGGTCACAATTAAAATGTGCCTGCCTCAGAGAGGGGAGCACGGAGAGACAGAGAGAAGGGTGGGGAGAGATCCATGAGCACTCTCTCTAGATGTACGAGCCCCCTTCTGCTATTCCTTCATTAATTGGTTATTTCCCTCAGAGTACTAACAATATGAAATTATTACTTAAAAAAATTTTTTTAATGTTTATTATTGAGAAACAGAGAGACAGAGCATGGGCATGGGAGGGGCAGAGAGAAGGGGTGACAGAATCTGAAGCAAGCTCCAGGCTCTGAGCCCTCAGCACAGAGCCCGATGTGGGTCTCGAACTCACAAACTGCAAGATCATGACCTGAGCCAAAGTCGGACACTCAACCGACTGAGCCACCCAGGTGCCCCACGATCTGAAATTATTTTGATAATTTTTTTACTTATGGTCTGTATCCCCCATTGGAAAATATGCACCAAGTGGGTAGGGACCTATCTTTGCTACCACCATGCCCCAAGCACTGTACTTGGTCCAGGTATATACCAGGCATTCAAAAACTGTTGCAATAACAATAAATAATTCATTTCAAATAACATAATTTAAATAATTCACTTAAAATAACAATAAATTATTTTATTGTTGATTAATGACTGAGATAAGTAACATTTCTCTATTAAGGCTTTCACTCAGTTATATCATTGACCAAAACTTTTATTGCTTTTCATTAGTTGGGAACCTAAGATACATTAAAACCGCAGAGTTCACATAGACTACTCCCACCCTCTTACAAATGATGAAATTGAAGTCCTAGAAGTTGTGGTTTTTCTGAGGTCAGAGTCAGGATGACAGCCAGGTCACTTTTCCTTATCCAGCCAAATGCCTTTCCTACCACAACTTAATCACTCATAGAGAAGGATGATATACAAAAGGTTCCAATGGTCAGTCTTTTTTTGCACAAAGGTTACCCTTGTGGGCTTCATGCACATTGACTGAAGAGAAAGTATTCTGATAAGTACTTTGTAAACTCAGAAGGACGTCATAACGTCGGTAGGGTCCCATACCTTGGAAACAAATACCAGCATTTGAGTTGTTATTTTATTTAAAGAACAAGACTGAAAATGGGTTTGAAGTTGAGAGGAGCATGAATCAATCTGGTAAATGAAGGGTAAAAGGGGGTAATTTAAAACACTACTGGGTCAATAGATTGGGCCAACTCTATATATCACTGTTTCCTCAAGATCTTTATTTGCAGCAGTAATAACTCTTGAAGACATAGCTATATGCAGGGAGACAGATTTGTACTCTAAGATAACATTCTTAAATTCCATCTTATAATTCCCTTAGGGGCCCTACACTCTGCTATGTCATCCTTGGAAAGCAAGAACAACATTAATATCCTTCTTGTGCTTGTCTGGTTTCAGAGATGATAACTCTCTGATTAGAACCATGGCCAGGTTGAGCATCCGACTTTGGCTTGGGTTATGATCTTGTGGTTCGTGAGTTCAAACCCCACATTGGGCTCACTGCTGTCAGTGCCAAGCCCCCAGATCCTCTGTCCCCCTCTCTCTGCCCATCCCTCACCTGTGCTCTCTCAAAAATAAATAAACTTTTTTTTTTTTTAAATAACCGTGACCAAAGGAGAAAGTTTACCTCTGTAGAGGGAGGACATATATCTGAGGAAAACATCTCTCTCATAATATATTTGACTATTGACTGTTAAACTTTTTCTACTTTGTTATCATAAGTTGTTTGGAGTTTGATCCTAATAGTAGATAACAAGGATTGAGCAGCTACAGTGTGTGAGGCACTGCTCTGAGCTCTTCATAGGTACCAGCCTATATGGTCCTCACAATTATCCTTATGAGGTGATGATCCCCCCGCCCTTTACCAATGAAGGAATTGAGCTAGTAAGTGGTGAAGATAGGATTTGAACCCAGGCAGTGTGGCACCAGTGCCCAGCCACACGGTCACTGCATCTCACTTTTAAGCTCATGATTTGAAGTTGATACTCTCATTGTAACGTTTACTCTAAGGAGCAAAAAGATCCACTTCCCTGTGAAGCCCTGCTTCCTTTTTCAAAGCAGCCACTTGACCAGATCTTTGGTCACCTCTTCATGCCTCTGCTCCAGCTCTGAGAAGCAGGGACACTGTTTTTCACTTTGGTATTGCCAATTGTTAGCTGACAAATACAGACAACAGATGTTCAAATAGTGTTTGTCCAATGAGCGAATGAATTTTCCAAACTGATTGACTGCCTTTCCTTTCCTTCTATTAATAATAAAGCAAAGCCTCACAAGTCATTTTCAAATGTTATGGTTTAATTAGCAGTTAATTTGGCTTAACCTCCGTGGATGGGGTCAGTGTGGAGAGCAAGGAAGTAGCAAAAAAAGGACAATATTGATTAAAGCTTTTAGTGGGACATGGTCAAATATGAATACTAATCCTCATCAAAAGACTCATTTTATTTCATTTTTGCTGTCCCTAGGCACTCAATCTTTCCCACTGGGATCCTGTTTGTAAGTGAGCATCAGCAGTTTCTATGTCCTAGTGATACTTTATGACACAAAACAGACTAGATTTTCTAGGTTCTATATTCCATCACAACAGTGAGTAAAGACAATGATATGCAGTCATATGTAGACTTGAAAACAAAAAGCAAGAAACAGGCAGGTATACTTACTCTTGTTAGCTGTTGCCCTGGACTACAAGGAAGTTTCGTGAAACACTCTTTTGGCTTCCCTAAATCTCTCCCCACTTCAGTATATATGCTACTATTCTGCTAACAGAAGTTTGATCTCATCACCCTTCTTCTCATTAAAGTCCCTTCACAGCCCCCACTGCCTTGGGGATAAGGGTGACTCCATATATACACAGGGCTCACAGCTAGGTTCAACTTCCTTTCCAGACTTTCCACCCTACTGTGTCCACTCACCTCTCTTCTCTCTGGCCACAGTGAACCATGGTTTTTTGTTTTGTTTTTCTGGAACATGCCACCCTCATACGCCTTTTCACAGAGTCGTGTCGATAGAAAATGCCTTGCTGCCCCCACACATATCCTTCTTCATTTAGGATGGAAAGGTAAAGCTATTGCTCAAAGCCAGGCCTACCTACTCGGCTCTTCCTTCCCACCTTGTCCTGGCCCTCCAACCCCATTATCACAGTAGCCTGTTAGAAGTGCTGTTTGGAACTCCTCATTCATGCTTCCTGCTTTTCTCTGCCTTTGCCAGACACCCGCATCAAGCCCCAGTACCTTGGTTCTCATTCACGTTTCTATCACAGTCCACCTGTCTGTGCACAAAAACTATCTCTGAGACACTCAGTTCTGGTGTCACCGTCTATAGGAACTCAACGTTTGCTCCTTCTCCTCCAGACTGAACTGTCAGGATTATAGGGAGGAATCAGGAGCAGGAACTGGTACCTGCTAGATAATCCTAGGTGCCAGGATTTTTCTGAAAGCTTGATATGCCTTTTAGTTTTCACAGATGTTGTAAAAGTATTATTATCCCCGACTTATGGAGCTGTGATTTGGTGGTGCAGATAGGTTGCTACCATGGGTACGTAGTTCCTAATTATTTAGAGTGGCGGTCACCCTTTAGGGATTTTTCAGCCACTAGGGAAGATGTGGCAAATGTTGGTGAGATGCTATTATCACAAATCAAAACATGCACATCTGGTGTGGGTCAGGTGTGAGGGCAGCAGGCAATACAGGAAATGTTATGAGGATGGACTGCCCAGGAAAGACAAAGACCATGGGGCTGGCTAGTTCTTAGCAGTCCCAGCCTAGGGCAGTAACCACTTGTGCTGACTTCCCTGGTGCAGATGCTGGCTGCTCTGTGCTGCCTTTGCCTGTCACATGTCCCCTAAAGCTAATGAAGAGGTTCCTGTCTTACGTATTTCTACAGGTTGAGGCCACTGGCACAGAGCTACGGCTGTCAGCGGTGAGTATGTGCATCTCAGTGGTGACCACATTTACTAGATCATGTGACTGCAAAGATCTGAGTGATAATGTTTAAGGACATTTGGGTAGAAATTACATCCTTTAGTGAACATCAATTCTTAGTGGATGATATTTCAGATGCTGTACTATATTCATCCAAAGAGCAAAGAAAAACTTCTGATGTGAGAAAGATAGAAAAAGGAAGCTGTCTACATTTCTACTGATTAGGTCATTATTACTTACCCTGGGCTTGAACGCTAACCAAAAGTGAAAACCATAATGGATGGCAGAGACAGCTCATCTCCATTAGGGGTGTCAAATGTGGCACTTCACCACAGCAGTGGCAATAATGTGGGTCCCTAAGAGGAGCACTGAATTCATTAACACACTGAAGTCAGGCTTCAGAGTAGCTTTTAGTTGCAGACTTCTCAATCTTTGTCATCCCCAGTCAGATATAAACAAACAAATGATTGAAAGGAGAATGGCTACATAGCACGTTGCCAAACACAGAAATGACCTAACAAACTTCCTCTAAGTTGATTAAAAAACAAAATGAACATCTGTTCTTAGTACACTGCGGTATATTTAATTAAAGGCAATATGATCTCAGCAAAGTAGAAGATCATCAACACTTTTGAGTATAGGTCAACCCAGAGACAATATCTACAGAAACAAGGATTTTTCTCTGCATATGTGATTTTGTAGACCAAAGATGATGCTCTGGGTTATTCTAAGAGCAGTGACTCTATGAGTAGTAACCACTGCTATCAATAATTAATGCCACGCATCTACGCATTTAGGGATTATTTGTCATCTCAAAGCCCTTGCAGATTGCCTTATTTGCCCTACAGGACTGAAATCACTGCATCAATTTGCACAAGAATATTCAGCTCTGTGGTAGAACGTAACAGCTGTTTGATACCAAATAATGACACTACACAACAATTGAAGAGAAGGGCAGTTGAATTCTGAAACCAATTAAAACTACAGGGATGAATTAGGTAGGAGGAATGTAATTATCCAAACAGATCTGGGCAGGCTAATAGGACTAATAATAAACTCATCTTTCAGAGAGTTTTAATAAGCAAAACAGTTACTTAATTTTTCCTTAAATGTTAAGTTTTCCCCTCCTTGGAGGCTGGAGGAAGTGACTTAAATGATTCTGCATTTGTGTTAGCAAATGTGTAAAATGGGAGATAAGGACAAGTGGCTGCTTTTTGGCTCTCTCACAGCCCTCACCTGGTTCATCTGGAAAACTTCTCTCCAAGCTCTGAATACAAGCTACCTCTTCTTAGATACCTTCTCTGATGTGCCTGGATAAAGAATCTCCTTCTTGGTGGCTTTACTGCCTTGATCCTACCTCTTTTATAGCTGTCATTATATAATACTTTACAGGGGGGTTCGCTCAGTCTGTCTTCCTCACTAGACTCACTAGACTCAAGGGCAGGGGCTGTATTATCTATTCTTATATATCCCCTGCCTAAATTCATGCATAGCAAATGTATTTTGAAATCAAGAAGTGCTCCAGAAAAAAAATTAAGGATTCTGGAAAATATTAAGGCAACAGAATGATCTACAAAAGTAAGGTGTCTTATTATCTGACCTTCAAAGTGTAGATTCTAAAGCATAAACTATACTTGGTACCATACCCATCTTCCCAAGAGGGCTCACCAAAATAGGGTTCGGGGACATCAGTGAGTATGTTCTATTCTTTTTACAAACATAGGAAGAGGGACACTGCTGTCAATAAAGGTATCTCGGGTCTTTGGGACAAGCATCTAAGAAAGACAGTATATGATGCCCTAGTATGCTATAGAAAACTTTACTTCAGTCAAACAATAGCATCCTTCTGAATCAAAGGACTCTAGCAGGACTTAGTATTGGTCCCATTCTTTCCAGGTCTAACAGGGATTTAACTGGCACTGTCCTCCTTAGGGGGGAACATGAATCTCAGGGTTCAAGTCAAGGTTTTTCCCTTTCATGGTTTGAGCCACTGGTGAACCACCTCAAACAGGACACAGAAAGAATGCAACAAGGGGGAAACTTTACAAAGAGCGTCTTGCACCAACGTCAGATGGAACAAACATTTCACTCTTTTAGGGAGACTCTGGACCTGCGAGGAAGGCTTGACACAGTTGGCATTTTTATTATTGGAAGCCAAACACCAGCACATTAGGGGCCAGTTCTGTCATCAGTAACTGTAAAAGCAACATCACTCTACAAAGTGTCACTTCAAATAGAATCTGAAATTCTGTTACAATAATGAACATAACCACGGCCAACTGCAACCTTGCCTTTGGGGGGCTGTGGGACAAAAAGAAATCTATGAAAAAGTAGTAGAGGTTGTGTCGCTGGCAAAACTTATTTATTGACTCCCAGCAGACAAATTAGTTATTGGGCCTTTTATGGGGTTCTAAAGTAATGACCATAGTTTCTCAAATATGGAGCCTTAGGGAACTAGAGGCACTAACTCAAGTGAGCTATTAGCCTCACTGGGGATTCTTTACAAACATACATAGGTTTTTGTTCAGGAATAAACATGCTACCTCATGATCTTTTTATTATACAAAATTCAAACTTATTCAATAACCAAAATTTGTTGGCCAAGAGACATAGTGTCCCATAGTTAGCAGCTGAACTCTGCAAACATTCATGAGTTATAGTTGAATAAAATGTAGAAATGCAGACTGCTGTATTTTCCATTGAATAAACTGGACTGCTTTCTTGAAGGAGGATGGTTATATTCCAATGACACCATGTTTCTGCCAAGCTAGGCTTCTAAACATTTTTTAAATTGCCCTCTTCATCTTATGAAGACAGTACAAAAAGCAAAACAAAATACATTCACACACAACTCTGAGTGTGGGCACATGCATGCATACACACACACACACACACACACACACACACACACACACACACCCCTCAAGGTATTTCCGTGGGCACTTGAGTAAAAGCCCAAGCCTTGAGTAAAAACACCTAAATACAGATAGTTCTGATCCGTTCAGTCCCATCTTAAAAATTGTCAAAGTCTAAGGGGAACAGATGAAACTCAGATTCATTAGTGTGGTTTTTATGTTGCACTAGCCTCAACATGAGGCTAGCTTGAAGTTCCCTTATTCTCCCTTTTGCACCAATGTACCAGGCAAATGGAGTGTGGCATTCCCGGAAAGCACCCCAACATATAAACTTTCCTGCCATGAGCATGTGGTATTTGTAGCTCCACTTACTGAAATTCTATTACCCTTCAAGGTTCACACTGAATGCAGCTTCTTTCAAGAGTCCTTTCTGACTAAAGTTAATCTCAGACCTCCCACAAATTCAAATTTCTCCTTCGGTTTTATGTATGTCCATGTCTTGAGATACCTCCCTTTTACAGCACCCAGCACAGTGCCTGGCCCATGGGTGCCGAATACATATTTGCTGCTTTATGTCACTGTCCTCTTCCTGGGTTTTCCTAATTGCAAAATCTAGAGTATAAGGTTACCATCTTTTTAGATACTTGATGGGCCTAACATTCTACGACTCTATGGTCATGGAGGTTATTCTCTTGTCTAATCGTCTACTCTTTTTTATAAGTCACATTGTGGTTTTTCATTTTCTAGAACATATGGAAAGCTAAGACAATTGTTTTCATCAGTGTTTTGAAAGCGTTATTTTTGTTTCAATAGTACCATGTTTTGTGAAGTTCTGAAAACCAAACATGTATTGTGGAAAATAATAGTGATGTGTTCTTGGGCAGTGTATTTTAGTTGACAAAAGTTGAGTCCTTTCCTCATATTTATTTGTTATTTATTTAGTTTTTTAGACTGGGGGGTCAAGAGGAAAGTATTGCTATTTCTGTTTTATTGTTAAGGAAGCTGCATTTGATTTGCTCAAGGTGTCAGCCCTAGACTGGAACTTGGGAGAGATATTCTCTAGAACATGTCACATAGCCCTCTGAATCGTGCAAAACAAGTGTGATGATTTGACTAAAGGGCCATCGGTAAGAGTTGAGGAGATGATAACGAGCCCCTCTCTCATTATTTTCACAGAGGGTATATGGAGCGTGAGTGTCTGCATTTTGGAACTAAGAGCTGTGCCTTAAGACTCCAACTGGAGATACTTCACAGTGATAGGGTCCCCCAGAGACGGTGCTGTGTTGGCAAAGATGGTCCTAGAGAAGCACCACTCATCAAGATGCTGCAAGAGAGACAGTGAGAGATTCTCTTCACTTATCACTTCCTTGACCGACCAGATAGTCATCTGGGAATATGCTCATCCAGTGTCTCTTCCCCTGAAAGACCATTCTTAACAGGAACCTGGCCTCCAAAGTAATCTGCCAGAAACCTACCAAGCTGCAGCACAGGGCAGGCAGTCTCTACAATTAAGATAAGTTATTTTGTACTAACGGGGCTGGATGAAGTAGGGAAATAGAAATGGAATACCAAAAGGTCCGTGTACATGGGGGGAAGAGGGGAGTGAGCCAGGTAGGAGGGAAAGCAGGCCTTCTCTATCCCATCAAAAAGAAACCCATCTTTTATTAGCATATCTCACCACCAGGATTCCCAAGTTGGCAGAGCTGGCTTTACCATTCGTTATTTTGAGGTTTCCAGCAGTAGAAGGGCAGAACAGATAAAGGAAAAATCCACTTTCATGTACTTATGAGTACTTACAAGTAAGGTATTATGCTCAGTGCAGTGGTAGGTATGATACAAAAAAATACACAGAGAGCCTGCCTTCAAAAAGGGCTTAAGTTTCAGTGGGTGTGTCAGGGCATTCATGCTTGGGTCACTGAAGAACTAACTGCATGTCTGGTTTAGATTAGCAAATCATGGAGATGCAGAGGTTTGGAGTAAAATTCTGTCTTTGTAGGCATAGCTAAGAAAGTTCCCATGGGTATCACACATTTAGGCAGAGCCGACAGGGTTTCAAGACTGGGGCTATTTTCTTCAAACTTATAAACATGCAAAAGATATAGATTGTTTTTCAGGATTAAGGGCAAATGTAGACTTCTGTACATTTTCCAACCTTGACCCATCCTAAAACATCCTAATGAAAGTACCTTGGAGAACAGGGCTCAGTCTATACATATTAAGAAGGGAAAAGATGGGGCGGGGGAGGGTTAGATAAAAGGACAAGGAAACAAAATTGTAGATGGCAAGTGGGGTAGAAAAAGGGATCTAGGAAATGGTTAGACACATAAAATTTTGAAAGTTTTGTATAAGAAACCATTCAAAAAAAATTGGAAGACAGCGGGAGTTCTCTTGCTGTTTGCCCATCTCTTCCTCCCTGACTCCCCAAAAGACATGCATGGGATATGTCCTAAGAGCATTACAAACGACCCCTTGGAAGCTGTCATGTCCTCGCAACAGTTGGCATAACCGCAATATAGTTCAGGCCACGTTACTGTAAGCGATGTGGATAATTGGTTTCGCAGAACTAAGCTTTGTCAGCATGGGTTATCCCAGATGGATGAGAAAATGCTCTAAACCTGGCAGGTGCTAGATGTTGAATCCCACAAACCTCATTTCATTTTATTAAGCTACTCCCATTTGTAGCACATTTTCTTGGCAATAAAGTTAAAAATATATGTGCAAGAATAAACCGATCAGATTGATAGACATTAACAGCTGACTCTTACGGTCTCTAGCACATGCAGGTAACCGCTGGAGGGGCCCCCTCTGGGACATGGCCTGGGGGAGTTCAGCAGCTGACTCACCCATTGTAACTGAGGTTACTTTTTTATTATGCTCATAGCTTTGAGGTAATTTATTGTCAATCATACATATGTACAGCATAGAAGCCAGAACTTCAGGCTTCTGAGATGATAAAATAGGAAGACTCATTCCACCGTAAAACAATCTTTTCAGAAGTTCCTGTGGGCACTGTGTTGATAGTCTTTTAAGACACTTTTTAACAATACTCCTTGCAAATTAAATTTTTTTTTATTTTAACGTAAGTTGGGAAACTTAACAGAAGACCATGGGGGAAGGGAAGGGGAAAAATAGTTTCAAACAGAGAGGGAGGCAAACCCATAAGAGTCTCAAATATAGAGAACAAACTGAAGGTTGATGGGGGGAGTGGGGGAGAGGGCAAAATAGGTGATGGGCATCGAGGAGGGCACTTGTTGGGATGAGCACTGGGTGTTGTATGTAAGCAATGAATCATGGGAATCTACCCCCAAAACCAAGAGCACACTATATACATTGTATGTTAACTAACTTGACAATAAATTATATATAAAAAAAGAACTGAAAAAAATTTCTTTTATTTTAGAGAGCGAGCAAGAGGGGCAAAGGAAGAAGGAGAGAGAGAATCTTAAGTGGGGCTCGATCCCACAACCCTGAGATCATGACCTGAGCCAAAATCAAGAGTCGGAGGCTCAATGATCTGAGCCACCCAGGCACCCCAGTCCTTGCAAATTTGACAATAATCCTCACAAATCTAGGTAAACAAATATTCTCCTTAGAGATTACAAATGTCATCACCAGCATCACCTCAATCATGAAATGAGGAGTATAGAGGGATCTGAAGTTCTCATTATTGTCATACACATATCATATATCATATCACCATTATTAACCCATGGAGGTCATGATGCATACAACAAATAGAATTATTTATAGCTTACAAAGTACTTTCACATGCCTGATCCCAACTAGTCATCATATTCACCTAAAAAACATTTCCAAGAATATCTAGCAAATGCTCTGCTCAAGAATTGTCAGAAAATAATTTTCCGGACACTTGCAAAGTGCAAGTAGAATTCTCTACGGAAGACACACGCACTCAGGAGCATCCTTTCTGGTATACAGTTGGTAAGAATTTGGTGACAAATCAAAGTTCTCATACGATTACTTTAGCCACAATAAGATCTAAAATATCTCTGTTTGGCTTATTTATTCTGCACAATAGATTAAAAACTACTTCCCTGGTATTCACTTCCAGAGGCATATAGAAGGGCCTTGTGATTTTGTAATTTTTAGTAAGTTAAAGTAAATCTGATTAGACTGAATAGGTGTGTAAATTCCAATGTTATTATCTCAATAAACTCCCTGAATGTTTATATTCTCCCACAGCATTAGTGAAAAGCTGAAAAACAACATTTTTACATTCGACATGACTCACTTTTCTGAAACTGTCCCAAAGTCACAGGAATAGTGATGAAATAAATGTATTGTCTAAATCTTTGGGAAGTTACCAAATTGCTAACTCTACAATTAACATTAGCCAGCTGTTTGCCTCAATTAAAAAAAGGCAAACATTTGTCTCTCCAATCCTTTTATACGTAGGATCTTTTATTTAGCTTCTCTGTATTTGTGACGAAGACACAGGAACATACGAGAAATGTCACATCTCTGTTGTAAACAGCAATCAAGAGCCTGTGCTAATTCGAGCACTGGTTATCCCAACAGCTCTGCACAGGTGGTCACCCCACGACAAACAAACCTGAACAAATATTTCCTTTGGTAAATATTTCTGGTGATCTAAAAGATCATGGGACATAAATGTGGCTGCTTAACGCAAGGCATGCCAGATGGAGCCTTAAAACGGTGGCTATTATGATCTATTTATTACTGAAAGAAGAGAGCTTTACCTTTTGGGTATACCTTTTTCCCGGGTGTTACACACTAAATTGCAAGATGAACAACAGCTCTTAAGGCTACGTATTCACATTTCAGTCACTTGGAACAAAAGACTTACCTTCTTTCATACTCTTTAAAATTACAGAAACTAATTTAGTTATTGATGCATCATTAGACATGCATCTCTCGAGACAGATGCTTGCCTGTGTGCTTGCTGTATGAAGAATAAATAAAATATGCTGTTCATTATCATTAATATGAATAGTGGTTGTGCAAATGTTTCTGGCTTTATTTGATATGAGGTAACAGTCATGTCCAGTGATTTTGCATTATCTTAATTTTTCACAATTCACCTTAATATGGAACATTCTAGGACGTTTGAGGGGAGAAATTTTAGTTCCAGTGTTTTTGTTTGTTTGATTTTGGAAATGAGAATCTCTGATAAATAAATCACTAGGCTCACGGTAACTAATATGTGTTTGATTTCCTGTAGTCATTGAAACAGCGGACTCCTGTGGCACGTGCATTACTTCGTGTGTTGCACTCTCCTTTAAACAAATTAAGGTTGCTTAAAAAAAAACTTAGTACTGCATTTGCATTATACAATGTTCAACGGAAATCTCAGACTAGTAGTAGAAAATGTTCAGGTTATTTTTTGAGGGGTCTTTGTAAATTTGCTCCTTCTAGTCGCAAAGTAGGTCACTTGACCAATTGAAATTTTGAGCCTAGCCCCAAACTGTTGTTTCTTACACATCAACTCTCCTAGGTCCTACTAAATTTTTAAAGAAAAAGGAAAGTAGAAAATATGTAAAATTTATGGAGTCACTGTTTGTCTACTTTGGAATGCATCGGCCTACTCTATTTTAGAAAGAAGTGTAAGACATATGCTTTTTTTCTGTGTGGTATTAAAATTCTAAATCGTATTTATCTCTTAATGAGTTTGCATTAATTTTGCACTTGTCTTGCATGAGAAGCACGCCCACACACCCACCCATCCACTTTTAACATCTTCACCTATATGTTTTCAATCTAGATCTATTTTGCCAAATGTACCCATTAACTTGTGGCAAGAATCTTAGTGTTACTAACAGAGTTACCTTTGGTGACCGTATTTCCCGAACCCTAAATTGCGGCGGAGACTTTTCCAGTGGTTATGTCTCTATGGATCAGTACCATTTGCACCAGTTGGTCCTTCTGTCTTCTTCAAACATTTTTTACCTTGACTATTTTCTCTCCATCCACTCTCAAGCAGTTCTCATGACTTTGGGGTCATTTATGTAGTTTTAATACAATGGGGGCTTTTCTGGCCTCAAATTGGAGCTGAGCCCCAGAATAATCTATTCAATTGCCTACTTGATATCATCATTCAGCTGACCAACAGACAAGCTGAATGAGTTTTAGGGTCTCCATATTCATATTTTAGTCATCCACCCTTTACCTGCTCCTCTTCCAGGCTTCTCTTAGTAAAGAATACCTCTATCCACACTGCTTTTCCACCTCAGCCTAGGAGTAATCCCACCTCCAATCCAGTAAAATGTTGTTGACTGTATACTACATGTCTTTAACATGCCAAGCCTGACCATTTCTTTCTACTGGTTCAAGATGAGGATAAACCACCATCATCTCTATTCTGGAATGTTGCAATTACCTCTTAATTGATTTGCTTCTTTCTGATCTTGCTGAGCCTACCCCAATCCATTTTCCAGTAAGTAGTGTCATTTCCTTGTGTAAAACTATTCAGTTAGTTACTTCTTATTCTATGTAGAATAAAATGCCATACTTCTTAGCCCTGGCTTTCCTTTTTTCTTTTCTTCTCTTTTTTTTTTTTTAGAGAGAGGGAGCACATGAGCAGGGAGAAGGGTAGAAGGACAGAGGGAGAGGGAGAGGCAGGGAGAGAGAGAGAGAGAGAGAGAGAAAGAGAGAGAGAATCTTAAGCAGGTTCCACATTCAGTGTGGAGCATGACATACGGCTCAACCCCACCACCCTAGGATCATGACTGAGCTGAAATCAAGAGTCAGATGCTCAAACTACTGAGCCACCCAGGCAAACCCCTTAACCCTGGCTTTTAAGGCCTCGCTTAGTGGATCTCAATCCTTTCTACACGTTAGGAACTCATATAGAAAACTAATCTTGAAACCCTAGAGATTCTGAATAAATAGATATGCAGTGGACCTAGGCTTTGGGTTTTTTCTTCTTAATGCCCCAGGATGTACAGATAGGGCTGAAACCATGCTTCCATGGTCATCTACCTCTATGTCTATGTCTTCTCTGGTACTTGCTGTCCTTTTTCATGTTCTAGTTCCAGTGGCATCCATCACACTAAGCCTATTCCTACCACTGGGACTTGCTCTACCCTCTGATTTTCACAAGGTTGGCTCCTTCTTGTCATTCAGTTTCATTCAGTTATTTTTAAAACGTTTTTAATTGAAGTATAGTTGACATACAATATTATGTTAGTTTTAGGCATACAACACAGTGATTCAGCATTTATATACATCACGAGATGCTCATCATGATAATCAATATGGTTATCATCTGTCCTCACACATAGTTATTACTATATCGTTGACTATATCCCCCTGTTGTACTTGTCATCCCAGTGATTTATTTTATAACTGGAAATTTGTACCTCTTTATTCCCTTCATCTATTTCACCCATTCCCCCACATCTTCCCCTCTGGCAACCACCAGTTTGTTCTCTATGAGAATGTTTTAGTTTGTTGGTTTGTTTGTTTTATTTTTTAGATTCCATGTATAAGTGAAATCATATGGTATTTTTCTCTATCTGATTTATTTCACTTAGCCTTACACTCTCTAGATACACCCATGTTGTCACAAATGGCAAGATTCCTTCATTTTTATGGCCGAGTAATATAATATTCCATCACTCACACATACACACACACACACACCTTCTTTATACATTCATCTACCAGATCACTAATCATCAGGGAAATGCAAATCAAAACTACAGAAAGATACCATCTTATACCAGTCAGAACGGCTAATACCAAAAAGACAAGAAATGACAAGTGGTGAAAATGTGGAAAAAAGGAAACCCATGTGCACTGTTGGTGGAAATGTAAATTGGTACAGGCAGTTTAGAAAACAGTATGGAGGTTCCTCAAAAAATTAAAAATAGAAATACTGTATCCAGTAATTCCACTAAGAATTGCATTTACCCAAAGAAAATAAAAACACTAATTCAAAAAGATAAATGTCACTCAGTTCTTAGCTCCATGGTAGCCTCATCAGAGAAGGCTTCCCTAGTCAGTAACTCTTCAGGTAGCCACCCACTGGTCTCTGTCACACCCCAAAATTGTTTTTTTGTCCTAGCCTTGGTTGTTTCTAGTCTGTTTATTTGTTCATTCCTGCACATCCCTTTAGACTGTAGGTCTGATATAAGCAGGAACTAACCACGGTACTTAAAATATAGATTCTCAACAAATATTTAATAAATGAACAAATGAATGTGGTATCCATGTAATCATGAGAAAAAAATGAAAGAATACTTGAAACTCATACCTCCCTGGAAGATCTAGGGCTTTTAGTTGCTTAACAACTAGAATGTTTAAAATTGCATAGGCAGTCTTAGGTTTAAAGCATAAATCTTTGGTTTGAGGAAGGGAGAAGGAAGAGGTGTTACTGTTCTTTTTTTCCCAAATGTTCCAACAGCTTAAATTTTAAGATATTTAATCAGTAAGAATAAAAAATTTCTTGCAGCCAATGGTTTTAGTGATGTTTTACTGATCCATCATTACGTTATCTTCCACCATCTGGCTGATGATATATGGAAAGATTAAGGCAGGACACTGAACTGAGGATTCTTGGCTGTCCTATAAACACATGATTTGGCTCTGAGGCTATGGGTCGGGTTGTCAGATGGTGGAGCTCAGTGGTTTCCAACTCTGGAAATTAGAACCTTCTAGGGGAATCTAAAGTACACATATGTCTGGATTCCACTACAAAATAATTAATATAGAATGTCTGAGTATGGGGCCCTGATATCAATATTTTAATTTTTTTTTTCTCTAAGGCTTCCCTAGTGATTCTGCTATGCAGTCAGGTTTTAGAGCCGCTGACAGTCAACACAATTTGGCCTGTGGGGAAAGGGAATAAAAAACCTATTAAATATGCTAACACAGGTAGAAAATATCCCCAATAAGAGAAATCCTTTGCCGACAAGAGAAATGTTCAGTTTTTACCCTGAAACGCATTGATTTTTATTCCATCATCTTGCTTTACAAAGTCACAAATGCTATTAGTGCTCATAAAAAGAAAACACATAGAGTTTTGTTTTTGTTTTGTTTTGTTTTGAGGAAAAATATTTTTAAAATGCTGATAATGCCAGAGAAATGCAGAATGTGCAGTTTATTGAGAAAGGGACTCAGGGTTTTTTGTTAGCTCAACTATCTGGCTGCAAGAAGGCAGCCTGGGGGCAATGGAGACTAGGCCTCAGGGTGAGAACGTTCCATTTGACTTACTTGGCTATTTACCAGTTGTGACCCTGGACAAGTTACTGAGCTTTTCTTCTTAGCCTCTTTTATTTCTGCCGCAGAATGGGATGCTAACATCTTCCTTACTGGACTGCTATGGTTTACACATAGTTAATGCATGTAAAGTGTCATTCTTGGTAATTTTTTTTTCTCTTTCTCTTCTCTCTCTCTGAATTACAAGTACATCTATCAACAGGATTGTGCCTGGCACACCCTAAGTGGAAAAGGAGTGTCTGAAATGTCTGTTACTGTTTTTCAATTTCTTTGATGTGGACAAATTGTACTTCAAGCCCTAAAGGTATTATCTCAAACATCTTCTTCTAACTTTTTCCTTTCCCTCATTTTCAGGAGTGTATGGATCACTTTTGTGTCTCTGGGACAGGTAACCAAGCCAGAAAAATTGGAGAGTGAAAGATTATTGAATATGCTGGTTGCTCTCAAATGATTATCAGTCAGCATTTTTTGAAGATGAGCGGCTGATGGGAGCTCTGTCATTCCATTGAAGATGGCTTTCCATCCAGGCTACTTTGTTTCCTCCAAGGACCAAGTGCAGCCTGGACCCAAGTCCTCTCTACTGCTCATCAGTGTCCTGGCAGCCCAGAAGGACTGGAACATTTGGAACATTTCAGCCAAATTTTGGGGATCTCTCCCTTTCAGTGCCCCAAATATGCAAATCTTTGGGAGGGGTCATTTGGTTACTCATTCTTCCCCTACCTGGTCTTTGCTTATTCATGGAAATGCTCATATGGGATGTTTTCTTTACTCTGATCATATTTTAGGATAAATCAAATAACTCACAGATTTACAGGTAATTTTTATTGACATTGCCAGAAAAAGCAAATATAAAAGTATCCTGAATTTGATACTCCTTACCAAAGATATTTTTGTTAAGGCTTATTTGTCAGCTAGACACGTAGTAAGCATAGGAAAATCTTATATACAAATTTCAAGTACAAACAAATTTTTATTTATCACTACCAAATGAAGTGAAACTTAAAAAAGAAGGTCTGTAAGGTGTTTTTCAAAGGCCTTAAAAGCTAGGATATTGTTTGATCCTTAAAAGTTAGGATATTATTGGAAACATTAGATGTAATGGGGAAAAACCCAACAGCACTCCATTGATCCTGCCTCCCCGCTGGCTCCTGTCACAGAACAATCCTTCCCCCAAGTGCCAAAGTTCTTGAAACCGTATTTCTTATTAGAAGCGTCCATTTCCTCACCTTCCATTAACCACTACAATTTGGCTTTCATCCTTACATTCCACTGAAAATACTTCAGCAATGTCACCAGTGACCTCCTAATTATCACATTCAATGGATATTTAAGAAATCCTCCTTACTTAACCTCTGCAGCACTGAATCCTGCCCTCTTGAATTCTCTTGGCTTCAAGACTTCTACTCCTCCTGCCTTTCTGACCTCCCCAGGGTCTCCTAATCTACTCTACATTCCTCTGGGAGCTGACCTTGAAAGGGTTCTCTTTCCCTAACCTGTTCCCCTGGGGGCTTTCATTTACTGTCTGACTTGAATTGTCACTCACGATGTGATGGTAGCTTCCCGATCATCACTTCCAGTCCTGACTTCTTTTCTTTCTTTCTTTTTTTTTTTTTTTTTCAACATTTATTTATTTTTTTTTGGGACAGAGAGAGACAGAGCATGAACGGGGTTGGGGCAGAGAGAGAGGGAGACACAGAATCGGAAACAGGCTCCAGGCTCCGAGCCATCAGCCCAGAGCCTGACGCGGGGCTCGAACTCACGGACCGCGAGATCATGACCTGGCTGAAGTCGGACGCTTAACCGAATGCACCCTGACTTCTTTTCTTAGAGCTCTAGAACGGCATTTCTGATTGTCTATAGATGACATTCACTTAGATATCCCACAAACAACTCAAAGTAAGGCAACCTAAATGAAACCCCGTTATCTAGTCTGAGCCCCTCCTCCTCCTGTTTTCCCTCTTTAGCCTCAGAACATGGTGTTTCACCCAATTCTTTGAGCCAGGAACCTGAAGGTCAGTTTTGCCTTTTCACTCAACCTCATTTCTCATGTCTGATTAACTACAAACTACTACAAGTCTTTCTTTTACCTATATCTTTTCAAAATTCTTCTTCCGAGCTCTACTCCCACCTCCTCAGTTCAGATCCAAACCACTGTTTGCTTGGACAACTCCAGTTGTAAACTGCTCTTCCTCTCTCTAAATGTTGCAACCCTCTGCTATACCACTCTCCCCATCTCAGCATACGCATCTTCACCAGAGTGACCTAACAAAATAGGAAGCATATCTCATTTTGCATTACTTTTCTGCCAAAAAAAGCTCTGAGGTCCTTTCCTGTCTTTGAGATAAAGCATGACTTCCTAGGTCCTTGAGCAGTTGTCCTCAAAGTAGTCTCATACAGGGCCATACATACATGTCCTACCTTCCATTTCTGAGGAAGCTGTGTTCCTTCACCTCTCTGTCTTCCTACATTCTTGCTTCCTCTTCCACCACCTGACAACTTCTGCTCATCTTTCAAGATCCAGCTTAATAGTAACTTCTTCTAATAAATCTTCCATGGCTCAAAGAGATTTAGATACTCTTCTGTACTTCTGGTACAAAGAGGCAGGACAGATTATAGTTAAGAAAACGCCCTCTAGAATTAGATACCACTAAGTTCTCCTCTTTGCTGTACAACTTCACAACTAGAAGCCACTGGACAAAACACGTAATGTCTCTAAATCTGCAAAATGTTGACAATAACCACATAGAGGTCAATATTTCTGTAAATACTGGATGAGATAATGAATATAAAACACTTGGCATGATAATTGGAATATCAAAGTAAGCACCTGGTAAATGATATCTATTATTACATTTTCATTGCATTTAATTTTACAGAAAATAAGCATACACTATGTTTCTGACTTACTATAGTTAATGATATGTCTGCCTTTCTCAAAAGCCCATGAGCTACTTTAGGGTTGTGTTCTAGAAACTGTTTCCTCTGAACCCTATGTGGCACACAGTAGGTAATCAATACATCTTTAATCAGTGAACAGAACAACAAGTAAATGTAATATCAAGGGGAACAAGCCTGTTTTGCCCCTTGGCATTTACTTTATGAAGAAATCTCAGACTCATTACTGAACAATGTCACGTTGTCACGTTAGTCCTAATACATTCTCATGAAGCAAGCAGATTATGAGCTCATTCATAATTTGATTTTATATGTGGATCTGGGTCTAGGGAAAAGGGAAATGAAGAACTACAGTTTCATACAGTGGATCAGGAGATGTAGGCATGGAACTAAGGTTTTCTAACCCTTTTGAATCTGTGTCACTATGGACTGAAACATGTTCTGTCTTTGGGATTCATCCTACATGCCAAGTCATTTCTACATCCCAAAGCTACTTCTAGGTTTCATTCATTGTAAGTAGAGTACAAATTTACCTGACGTTATGGACTAAATTGTGTGCACCCAAAATTCATATGTTGAAGCCCTAACCTCCAATATAATGACATTTAGAAACAGGGCCTTTAAGGAAGTATTTACGTTAAACAAGGTCATAAGGATGGAGGCCCTAATCCAATATCATGGGTGCCCTTTTAAGAAGGTGAAGAGATACCAGAGCTTCCTCTCTCTCTTTCCCTCTCTCTCTCTCTCTCTCTCTCTCTCTCTGCCTCTCTACACAGAGAAAGGCCATGTGAGGACACAGTGAGAAGAAGCCATTTTGTAAGCTGAGGAGAGAGGTCTCGCCAGAAACCAACACTTCTGGCACCTTGATCTTGGACATCTAGTCTCCAGAGCTGTGAGAAAATAAAATTCTGTTGTTTAAGTCACTCTGTGGTATTTTGTCATGGGCAGCCAAGCTGACTAACATACCTGTGTTATAATTTTTGCTATAATCATTAAAATATATAAATTGATATTAGGTTATTATGATATTATGTGATATTATGTTCCAGACACTAACACAATGCTAAATCCTTAATATGCATTATCTTCTTAAATCCTTCTTGAAAAACTTAAGAAGTAGATACTATTCTTATCGTCATTTTACAAATGAGGAAACAGAAGATCAGAATAGTTAGGCAACTTGCCCAAAGAAACAAATAACAAAAAGCATCAGGTCTGGAATTCAGGCTGTCTGTCTTCAGAGCCCAGGTACTTACCACTATGCTATGTAGTAAAACCGAATTATCTGGCATGAGCAAGAATATTAGTGGTTAATTAAAAAAATAATTAAAGTGAGGAAATCAATAAAAATATAATACATAATTTAAAATGTCATTTTAATGTACAATGAAAAAAATGAACATTCATTTGCCAATATTTTACCTGGGGGAAGAAGAAGAGGCAAGGCAATGCTTATTTCTTTGATATGCATTATTGGAATTCTGTATTACCTTTCTTCCAGAAGCCTACTCTGAAATGCATCATTGACAATCTCCAGTTTTAGTTACTTCAAAGTGGAATGGATCCTCAAAATCTCTTGCTAAGCAAGTTGTGTGAATATCTGCCTTGGTCTGTCCTCCTCTCCCCAATCTTTGAAAGTTGCCATTCCCACACGTAATTCAAAAGAACTTTTAAAAAAGTCATTTATTTAAATTCAAGTTAGTTGACATACAGTGTAGTACTGGTTTCAGGAGTAGAACCCAGTGATTCATCACTTACATACAACACCCAGTGCTCATCCCAAGTGCCCTCCTTAATGCCCATCTCCCTACCCACCTCCCCTCCAGCAATCCTGTTTGTTCTCTATATAAAATGGTTTGCATCCGTCTCTGTTTTAATCTTATTTTTCCTTCCTTTCCCCTATGTTCATCTGTTGTGTTTCTTAAATTCCATGTATGAGTGAAATTACATGGTATTTGTCTTTCTCTGACTTATTTTGCTTAGCATAATACACCCTAGTTCCATCCAAATCATTGCAAATGGCAAGATTTCATTCTTTTTGATTGCTCAGTAACATTCCATTGTATAGAGCCACACACCCTTACTTATCTCTCTAAAATACTCACTTTAGTTTTCATGAAAGTAACAACCCATTTTTTTATTGTGCGTGTATTTCATGAGTTTTATACACTATTAAATTAAGTCGCCTAAGTACAATAATCTCAACTGGCATAAATAGGTTGGGGAGCAAATACAACAGATGCTGAGCAATAAGTCACTGAGTCTAGAGGGAGCAGAAAGTGAGTGGGTATCCTCTTAGCCCTGTGTGGTGGTCAGTATGCTCTGGAACCATTCAGTGTATGTTAAATGGGAACAGAGAGCCTTGGTTAATATGGGTACTTGATTAAATGAAGTAGGTCAAGAGAGCCTCTGCTGTAGTGATTATGTATCCCACCCCTTCCCCACTGGTACTTTTGGAAAATGGTTTCAACATTCATTTAAACTTTGTATTTTGGGTTTTAATCTCAGTGTTTTCATGATGTGACTTGCTGTTCTTGGGCAAAGCACTTACCATTTTATGATTTACTTCATAGGTCGACAGAAAATTAGACTCATTTTCTAATTATGATTAGAGGCAAAAATGACAAGTATATCACAAGTGGAATGGGACAGTTTAGAGTCAGCAAATGATTAGTGTGGGAAGTACTAGCATGTAGCAATGAAATATAATCTTTAGGCATTGATTTCTTATCACCTTCACTTGTGAATTTATATGAAATACTATATCCCTGAGCTCCAGGAGAGTTGCTCATGGTGAAAGGAAAATGGGAAATGAGATGTCTGTTCTTCTTAAAGAGCCTCTTTTTCAAATGATTGAGTATTATTCTCTCCTGTTTGTATTACAGTCCCTTAAAGACTGTTTTTATTTTAGGGTAGACATAACCAATTTAAGATGTTTGGAGTTAAGCAAATCAAGGATGTCAGAAGATATCCTCAAGTTATCCTGGTCTTAAGGATGCCCAGATGAACTGTCTGATCATGTAAAACAATCTGCCTAATGAATCCAACAGAGGAAGAGTGGAGCTGGCAGGACACGGTGATAATCGATGACCTCAGAGCTAAGCCACGGCTCTTTATTTAGTGGTATGGCTAGAGGAGATATTACCCACGGGAAATCCTGCAGTTCCAGAAAAATTTCACATTGCACCCTGTCTTGCCCTACACAGAGCCTAACAAAGGCTGAGCATGGGTAACCCAGGCAAGGGAGGAAAGTATCCTCTCTACGTATACAAGGAGCAAGGTGTTGGGTAGATTTTTAAAACATGGGTACTCTTCCTAAAAATGTCTCAAACTCACTGAGCAACCTCTGATAAGACATGTATTTATAGATTACTCATTCTAAAATTGCAGCTAAAAATAAATTTGCTATACAAAGCCTTAAGGATTACAGGGATTTATAAGGAAAATGAAGATTTTTTTTAACTCTGAAGACCTAACTAAATAATGATTAGTAATGAAATATGGACATGTACATATATAAGGTTTCCATCTATATAACACGCAACGTATTTTGATAAATGCAATGCTCTGTATGTCATTGGGGATGAGTGTATGTATTTTAAATAACATGGCTATGTTGTATATTTTAAACAATACAGTTATAATATTATTTTTGTGCTTGTAATATCTGACATGAAAATCGAGGCTAATTTATGATTTTATAAACACATAAACAGTGAGCCTGTGAAGATGTGAGAAAAGCCTTCTTGCCTTTTTTGTTTTCAGGACTTTTTTCCCCTTTGCATTTAATTATGAACAATTTTATTTTTGCAGAAAACCAGTGACCTTTTTGTATCTGCAATCCACATTTTGATATGGAAATACTTATGAATTTAAAAATGGAATTGCCCTTTTCAATATGCTGGTTATAGGGAAAGGTCTCATTAAATATAAACCCCACGATGTATCTCATCTGGCACCTGAGCCATGGCTGATACACAGTAGGTGCTCAATAGTTACTGAAAGAATGAATCACATCTTCTATATCAAGTTTCAGAAGCTATATAAATCACTGGCAAAGGAAAAGAGGTCTATGGAAGACAAAGTTACTTTGCCCAAGAAGAAATTTTGGACATACATCAGCAAAACAAATGACTTATTATTCACGAAAGATATCTATAATCACAAAACAGAATGTCAGAGAAATACCTGATTAATGGTATCATCTTCCTTTATGGCAAAAAAAAAAAAATGTCTTTTAATTAAGAACATGGTTAAACCTGAGCCATTCTTCTTTCTGGTTGTATCTGAATTGTTAACTGGATTAATGTCATTTACTTCCTTGAGGAAGAAAAAAAGGAGCAAAACACATTTTATTATTTCCTCAGTGGCTCTCATCACCCCCTGGGATGGACCTGACAGTCCGAGGGAAATGCAAGAAATGACTAACACAAATTTAGGCAGCTCTCAATTATTCAGGAGCTCATTATCCAGCATGTGGGCTGTTTATAATTCCTTTTATTCTTCCCTTTCTCCCACATGTTTTTGTTAGGAAGATAAATGTAAGGAAGTTAAGCTCATATCAAATACAGTTCCTTATTGGTTATCAACTTTGATCAAATGTTTGGTGTGATTAATTTCTACAATGAGGTTTGGGGATTATCTGTGGATTTAACTTATCCCTAGCAACTACTCAGATTATTTTTAAAATTATAGCAGTAAGCCACATTCCCCTTGTGTTGAAAACAGTTTAAATCTAGTGGCATTGGATTATGAGGTGATTTTTGTTTTTTAACTCTGAAGGTCTAACTAAATAATTGTAAGTAATGAAATGTGGGCTGAGATATTGATGGTTTCCATCTGTAGAACACACAATGTATTTTGGCAATACAATCAACCACAGTCCCTGGTTTAAGATTCTGGTCTTAAATCAGCAAATTTGAATTGAACGTGTGCTTAGAGGCATGCTCTTGGCGGAAAATTAAAATGAATTGAACAGTCCCCTCCCTGCAGTAGATTCTGGTCTGGAAGAGCCCAGAAACCAAATCCATAATGCTAAAACAATGTGTTAAGTACAATGGTAGAGACTGCCGGGAGCAGAGAACTGGTTACCTCACCAGCCTGAGGAGGTGAGGGAAGGCTTCCTAAGTGGCAGGCAGCTGGACTAGTATCAAAGCATGCTAGAGCCCATCCAGAAGACCCATGATCTTCGAGAAAGAACAGCATATGAGCAAGGTCACGGAATCAGAAATATTGTGGCATATTCATAGCAACAGGAGTTTTTTCCTACTCATAGTGTGACTGGCAGCAAGTTTTACGAAGAACTTGGATCATAATTTCTCATTTGCCCAAACGACTATGTGCATGGCTTACAGCACTGAATGAGAGGCAGGCCTCAGCTCTGAAGAGCTTACACCTAGTGGAATCAAACAAGTAACTTCTGATAGCATCAGATTCTGTGAAGCAAACAAAAAAGGTTAATGGGATAGAGAGTCCGGGGATGTGGGAAGGGCAGACCTCTTTAGACAGTGAGTCAGCAGCAAAAGGTTCTTGGAGGAGGCGACATTGAACCATGAAGAACATCGGATTTCTTTGAAAGAGATTTCCTAAGCAGTGGGAGCAGCATTGCAAGAGGTTTGGGGTAGGAATAAACCTGGATGCCGAAGGCCCTGAGAGAAGAGTGGTTTGTCTGCAGAATAGTGAGTGAGAAGAGGAGAGAATGGTGGGAAAGGAGACTGCACAGTGTGCTCAAGGTCAGTCTTGAAGGGCCCTGAAGCTCAGGGCAGGGGCTAGATTCCACAGGAAGCCCCTGCAAGGAGTAAAGGGCTGCAAGCTGATGTATGTTCTTCTAAAAAAGTCACAACTGCTGCTATGTGGGGAATAAATTAAGGGAAGCACTTGGAAAGTAGAAGCTGGGGCCCCTTGTAGGAGGCTAGAAATGATGGTGGCTTGAATATTTTGTAAAGTGGAAACAAATGGATCCCCATGTTTGTAAAGTTTCTAGAACTATCGCAGAAGAGTTCTGTAAGATGCGCCATGAGACCTATCTATATTGTAGAGTAGATGCAAGCATCAGATGATGTTGCAGGAGGTAAATATTAAAGTTTCTTACAACTTTAATTCGCTCTGAATCCATCCCCATTATTATGCATAGTAAAAGCATTTTCTATTAAGTTACAATAATATCTACTTGAAGGATTCTTAAGCTAAACCTTGTAGTAGGGGCACCTGGGTGGCTCAGCTGGTTAGGCATCCGACTGTTGATTTTGGCTCAGGTCATGATCTCATGGTTCCTGAGACTGATCCCCGCATCAGGCTCTGCTCTGACAATGACGAGTCTGCTTGGGGTTCTTTCTCTCTCTCTCTCTCTCTCTCTCTCTCTCTCTCTCTCTCTTTCTCTAAACAGATACATAAATAAACACTTTAGAAACCCCTAAAACTTGTAGTAGAATCAAATGTACAGCAGAAAACTACAAGACCAAGAGAGAGAAAAACTTAAAATTAATAGCTAAGCACTTTCCTCAAATACTCTCTCAAGGTCAACAGAAATTTTTCAATATAAAATTGAACTTCAACTTGAACTTCACTACTAGCCAGCAAGACAAATATTGGGAAAAATCACTTACGTGAAGTGGGTCTTATTCAGGAGTTAGCCAGAAAAAGTAGCTGGAAAGAGCCACTTAGGATCGATAACTTGGAAGGATGGCCATCTCATACAAGCAATGGATTATAATAAAACACTCCAGGCTTGGGGTCTTCTCAGAGGTTTAAATAATCAAAACGGAACAAGGCTAAATAATTAAATGGATTGCCCTGGAATTCTTAATAAAGTGAGGAGTAGACACTTGGGAGTAAGTGCAATCAAAAACTTCTTGACATTTTATACCAAAATGCTATCTGGAAAGAGTGGACTTTCCTAATATGATTTAAGCACAATGCTAATCACCAAGGAACTTTAGTCTGAAGGGGAAAAAAAGATAATTTCTTAATGACTTGAGATTTACACAATTAATTTAAAAACTGAAACAGGTTTAAATTTGGTTCCAAGTTTGGGAAGCTCTTTGGTCTTGAATGGTTTAAATTTAGAGCTCTCCTTCTATTTGAGAATATTAACATTTTTCAGCAGCTAGAAGATACTTACAGTCATAGAAGAAACAGAAATGGAATAATGCAAACCAAAGTGGGATGCATATATTAACCCTATCATTTAAGATGACATGATTTCAATTTCAGGACCTTGCAGATATTTTGATCTTTATTTGTCAAGCTGGCCTCAGATTTTCAATTCCCTCTGAGCACAGAAGTGGCTGGAAGTCATACAATACAGTAAAGGTGTCTGGGCTGAGTGGGAAACAAAAAGTATTTGGCTCCTAGCTCTGACTTTGAACCACTAGATTCCACTTAGAGCTTTGGAAATTATTAAATAACATTTCAGACATAGAGGCTTTGATTTACAGCGAAATGGTGGCTTTATAGCACAGCTTTATCCATAGCAGCTGCTCAGAATAAATGGGTAGGCCCATCGTCTGGTCCAAGAATTGTGCATAGTAATTGGAAGAAGGGTACTAAATAAATCTCAATAACATGTTCAAACTAAACGGATAATCCTGAAAAGTAGTGGAGGATATTGAAATACTGGGTCACTGGGAAGCAGCAGTCCATTTTTATACAGCTCTTATATATTCAATTTTGTGCCGAGCTGAGGATAGGAACATTCAGCTTGACTTACCCTCTATATCATTCAGTCATTGTGGTTTTACGTGTTCTGATCTGGCACCTTTTCTTCATTTATCTGTAATTTTACATTCTGAAATTGTCAAGTTGCTTTTTAAAAGAAGTGCTCCACAGCCAGAGATGGTCAGATTTTCTAAGAGACCTACAATTCGCTAATCGAGGACTTTCAAATCAAATCCACGGACTGAATTCTGGAAAAGGGTAAATGAAAATTAATAGGATCAGCATCAGAGCACCGTGTCAAATGCACTTGGACACTTTCTTGTTCGTGTCCTCATTGGGGAAATCAGGCACCAGGCAGTGTGCAGCAGTGTGTTAAGCTTTGTGTTTATACAGCACTATTTCACCTCTAGGTACTTGATTCATTGATGTAACAGGGTACCACAAAAAGGCTGGAGACGCTACTGAAAGGCAGGTGTCTGGTTTTAATTCAGCCTCAGACAGGCCGGCCTGTCTGGCCATTCAGCCCAAGAAACAGGGACGTTCTGTGTTGAAGTTGTCCTGCGTGCAAATCTCTGTGTGGCTGGATTTTTATCCTTTGTTCCAATGGTCAACACAAGGGGGGCGGGGGGCTGAAAAGGTTCTCTCTTAAATAGAGACCACTGCCTTCATTTAACGGAGGCAAAACTTATTTTACAAGGACTACAGAATAGAGAAGTGATGAAAACACTGTGCTATCTTTTGCTTTGCAGATTGAAGATAAAGCCCACCTTTCTCTTCCTGAGCCTCCTATACCAAAGTCTTGGTTGGCTTCTACTCACAAAGCAACAGGCTAAGCTGTGACTGAGCCATAAGCCAGGCAGGTATTGGATCCTCTCCAGCAGTTCCTGTACTTGCTGACTGGGGCACAGGGAATCACCACAGACAACCGGCTGCCAAGCAAGGTATTACCTGGCTTCTTACCACCACCTGCTCTGCAGGTAACATTGGCAGCTATGTCTAAAAGGGAATGCATCAGCCAAGCCCTACACTTGACTTTCCAAGTGACCCAGGAGGAAATTGGGCTACTAAATTGGCTTGGGATTAGAATATATACTCTGCTACTGTGAACCTCACTGAATCTGAATGATTTCTAGAGAAAGGAGATGTTAAAAATCTAGTTACCACTGAATATCCCCCAAACATGGAGATGTGCATTCTTAACCTCCTTGGAGGGAGGTGAGGTAACACAACTGAACATAAGGATTGGTAGGAAGCCAGAGGCCAAGGGAAATTAGTTTCTCTTCATAATTCTTCATTTTCCAGGGAAGTAAAAACAATAATACCTCTGTGTGCAAACTCATTCTTTGTTTCCATAATTAGAAAACTAAGCTGCATAACTACTGGCTACAGAAGAGAGAGTATTAATTATAAATATCACACAGCAAGTGATGGCAGAGTTATATGGCCCGCCCACAAGAGCTATTAACTCTCCATACATGCTATTTTAGACAATTCATTTTTAGTCCAACGTTAGTTTATGAGTACAAAAGCATGGAAACAGCAGCACTTCTGATATCCTGTGCTAAAGAAAAGAGAGCAGGGGGAAAAAAGGCCAGCTTTATTTCAGATGTCTGGAATAATATTATTTTTAGTAGAGGAGGAGACTTCAAACGGAAGTTCAGTACTGGAGTTTTCTTTGGGAGAAGTAACAAATTACATGCTCAGTAACCAATCAATGGATATGTAAAATCCCCAAAGATTGTACCAGACAACTGTTTTTTGAAGAGCTGTATGCATATTTTTTTGTCTTAAAATCAGGCAGAACGTCATGTGATACCACGCTTCCTTTCACTTCTGTGACCACTGAACCTGAATATAAGCAGTAAATTGGATATTTTAAGCAAGTGTGCATGTGCACGCACATATACACACACAAACTATTTTAAAAGAGTATTTCTAATAATAGGACCACATTGTACATTCATTTATCACTTTTTGAAAATCTGGGATTCTGGAAATTCTTGGGAAAAAAACATGGTGGCAACAATGAATGGAGACAATGCTCTTTATAACATCAATTTTATAAAGAAGGGGAGACAGGGTGACTTTCCTAATAAGGCACATTGAATGCATGCGCCCCTGACTTCCTGCCCTAGGGGGCTGCCTAAAATGACTCAGCCTGCTGAGTCACCACAGCTCAATCTTCTCATAATCTCCATCATTTCCAATGACGGGCAAGAAATTTTCACTGCTTCCAGCCCCTTCCCAAATCTCAGAGTCTCAATGTCTCATTTGCCAAAGGCCACACTAAACTGGTTCACAAAATGACTTAGTAACACTTTGCAATACTGAAGGCTAAAATAACAAAAATAGGATATTATTCAGCAGTCTGTTAAGCTTCATGTTTATATAGCACTAACCATTTCGCCTCCAGGTACTTGTAAAACAATGTGCCACTCAGCAAAAAATCAGATGCTGCTTAAATTAATTAACATGAGAATTCTTTAATGTCCCGGTGCAATGCAGATTTAGTTAAATAAGGGAATTCATCGTGTTTGCTTTAAGATGGTTTCTATATTCCCTGTGAATTTTTCTGAGATCTATTCCATTTAAATCACACACAGCATCAAATCAAAGAATCACAACAAATCATAGAGTCACAGGGTGTTAAAACTGGAAGGGATCTCTGAAGTCATTCAACCTCATTCTCATTTCCCAGCTGAGCATGTAAGAGCTTAGCTCCAAGATCACTCCGCTGGCACAGGGTCTTCTCTCTCCCTGGGGCTTTGCTCTGCAGGCCCTTAACCCGATGCCGTGATCTAGAACTGATTTACAGAACCTGGATTAATGCATGCTGATCTCTGCACTGTATATCATGATGATCACCCCAGTACCCTTCTCGTGGCCCTGTCACATTCATCTCCCTCAGGCCCCAAGTTCCCATCCCACAGATGTTTGTAAAGGATACTGGTCAGCCACAATCATAGAAACACAAGATGCTGTGAACGAGGAGTTCTACACCGAAAAAGCCAAAAATATTCACCAGTGGAGTTGATAACATCCTCCGGAGAGCCTGATGCCCACATAAAGCAAACATACGTAAATAAGGACAGGAGGATGAATGAAGAGCAATGTGTTTGTAAAAACACAAGAAACAATTAAATCGTTTTTAAAGAAGGACACAGCCTTGGGTTTTGTAGTGTAAGTGCGAGCTACCTGGCTGTTCTCACCTGTAGGTAATTTTTTAAAAGGTCATTAATACAGCCCACCTAAACTTGTCCTCTTTATTGATACGAGGGTGGGGGTGGGGGTGAGGGTGGGGGTGGGGAGTGGTAGGGAGAGACACAAAGTGTTCTTTTGCTTTTGCTACAAGGCCAAGGGGCGTTGCCTTTCTATTGTTTACTCTGAGTCACAAAGTAAAGTCACGCATCTGTGTTTTTTAAATATCTATTTCCTTAAGGGAGAATAAAGAACATGCTTTTAAAAATACATGCACACATCTTGTGATGGAAGGGAGAGCCACAGTTCCTCTTAGGTCAAACTGCTTCTGTTCTGAAGGAGTTCCTTGAGCCTTCTCATTATGGGTGGTTAGCATGTAACAGAGGTCAAAAATTGGTAGCATGGGGCCACAATCTGGCCGCACAGGGTTTTTCTCTGTAGGTGCAATATTTAAAAAAAAAATTAGAATTGTCATGTTTTTCAACACTGCCTACACACTCTCCTCTTTGGGGTCCACCGTCATGTCCGGATGCCTGTCAGCAGGGGCCAGCCCCTCAAGGCCTGAGCTTTCAGGTGCCGTCTGTTCTGGGGGGTGGAGGGGGGCGGAGAGGAGGCTGTGAAGGCTCTGACTGTGCAAGGGGAGGATGACCTTCCTGGCCCTTCCTCAGCCTCCTCCTCACTCTGCTCTGTCCAAGGGAATTTACAATTTTGAGCTCAGGGTAGGAAGTGATGTATGAGCTGTGTCACGAATTCTCTACCTTGGTGTCAGCATGGGGGATGACCTGTGACTTCCCTGGTCCCTTGGCACCTCTTCCACACGGAGATGCCTCCGCTCAGCCAATTGCTAATGGGCTTCTCCCCCACCTTTTCCCAATGCAAACTGGTTTGAGTTGTTCTTTACCTCCAGAACCTGTAGGAAGTTGGATTCCCTGAATGACAGTGATGAAGAATTTCAACAGGTCTCTACATAGGAGGCTTTGGATTGACTTAATATCAGATATTATTACTTATACCTCATCATTTTAGCGTTCCGTTGCCCTAAACACACTGCCAACTATAATTCAGGGACATACAAATGTATACTAGGGCATGAGAACTCTCTTATTTATATGTTATGATTGACAGGATTTTAAAAAATCTATATAATTATAATGATGGAAAGTGAGATAAATGTGAAAAAAAGTGGAAAGTATAATTACAAAAACAGCATCCTTTGGTTCATATATAAGAGAAATGGACAGAATAGTATAGTCACAAAAGTGCAAACTCTGTGGAGTTAAATTGTCTGGGTTAAAATGCTGGCTTCATGATTCACTAAACCTGTGACTAATCTTAAGCAAGTCACTTACTGTGCCTCAGTTTCCTTATCTATAAAATGGGGATAATAGTAAAAATCTTACAGGGTTATAAAAAGATTTTATGAGAAATGCATGTGAAAGTTCTCGATACAGTAGCACATAATAAGCCCTTAATAAATTTTTTATTGTTGTTATTGTTACTATTTAGTACAACTTAACAACTTGACCTTCACGATTCTCCTTTTAAGAATTTCAGAAGCTTTATGAGACTACCACTCTAGATTCTTGAATTTCTCACTGATGGTTATATTTCATGTCAACCACAGCTCAGATCTTGGGATGAATGGGTGATTTGCCTAATACTTTATCTAAATATTTTAGCCAAAAAATATATTTTAGCATAGAGGTCTACAGTTTAGTTCTTAAAATTCTCAGGTACAAAATTAATTATGAAGGTGAATAAACTCCAGGAAAATAAAAGTGAAAACTGACCAGCTTAAATTACTTGAAAAGCTGAAAGACTTTTACCTAACATCCCAGACAATACCCTAGTAATAAGATTTAACATTGCAAAGAATAGCTTGGGTAAACTTTAGCCCCACTTCCCAATTTCCAACAGCACCCTGAAAGCCATGTCACATCAAAAATAATCAGTTAAGTAAAATCTCTATACCCCTTTTATGGAGAAATTCTGGAGCTACCCTATATATGTTAATAAGAAATTGAATGAATAATCAAATGGTAAATTTTGCATCATGTTCTCCTCAGGTGGCCCAAATAGCCTTGACAGGTTTTTCTGTGGGATTTCATGAAGATCTTTAACAACTTATTAATTATCATTGGCAAGACCAGGTGAGATTATATTTTCTTCCACCCTAACAAAAACTCAGCCTATTTTTACCACATATTCAAAGATACCAGAGTAATTGGTAGGTCTGGGCAATACAAAGCAGGCTGAGTAAATTTTCATGATGCTCAGCTCAACATGGCAATAGCAGAGTGACTGGCTCCTATAGATCAAAGACAGCACTTGGCCGATGTTAAGAAGTGTTACCTAGAACATGCCTGGTCCAGAAAAGATGCAGAAATTGTTACTATCTTTTGGGTTACCCTTCTGGATTAAAACATGAGTATGGTCCTTCCATTCACTGACTATGTCCAATTGAGAGAACTGCCTGAAGAAAAAGGCTATGCAAAATTTCTCCAGTGGGCAGCAAGGGCCAGACCATTCCCTTGGCCATTTCAAGCATTAGTAACCAGCTAGCAAGAGAGATATTTTTTTCCTATGTTTACTTATTTATTTTGAGAGAGACTGAAAGCGAGAGAGAGAGAGAGGGAAGGAGAGAATCTCAGGCACGTTCTGTGCTATCAGCGCAGAGCCCGACGCAGGGCTCGATCCCATACAAGGCAAGATCATGCTCTGAGTTGGATGCTTACCCAACTGGGCTCCCCAGGCTCCCCAAGGGATATTTTTGAACCTGTGGACTTTTCAGAATGCCTTATGTGACATCTCGGAGACAAGAACTGACTGGAAATCAGTGTCACACATCCACTGGAGCAAGTGTGGAGTTCTCCATCAAATAGTGGACGCTGTATATGGACAGTGTAAACAAGGATTCTGGACAGAACATCCCCCACCTAGGTATTTATATTACACAGACAAGCCAATGTATTTGGAATATAACCTTGTAAATTACGCAGGTATGTAACTGCTTCTATGGTAAATAGTGAATACTGTATTTACTTCCTACTAGCACACTACAGAAGAATCCAGAATGACGTCAAACATGAGCAGAAAGGACTTGGTGCTTAAGAACAAAAAGGAAGTTCCTCTAGGAAGTCCAGATAGGGAAGGTGAAGAAAACAAACTTGATAAACAACAACAACAACAACAACAACAACAAAACAGAAGTTGTGACTGCCTAATCACCTACTGACTTTTCATGTTGGTATTCTTCAAACTTGGGTAGCCTTGCCCACTTAACCCAGAAGTTCTCAACCAGGGGAGATTTTTCTCCTCAGGGGTCATTTAGCAATGGTTGGAGACATTTTTGATTGTCATAACTAGATGCTGATGGCTAGAGGCCAGGTATGCTAAACATCTTACAGCGCATGGGACAGCCTCCACAACAAAGAATTATCTGGTCCAAAATGCCCACGGTGCTGAGGCTGAGAAACCCTGACTTGACTCTTAGCTATGGGTACCACCTGCCTTAGATTTGGGCTAATGCTGGTTCTGGTCTGGGTCCGCTAGCCAGTACCTTAGTGGCTCAAGAGCATCAGCCTTGCTCCTAACCCTGGTGCCTGGTCCTTGCTTTCTCTCCCTACCCATATCACTGACTTCTCTTCTAATTTCCTGACTGATGTTTTGCCTGGTTCACCAGGAACTGTGTGGGCTTAACTTTCATCTGAGTCCTTTAGGGACTAAAGTCTTAGTCCTGCACTCCAGTACTCTGGGCCTGGCCTCTGTGGCCTGCCATGGGATCTTCCTGATGCCAACTACTTTATCTGCTTCATTTTCTGCCCCATGGACATTCCTGAAGACTATAAGGATTGAATAAACATGCTTACCTCTGAGGTTTCAGGGTAGGCTTTCTGTTTACAAGATTATACCAAATGGTCTGTTCTGCCTGGTTCCTGGAATACCTGACTTTTGATGATGGCTAGACTTCTTTTGGACCAAAATTCCCCAATACCCTCTGCTTGTACTTGTCCAGAACCCCAGGTCCCCTGGCTCTCTAATTCTGCTCAGCCTGTCCTATAATTGACTCACTGAGACCGGGTTATTGGAGAACCAAAAATCCCCATCCCAAGCTAATCCTTCAATAATACTGAAACATTAGGCTGACCTCTTCATGACTAATATTTATCAGGTATTAGTTTATATTTAGAGAATCCAGAGAAAAATCAGCTCCTTTAAAAATTATTCATTTAATAAAATACAATTTTGAATGTTGATGTGGTGAAAGCAGAACTCTGTAGCTCAATAAAAAAAAAAAAAAACAGAGAGAGGAAATTACTTTATCTGCAGGCAGGTAAATTAAACATTTAAGAACATGCCACAGCAAAACTGGATGCTTTTCAAGACAGCAGTTCTGTGAAAAGAGGCTTAGGTAACCACTGATGTTAGCTGTTGGAAAAGCTAATTACATATCATCTTCCCCTTTTTTATCACCATAAACTTTTTGGTAATGTATCCTTTCCTTAATTATATACTTTATGTCCATCTCCTGTGTAGTAATTGCTACCTCAGATGACTTTTCTGGAGAAACCATGGACTTCAGCTAAATCTAGCTCTGGGCATATCTGTCACCCAATAGCTGGGAGTTTTTTCTTCAACAAGACACAAATCATCATAAACAAATGTAGCTGATTCCTATCACAAGGGAATGTTTAAAAAATATCATGTGGACAGACAGAAGAACAGTACAATTTTCTCAGAAGTTAATGAATGTTGCTTACAGTTAATATGCATATGGCTGTGTGGTTTGGCCAAGAACTCAGTTCAGAAACTTTTATACACAATGAATATACATCATTATTTTCAGTGTACAGTATCTATGTTGATTTCTGAAGTGAAATAAGGAATCTCTCTGGCCCTCATAATAACAGCAGAGATCATTTATTGAGTACTTAATTTGTGCCAGGTAGCAAAGCTTTTTACATGATTATCCCATTTAATCCCACAGTGGCTTTATGAAATAGGTGTTATCATTATCCTTCTTTTACAGATCAAGAATCTAAAGCTTCAAGAAGTAACTGGTCCAAGATCACAGAGCTGGTAAGTGAGAGACATAGGGTTTAAATACAGTAGTATGACTGCCTAAATACTCCACTACTATGCTACCTATCTTCCCACTAATTTTGAAGATTTTATTTATCTGTTACAGTGTTTTGGAACATTTTCTTGCTCTACTTTTACAAATAACAGCACTTAGACTTTCCTCCTTGGAGCTCAAGTTGGCCATTATAGATTGTTCTCTTAAGAGGGCTTTTCAATTCACACACACACACACACACACACACACACACACACACACACACACACAGCTTATGTCTTAATGGGAATCAACAAACCATTAAGGTCTTTGGAGACATAGATGGCACATGGGCAGACAGTTACAGGTAGGTATTTGTGTTCTGGCTCCATTAGCATAAGAAAAATGCTTTTTATTATTTACTGAGCTATCCCTGGACTGTTAGTGAAGGGGTATTTTTGAGCTGTTGTAGTCATTAAGAGTAAGGTATGGGGTTTCTGGAGCTACGGTGGTTCCATGGCTTCAAGGACTAGTCCCTTTCTCCTAATAAGATGAAATACTCCAAATTGGTGAGGACTGGTTGGCCTCTGATTAGATACTACTAAGTTTTGGAGAAGTTATTATTTATCTTACTTAGGCTTTCATTTTTATTGGGCCCAGAGCTTGAGTATGAAGAAGGGAGTTTGAGCTGTGACTGGAATCCTTGAATTGAAATACTTACTCTCTAAGGAGAAATGTAAGCACCAATGGCAAGGTTTGGAGACAATAAAAGGTCTATGATTCATTCTCGGCCAGTGATGTCAAACCTGGGATCACTTTTGCCAAAGCCAGATTCCCAAAGAAGGTCTGGCAACCTCCCAGGAACTCACTGAACTACCTCTGCCTAAGGTCCTTCGGTGGTTCCCTCTTGCCCACAGAATGCGGCCCAAACTCCACAAAAGGGCACACAGAGCTCTTCACAATCTGATTGCCTTTCCATCTCATCTCTAACTACTCTCTATCCTCCACACACACTCCAAGCCTCCAGTCCAAGAGAACTCCCTATGGATCATTTCTCTCCACTCCACTGTCCTTTCTCTTCTTCCAGGAGTGCCCTTCCCACCTTCAAGGCTGAGTTCAAATTTCACACCAGACTGAGTAAGGAACTAGGCCACTCTGTTTCTATTTTATTTGTACATATTCCTTATCAGAACATTTAGCATATTGCTATATTTGTTTGCTTACTTATTTTTCCAGGTAGACTGAGAGACTGTACAGAAATTATGGTTAATTCACCTTTCTTTCTCAGAATCTAGCACATAGGAAGTGTTTAATCAGTGCCCAGTGAATGCTGAGGAAGGCTCTTAAAGTGTTCCAGGACACTAACAGTATTCAGCATACATATCTACCTTATCTTATTCTCAGTGAATCTTTTAATCTATGAAAATCTCAGTATTTTAACTTTTTATGCCACTTAATTTTAAAAGAATGAGGAGGGGGGCAAGATAATTCAATGGGGGAAAAACAGTCTTTTCACCAAATCATGCTGGGACAACTGGATACCCACATGAAAAAGGATGAAGCTAGGTCCCTTCTTCATACCATCCACAGAAATAACTCAAAGTGGATCATAGTCTTAACTATAAAAGCTAAAACTATAAAGTTCCTAAACAAAAATAGGCATACTTTTGTGACCTTGGATATAAGGCAATGGTTTTTCAGATATGAGACCAAAAAGCACAAACAACAACAAAAAAGTAGATATAATGATCTACATCAAAAGTGAAAGTTTTTGTGCTACAAATAATACAGCACAAAAAGTAGGAAAAAAAATACCAAGAAAGTGAAAAGACAACACACAGAATGGGATAAAATATTTCCAAACCACGTATTTCATAAGGGACTTATCAATGTATCTTTTTTTAAAGTTTATTTATTTATTTTGAGAGAGAGAAAGAGAGAGAGCAAGTGAACATGAGTAGAGAGTGAAAGAGAGAGAGAGAGAGAGAGAGAGAGAGAGAGAGAGAGAGAAAATCCCAAGCAGGCTCCATGCCATCAGTGCAGAGCCTGATGCAGGGTTCGATCTCTTGAACTATGAGATCATGACCTGATCTGAAATCAAGAGACAGACACTTGACTGACTGAGCCACCCAACCGTGCGCCCCTCAGTGTATCTTTATCTAGAATGCACGAAGAACTCTTACAACTCAACAATACAAAATTAACCCAGTTAAAAATTGGGAAAAGGGTTTGAATAGACATTTCTCCAAAGAAGATATACAAATGGCCAAAAAACACATGAAATGCTGCTCAACATCATTACCCACCAGGAAAATGAAAATTCAAACAACAAGATACACTTCACACCCACCAGAATGGCTATAATAAGAAAGACAAAGAATAACAAAGGTTGGTAAGGATGTGGAAGAATCACAACTCTCATTCATTGTTGGTAGGAATGGAAACTGGTGCAGTTACTTTGGGAAACAGTTTGGCAATTCCTCAAAATGTTAAGCATGGAGTTACCATAGGACCAAGAATTCCACTCCTAGACTAATGAAAACACGTCCATGTAAAAACTTGTAGATGGATGTTTATAGCAGCACTGTTCTTAATAGCTCAAAAGTGGAAATAATTCAAATGTCCATCAATTGATGAATGGATAAATAAAATGTGGTACATCCATACAATGAAACATCACTTGAAAATAAAAATAAATACAGATAGATGCTACAACATGGATGAGCATGGAAAATATACTAAGTGTGGGGCACTTGGGTGGTGCAGTTGGTGAAGCATCTGACCTTGATCTTGGCTCAGGTCATGATCTTACAGTTTGTGAGTTCAAGCCCCACACTGGGCTCTACACTGATGTTGCAGAGCCTGCTTGGGACTCTGTCTCTCCCTGTCTCTGTTGCTCCCCTGCTTGTGCTCTCTCTCTCTCTCTCTCTCTCTCTCTCTCTCTCTCTCTCTCACAATAAATAAATAAACTTAAAAAATAAAGAAACTATACTAGGTGAAAGAAAGCAGTCACAAAAGGCTGTATACTATATGATTCCACTTATATGGACTAGGGTACAGAAAGTGAATTAATGGCTGCCTAGGGTTGAGGAGGGAGGAGGGAAGGGGTGAGTAACTCTTGGATGAGTGTGAGATTTCTCTTCAGGGTGATGAAAATGTGGTAAACTTAGACTGTGATGATGAGTGGACAACTCTTTCAGTATACTAAAGTCATTAAACTGTGTACTTTAAATGGATGATTTTTATAGTATGTGAATTATATAATGATAAAGGTATTTTTAAAGATCCAAAAGATGGGGACTAGCAAGGATCTGTGCAAAGACATGGACATCCCATGTCTCAGGTCACGAAGGAAAAAATTATTTGCTTATTTTATTTGCTTCTCGTAGTCTTCTTAGAACCCCAAAGAGGATCTGATATTCCAGGTGAGTGAGTTTTAACCATTCAGGGATTATGTTCAGAATTGGTTAAAAAGTCTGATGAAGAGTATGGACCTTCTCTCCAGAAAACATATAAATGGATATGTCAATTCCTGAACATACACACATACACACACAATTTTAGGACGTTTTCTGAAACTCAAAACCTATTTAATAAGGTGTTCCTCAAAAAATGTTCCTTGGTAAAATAATTTGGGACCTGTCATGTGGAAGAGTGGTTTTGCAGGGGCCCTGAGGAGTCCTGGTGTAAATCGACCTAATAACTCGGTTTAACGCAGTGTTCCCTGGTGATATTAGATTAAAAAGATAATAATTACAAACATCTGCTGGATCACAAATTCTCTTGAGGAACACAGTTTAAGAAAGGACAAACTTGGAAGAGTTTATCCATAGGCTATCTTTCCATGGCAGTGGTTCTTGACTTTGGCTGCACAGCAGAATCTCTGAGAAGCTTTTCAACATTTCAAGGTCCAGGTTGCACTCAAATCAATTAAATCACAATCTCTGTAGTTGGAGCCCAGTAATCTGTGTTTTTTAAAGCTCCCCCTTCCCCCAACCCCTGAGTGATTCCCAGATGGAGCTAAGGCTGAGAATCACTGCTGCAGGGCAGCTCATCCCTATTTCTAGGGAGCTCGTTCATCACACCAGCCCCTGATCTAGAAGTCTGGGTCAGGTCCCACTCAGTGGTCACAGCCATCCCAAGTGATTTGGATATATGTGGTCCTTAGACCATACTTCAAGAAGCAGCTTTATAAGCGAAAGAGGGAAATATCTGGCTTAATTAACTTACCACCACAGACAGAATCTTTAAAATGGTTCTTAGAGTGTGGATTCCAGACTACCAGCAGTCAGCATCACCTTGGAATTTGCTAGAATTTAAAAACAGGGGCCCAACCTCAGACCTAGAAAATTAAAAACTCCAAGGGGTTGGGGGGGGGGGGCAGCAATCTGTGTTAACAGCTCTCCAAGGTGATTCTGCTGTATTCTAAAGTTTGAGAACCGCCAGGATAAAGTGTAGCATTAATCAAACATACATTTTTAATAAACTAATGAGTATTACTGATTATATAATCATCAGATTGTGCTTATCTCAACTGTACAGATAGAGGTCCCAGATTATTTTAGAAGGGACTCTTTTCCATTAAACTTACTCTGACCTTCAAAATAGTTAACAAAACACAATTGGAATTATTTTTGAGGAAGAAGAAGGTTAAAGCTAAATAAGATGCCTCCCAGGGACAAAAATTAGGATATGACCATCCTTCACACTGATTTTGGGAAAAATATCCTCTCTAGTTAAAAAAGACATAAAACATATTGACTGAAAACCAGCAGAGAGCTTGCCATTATATCTGGTTTAATAAAATCTGCCAGAGAGGACAGTGGTGGTGAAACGAATGGCATATATATCAGCACAACAAACAAATGGAAATCAGATAATCCCATTTAAAAAAAAAATGTTTCTTTATTTATTTTCAGAGAGAGAGCATGCATGTGAGCAGGGGAGGAGCAGAAAGAGAGAAAGAGAGAGAATCCCAAGCAGGCTCTGTGCTGTCAGCACAGAGTTTGACATAAAATTTAATCTTACAAACCTTGAGATCATGACCTGAGCCAAAATCAAGAGTTGGATGCTTAACTGACTGAACCACCCAGACGCCCCTAGATAATCCCATTTGAGGTCTTTCCAAGCTTAGATACTTTCCCCAGGAATTACCTCCTCCATGGAACAAAACTGTCAACAAACAACCCTGGGTAAGAGAGTCCATCTCTCTCTATGGTGTGGAAGTTGGGCTACTCCGTAGGGGACAATAATGAATGGGTTAGGATGTCATTTCCCACAGGAAATGAGGATCCAGAAACAATGCTTGCCAGTGACTGGACAGACACTTCCCCTCAATTATTGAGGGTTATGTGAGTCTCTTCCTACTTTATAGATTCTTGGGATAGTCCCTAATGGAGAGCCATTAACTTTATTAAAAATGTTTGTTGAATTGTATTATATGTTCTGTATTAAAAGGTAAACCCTCCCCTTTACAACAGCTGCCATAGTCAGTTCAGACTCTGTGCTGAGAGAAGTACCCCTGTCATTGCTTGCCAGGGAATTTCTTCCAGGGAGTTTTATAGATATATTTCCTACACAATAGGCACTAACTCTGGTCTACTCTTCTGTTGGGTAAGAAAGCACCAAAAGCAAATTAGCCTGTTACTGCTCATTTTCTCCTTGATAAATTTGAGAACATACTTTCCTAACAGAAGTTGGGTAGGCTTATTCTGTGATTACTACTGCATATTTTCTCAACTAAGAGAGAACAAAGGCAAATGGAATTTAAAACTAGAGACACTGGCAAAACAAGCAGCCTTGCCCTCAATCTACAAGTGAGCTGCCTATCTCATCAACAATCCGACAACCAATTTGGGGCCCAGGACAGAATCTCTACTCAGAATTGGAAGTCAAGAGGACAGAAGCACCTCTTTCCCATTGCTGTGCTTCCTGAACCTGCACCACTTGCTTGAACTATGAGCCCTGTACATTTTTCCTCCTTCTCTAGCTCTTCCTACCCATACCATCCTCCCTCCTGGCCATGCCTATTCTGCCCTTCAGAATCCAGTGTCCCTACATCTTCAACCTCTTCCTGGAATGTCGTCTCCACTTTCCTCACCTTTAGTGAAAACTGACTTTCTCCCTTGCCAGATCTTGAGTAAAGATGGCACACTCTCCCCCATCGTTCTGTTCAGATGTTGGTTCTCTATCACCCGGCAGAGAGGTTCATTCTACCCATCCCTTCCACATGTCTCCATCCCTGTGCTCTCCCGACTCTTAGAGTCACATCTCTTTCATGGAGGAAGCTGCATCTAGCTACCAGTCTTCCTTTCCACCTCAACCTCTGAAATCATCTTGCTGGATCATGGTTTCTTAGTCATTGGTCCTGCACCTGTGGCACACCTGCCATGCAGAACTATCTGGAATTATTAAACAAGACAAGGTCTCCCTTATGTCCATACCTTTGTACATACTGTTTCCTCTGCCCGCGATGCCATTCTTCATCTCAAAGTCCTGCATATTCTTCAGGGGTCACTCAAATCTCACCTCCAGAAAGCTTTCTGTGTCTGTTTTCCAACAGTGCGTATGTAGGCCCTTACAACAGCACTTATTTAAGTCTACGATACATTATTTTTGCCATTCAATCATTTAACATAAGCTTACTGGATATCTGAGTTGTGCTAGGCAATACCAAACTTCACTATCTCAATCATATACTTGGGTAAGTGTTTAAAGGATTCTTTTTTTTTTTTAAATTCACTGGCAACTATTGGCATTGCCTGTAGATACCCAATTTCCCAAGTCCATGCTAAGCTGTTTCTGAGAAACAGAAGTTTGGTTTTTAAATAATTACAGCTAAATGGTGCCTCTCCCCCCTTGGGCTCTATGTTAAGCACACGGGTCTCCATTTCACTTCTCCACTCGGACGCTCATATGGCAGACCCTACCATATGAACTCAATTACAGGTTTAATGTGTTCAGAATCTGCCGAATGCCCATCTTGAGAGGCATGTTTGCCAACAGGTTGTCAGAGATGACAATAAACTAGTGTTTCTGATAGTTCAGTGTTGTATCAAAGCATTGCCTTGGGGAAGGGGAGTGTGTTAAAAATGCAGAGTCACAGGCTGCTCAGCAAGTTATGATTTCTCAGGTCTCCGTTGGGCCTGGGAATGTGAATGTTAATAAGTGGTGGGTACTGTTACTAAGCGGTGTCCTCAGATGCACTGTTCTAGATTCCACAGGCTCTGCTTCTGACCTAACACATGTCGTCAATGAGAAAATCCCTAGAGAAAAATTCTTTTTGAGTGACTACCTGATATCAGACTCTCAGCTTTAGGGCAGCACTGTTTCAAGAACAGCTTGTTTAAGAGCATTTTTGCAAAGCCCTGGTTGAAGATATCATTGGCTGTTACCAAACAATTTTTGTACAGGGGTCCCACATATTACTTCATACTGAACATAATTCAAAACAGGATTTTCTGCATAAGTTTATAAGCTTTCTTTTGCTATCAAAATGAAGATTTTACCCATTGTATGTATGTATATTTAAAAATATACATATTTTTTATATATACATATACATATTTTTGTGTTCATATACACAAAAATACACATATTTATTATTACTATTATTTGCTCTTCACTTCCTTTTTTTCCTTAGCCACCAGGAAACAAAGTCAACTTTTCAGTGCTCAAACTGAGAAATATAAACCCTAAATTATCTATCCTTATATCTCCTGGAGCAGGTAAGCATAAACAGAATAATAATAATGATATTTCACATTTATTGAGCACTTTCTATAGACCAATACATCTTATTTTCATTTAATTCTCTAAAACCCCATGAATAGGTATGAATGCGGATAATGTATATTATCTCACATACAAGGAAGTTGAGGGCAACAGTCCTTATGAGGTGGAGTAAGGTCCAGAATGGTGTGAAGACAGTGGGCACCCTGGGGAGACTGGAAACGCTCAGTGGTGACGGGGGCTCTGAAAGGGTGGATTCTAAGTGGGATTCCACTAAAAACTATATTCTTATCAGTTTTGGCTTTGAGGCATACCAAGCCAATTTGTCCCAACACGTGGGCAGATCACTTTAAGATGGCTCATGCAACTGTATTGGAATGGGTACAGTTATCATATCATTCCCGCCTGGAAAATATAAACGCTATGCACAAAACTTTTAAGGACCCCAACTCACAAGTTCCCTCTTCTGGCCACTCTCTGTGTCAGAAAATCCCATCTGCTGTGAAGCAGGTGGTAACTTGCAGTGACTTCCTAATGTAACTCTGGTGACATGACTGCCTATGTTCATTCAGGGCAAGGGGAAGGCATTACTCAGAACTCTTCATTGGAAGCGCCATGAATTCCATAAAGAACCTATCGAGATATGAATATCTACAAACCCAGGAAGTAATATCACTTTAAGCCAATTTTTTGTTTCAGATGTTGAACTTAAATATAACTATTGGGGATCTTATGGACTCCAGTAGTCTCCTGATTGAGACAGACACATTATTTTGTGCTTTACTAAAGGGTTATACTTTTGCAAGTACATCTCTCCCAAGGCTTATACAGGCTGTCGGCAGTGGAGATACTAGAATATGATTTCCTTCTTTTGCAACAGCATTTTATTCTAAAATCAATGCCATACCTTTCATAGCTAATGGATTTTGTTGGTATGCATTTATCTGCTGCAGAGAAAGTCATTGCTTCCATCAGGTTGCTCCAAATAGGATTGACTAAAGCAAGCAAGACGGTATTCTTGTCAAAGCCACCTCATATTCCAAATGACATACTGTATTCTAGTGCTGACAGCTGAAGGCTAGAGTTTTGATTAATCCACTTTCCTCTCATTATAAACACAACCTCTCTTCCCTGAAGATTCCAGCAATCACTCTGGCAAGTGTTAGACCTTGACAGAACAACATTTATCCTTTGGTGGCCACTGTATGTACAAGAGAGAAAGCTGGTTTTGTTTTCCAAATCTCCTTGGGCATTGTTGAAAAGGGCTCATTTGTGAATGCATGTGTTTCAACAAGCTCAAGGCTGTGTTTTGTTTTTCTCTTCCATAGAAGAGGGCAGTGAGGGAGAGGAAGCAGGTGTACAGTTAATCCAAAGCATGACGGACCCCGGGTGAAAAGTCATTTCAAAGTGCACTGTGAGGCAGCACCCAGTCAGGGCCTGCATGACTGGGTTCAGGGTGAGGGCAGGGCAGCGTGCCTCTAGCTCCACCTCCACACTAGACTGGGGGAGTCAGAAATGGCAGATTGACCCCCACTCCTCACAATCCCCAGGCTGAACTATCAAGGCCTCTTGGGAGCTTATTCTCTGGACTGCTCATGGTCATGACTATTTTTGAGACTCCGTAATAGTTGAAAGCATCCCAGGGTACTCAGTGGCCAGTTTGATATTCAGTCACCAAATAACAGCGGAAAGGAAGGGCAGAGGGGTTGAAGGTGCCCACTAAGAAGCATTTTCGCGCAGTACAGCATGATGACTATAGTTAACGATACTATATTGTACACTTGAAGGTTGCTAAGAGACATCTCAAAACTTCTCAAAAGAACAAAATATGTAATGTGTGAGATAAACTTATTGTGCTAATCATTTCACAATATAGACACATATCAAATCATTATGTTGTACACTTTAAACTTACACAAGGTTATATGTCAAATATAATAAAATATTATTGGAAAAAATAATCTTCCCGTTTATTTAAAAAAAAAAAAGAACTGGATTCATGCAGCAGCAAGGTGATGAGCTCTACATTTGTTTCCCAGACCTTGGGCAAAGGGAATGACTTGTTTTACCCTATTTGAAAAACGAGGATTTGAACACAGGCTTCCATTATTTAGGCTGTTCAAATGTTTACTCATTAAAGGGAAAGAGAGTAATGTTTATTCAGAAACTGTTGTGTGTTACATAGTTTCTTTTTTTTAATGTTTATCTTTTTTGAGAGAGAGAGAGACAGAGAGCGAGTAGGGGAGGGACAGAGAGAGGGAGACACAGAATCTGAAGCAGGCTCCAGGCTCCAACTGTCAGCACAGAGCCCTACATGGGGCTTGAACTCGTGAACCACGAGATCATGAGCAGAGCCGAAGTTGTCTGCTTAACTGACTGAGCCACCTAGGCACCCCTAGTTACTTTCATAAATTACCTCATTTAATGCTTACAACAACCTGACAGGTTTTTACCCTCACTTCTCAGGAGAATGGAAGCACAGAGAAGTCAGTTCACTTGCTTTAAGTTCACGAAGATGGTAAGTGCACACGCTGAGATTCAATCTGGGTTGGTCTGGTTCCAAACCTCTAGACCTTGTATGACATCCAGGCCTCTCCTTACACCAGCTTGCCTTCATCCTTGTAAAGGGTATCTTGCAGGGCTTCCAGAGAAGGAAAAAGCAAGGCTATGTCAAGGCATACATCTGAGTTGATTCCATGGGCCATGGATTCATTTATTTTAGGCAGAGGATGTCCAAATTCCGGACGCTCCACCCCAGCCATGCTGAATTTGTTTCTGCCTGAAACGTTGGTAAAATTATCTGAATTCTTATAACTTTGCCCAGACCTTGACCCTGATCTGGTCTCACTCAGGTATCAAGATACCACCACTACCTCTGAACAACCTGCTTATCTTGCAAAGGTTCCTGGTGAATCCTCCCATGAATATAATCGTCTGCCATACCACCTGCCTAAGATCGTGCCCCTCATAACTGGGGCAAAACCCCATGCCCCATCACACCCTCCCTAGCTTGACCTCTTCCAAATAACAGGAATGGTAATTTTGTCACTTGTAATAAATGGTGTGGGTCATAGCATTCCAGATCAGCCATGTTATAGTTTGGTTAATTCACTTCATACAAAGGCAGAAATACACATTCTGTTGAAATCCTAGCATGCTGTGGTTGCATAATTTTAGGTAACTGTGGTAGGAGAAAGAAGCCAGCAGAGTTGGAGCAGGGAACCAGATTTAAATTCTCATGACCATCTATTAATATTTATTTTCTACAGGACCTATGCTCCTGTGCAGGATTCTTCCCAGATGATCCAGGTTTTTCCCCCCATAAATTCTCATTAAGACATATTTTATGCCTTAATTTCCAGTAAAAATATAGAAAGGTGGCATTCTTTATTCCTCAGAGTGAGTTTCATTTCCATATTTTATAATGCAATAGAATGTCACAAAACAGAATAAATGAGCCAAGAATGAAATTTCTTCTGTTGAAACTGAAAAGATTCATACCTTTCCTTCTATCCTGCTGACTCTTTTACTTACCAGGAAAAACAAGGCTCTTTGTAAAACAAGAGGGGAAGTAACATTCCTCCCTCTGCTCCCACTGTATCCTCCCCACACTGGCCCCAACATCACAGCCATTGACTGGTTCAGACTAAGTTCATTAAACAAAGGTGCGAGAACCGCTAAAAGTTCTTGTAAAATATCGGCACAATTTTATCCTCATTCCCAGCTGCCCTTTAATTATCTGGCAGAGCTAGGGCATGTAATAAGTAATCTGGATAAATAGCACTTGGCATATTTTAAGTAAATGTCAAACCAGGTTAGTTTGTGGAGTCTGCTTTTTCTCCATTAATGGGATGCCCATGGGAAATAACCAATGTTCTTTCTTCAAAAAGCATGGAACTGTGGGCCCTGAGTTTTCAGTGACTGCCAATTCAATCACTATTTAAATATTAGGTACTCCCTGCAAAAGTACCTCTGGAACTTCAGCTGCTTTTCTGTCTGTCCGATAACTTGCAACAGTGATAAGAGAGAGTAAAACATCCTCCTTTCCAGAGGGATGGAAACGGAATTCTGTGGAGAGAACATGGAGCAAGGTGATCTCCTTGAGTGAAAGAACCAGGGATTTTTCTTAGAAGTAGACAAGTGCCATCTAAAAATGGGCCTCGGTTAATTTTGACAACTGTGAGAGCCATTCATTAGCTATATAATTGTAGAGCTGTATTCATACATGTGTTTATAAGCCTTTGCACCTATCTGGCTCATTCTCTGCCCGCCCCCTCAACTGCCCAGGCCTGGACTTCTGCCACACCTGCCTGGCAGGTCAGTTTCACAAGGCTCTTTGTCTGCTGCAACACCTGGGCTGCTGAGGTGACAATAATTCAACAACTCAACCACAAGGGCCAATGCTGCTACAAATTTTTCATCTCCATTTTTAACCAGACCATTCTTGCATTTGTTTTTCATCAGCTTCCTCTTCTATTCTCCTTAGGGGCCATCCCAAAGCTTTACTGTTCTCCTGCAATCTCCTTACCACACTCTTATTCCCTTTTGCTCAACGGACACCACCAACCCTGCTTTGTTCAGAGCAGAAAGAAAGAACAGCTCTGAGGTGGGCAGTCTTGCAACTTTATGACTGACCCAGGCGATGGCTGAGAAAGCATCAGCTCTCAGGACTCTCCTTACTATCCTTGATTCTTCCCTGCAAACCATGCACATCTCACGGACACCTGACCTTGGCTTAATATAGTGGTATTGGCCCCACTCTGAACCTTTTAACTAGAAGAACATTCTTGACTTCCTTGACTGAGACTCAGCACTTCTTGGGATTTAGCTTCCACTCACTCCTTGGCTCCTTCTGTTCCTGGAAATCTCATTTTTCCTCTGTTGTCAGTGCCCAAATTCCAGCATGAGCCTTCACTGCACCAACCCTGGCCTCCTCCAAGGAAAAGCTCCAATGAAAATGTTTTTATAACAAATCCTTCCTTATAGAGCTCTTCCTTGATTCTCTGGGCTCACAAAAAAAAAAAATAATAAAACAAAGGTGTCTGTTAGGTCAAAGCTCCCAGTTTTGCTGGCCCGCTTTCCTTGGCCCTAGCGGTAAGCACATGGGTGCCCACCTCCACCTGTTCTCCCAAGACAATCTCATTGACTCCCAAGGATTCAGGTATCCTTTTATGACAATGATTCCTAAATGATATTTCCGGTCCCCCTCTATCCTAAGCATCTAACATACCATGTGATATTCAACACGTCTGAAACCAAAATAATTTTCCCCCTCTTTCTGTGTTTTTTATACTGACTTAACAGAACCCTAAACCTGTGCCTTATCTAGACTCTTCCCTCTTACTCCCTGTCTCATTTCCTCAAGCTCTGTTGATTTCGCCTTTCGTGATTGCTTGAACCTGCCTCACCTCTCCATCCCTAAATGCTCTTGTCCTCTCTTACCTGATCTACTGAAGTAACTTTCTAACTTGGTTATAGGAAGGGCCAGATAGTAACTTGGTTCCTTTTTTCTTCCCTGCTTCCCATCAAATCAGTCGTTTCTAACTTTAGACAAGTATGAGAATCACGTAGGAAGCTTTAATACTGGTGCTTGGATCCCAATCCCCAAATATTCTGTTGTAATTAGTCTGGGGAAGATCTAGGAATTGAGATTTAAAAAAAATGCCCAGGTGACTCAAGTGTACCTGTTAGGTTGAGAGCTGTGGCCCTGCCTGTGGTTCTGTGATGTAAAGACCCAGTCTATGTGCATATAGGAGACTGGTGTTAAGATATCCCACAGGTGAGGATAACAGGATGGGTGAGGATAACAGGATGGGTGCAGGGATGGAATGGGAACATAGATCTACAGAAAGGGGGAAAGCAGAAATGGCAGGAAGTAAGGGGGAGCCATCAGCCCCAGAAACCCACTGGCCTGTGTGTGCAATGTCACAGAACATCTGCCTCCAAGAAGGTTGCTACCTGCTTTCAGGTGCTTCAGGGCAAGCCTCTGACTGCACAGCCCATGTAGTGCCTCCAGCCAATTATGGGCTGGGCCTTGTCCTGGCATGTGAGCCTTAATACTGTCCATTTCTAGGCTGAGCCTACTGTGAGAAGATCTAGAATTTTCTGGCAGCCCTGGCTAGAAGGTGACATCACCCGTACTGCTGAAGGCTGCAGAAGGCAGCATTCCCCAGCTGGCAGGACTCCTGGACATGCTTCTTCAGCTGGCCTCTATAGGAGGAAGATGCTGCCTGTTCCATACTCCTCCCGACCCTTCTACTGCAGACATGGAGTTACTGCAGGAAGTAAAGAATTGGGCATGGTGGAGGAAGTTGTCCTCACTGAGCTACAAAAAATGGAATTTTTCTCTTGGCTCAAGAAAGTCAGAACATTTGCTTTATAAAGCAAGCAGCAATCTCCTACTTGTCACCACATTGCTACAAAATGACAACCAAGACCTCTAACTCATGTTGACCAGGTATTACAGGTTGAATTGTGTCCCCTAAGAAAAGATACGTTGAAAGTCCTAATCTCCACTACCTTAGAAAGTTACCTTATTTGGAAATAGGGTCTTTACGGAGGTAGTCAAATGGAAATAGGGTCTTTAGGGTGGGCCATAATTTAATATGACAGGCATCCTTATAAAAATAAAGGAATTTTGGACACAGAGACAGACCCATCCCAGACACATTACCTATCCCAGGGGTAAACACTGTCAAGACACAAGGGAGAAAGCCACATGAAGACAGAAATGCAGAAGCATCTATAGGCCAAGGAATGCCAAAGGTTGCTGACAAACCATCAGAAGCTAGGAAGAAGCAAGGAAGGATTCTTCTACAGGTTTCAGAGGGAGCATGGCCCTTGCTTTTGGACTTCTAGCTTCAAGAATTGTGAAAAAATGAATTTCTTTTGTTTTATGTCACACAGCTTGGGGTACTTATTATACCCCTTAGAACACTTATGCCTTAGAACACTAATATATCAAGTATACTATCGATCATCAGAGGCGCAGGCTCTCTGGGATGCATTCTAGCCCAAGAACCGTCTGGAGGTAGGTGTATTGTTCAGTAATGTGAACCTCTCCTGATTCCAATCCTCCATAGGCTGTTCTGTGCAGACATCAGTTACTCGCTTCTTTGTGCAGGTTCAAAGCTTTCCTCACTACCTTCTGCAGATAGGAAAGGCCATTGCCTTATGAATTATCTAGCTACCATTAAATGCCTAATATGTACTAGGTCTCACTTATATTATAACCTTTAATTTTCACAATAACCTTATGCCGTAGGTAGTAATATCTTCATTTTAGGATACAGAAGCTGAGGTTCAGAAGCGCTAACTTCACAAAGGTAGAAAGCTAAGAAAGGGAAGGCCTTGGAGTCTGGCCCAAGCCAACCTGGTCTCTAAGGCCTTGCCAACTTCACCACAGCCTGCTGCCTCCTGGGCACAGTAAGTTCCTCAGACCCTTGGTGGTGCAGATCCTGCTTCAGATATTAGCAGCAGGGACTCTGTGGGCATCTGTCTGCTAACTAATTGGTGACTACAGGCTTTTTGCTCAAGCTGGGACACCCTGATGGCTGTTCTACTTGATGAATGAGCCATGATCCCACCCTGAGTTATAAAACAATTCACGGAGACTTTAATCATTGACCCAACCAACATTTCTTAACTGAGATATTACAGTAGGCCTGAGGGACCCAAACTCTCTCCATTCCATCTATTCTTTAAAAAAATTTTTTTAAGTTTTTATTTTTTTTTGAGAGAGAGAGAGAGAGAGAGAGAGAGAAAGAGGCAGAAGAGAGGGAGACACAGAATCTGAAGCAGGCTCCAGGCTCTAAGCTGTCAGCACAAAGTCCAATGTGAGGCTTGAACTTATGAACTGTGAGATCACAACCTGAGCCGAAGTCAGATGCTCAGTCTACTGAACCACCCAGGTGCCCCACTCCATCTATTCTTTAAGTGAATATATTTACTTGCTGTTGAGTTTTTAAAATTCTCTATATATTCCAGATACAAATCCTTTGCCAGACTTGATGATGTGCAAGTATTTTCTCCCAGGAAAAAGAGTCTCTTGTCCTTCATAGGTCTGTAATGTCAGGGGGAAGACAGAAATGCCATCCTGACTCCAGCTTCGTTCCTTCCATTTTTATCAGTGGGTCCAGGGCACCCTTCCCTAAGGAATCCAGGCCTGGCCAGCCTGGGGCTACTATTCCTCTTTTTATTTCCTTGACAGTCTGGGTCTATTATGTATCTGATGGATAAAAAAAAAAAAAAAAAAAAAAAAATCCCAAATAGACATTTTATATTTTAACTGCCATCCAGACCAGTGAGTCTGTAATTAGTCTAGAAACTGTGGCAGTTCAAATAATCCAAATAATATGGATGCTATAATGCAATTTTCCCAGGGAATAGCTACCACAGTCACACATCCACCCCCACCCCCTTTATTTTATTTTGTATAATACCTGTATCTGAATCCACAGACAGTCACACATTTTCAGCACCAACACAGAAATGAGGTTAAGCATTACATATCCATATGCTGGTATGGTCTCTTTCAAAATTCAGTGCAGACACCCCTACCACATAGCAGGGTTTACTTTCTACAGAAGCTCAACAGATATACAATTTGCATAAAGTTTTAAAATGCCTGGATCAAACTCCTTTGTGAAATCAACCGCTACATTTTTAAAGAGTCTGATTTATTAGCTGAATAATGACCTCATGAAAACCATCTTAGCATGAGGTTGCACACTTTTTAGTTGATATTTGAATGTTAAAAAATTTTCTTCTAGGAATTTCACTGACCCAAATATCCCCCAAAGGAAGAATCAGCCGTGATGTCATTTATTGTGGGGAAATAGGTTGAAGAATTCCTTATACTTACATAAATGAGTTAGAAGAAAGTTTGGGACAGAAAGCCCTCACCACAGAGTGAAAGCACCCGAGGTTGGCTAGGGAGATAGTATAGTGGGATCACGAGTAACTTGTTATAACATCTGCAGGAAATTACTTTCTATCTGACGCCAGTGTACCTTGATCACAAATGCCACTTGCCTCCCAGACCCTTTGTTTCCACATACATTAGTGAGTACTGTATGATTGTTTTCTTCATGTTCACCATGTGGGTACTATCTTGTGATCTCAATAAATACAGAGATGGAATCCCTGTTCATCAATATATACAGAGACTGAATGCCTGTTCAGGGCTCTTGTCTCCTCCCAAACATTAGCCTCTCTTGTATTCAATTCTGCATCTGCTCTGTTGCTGGACAAGAAAGAACTCTAGACTCATAATCTGTGACAATTTATAGTCATTGAGCAGCCTCTGCGGGAAGGATGATATCCCTGCATCAGGGCCACAGATGAGTCTCCATCTTCTGCTTCTTTTATGCAGGAGGTGGACATTCATGGAGAGTCAGATTTTCCAGCTTTCAGATAGGCAATTCTCTAGAAAGGCCCATTTATTTCTTAACAGAGTTGAGCAGGTTTTCTAGGATCTCTCTATTTTTACTTATTTAAAATATATGTTTTTAATGCTCATTTTTGAAAGAGAGAGAGACAGAGAGAGAAGGGGTAGGGGAGGGGCAGAGGGAGAGAGAGACACAGAATCCCAAACAGGCTCTGCACTGTTAGTGTAGAGCCTGAGGCAGGGTTCAAACTCACAAACCATGAGATCATGACCTGAGTCAAAGTCGGATGCTCAACTGACTGAGTCACCAGGCACCCCTCTTTTTATTTACTTTAAATTTTATTTTTTTAATTAAAAAAAATATTTTTAATGTTTATTTATTTCTGAGACAGAGAAAGACAGAGCATGAGTGGGGGAGGGGCAGAGAGAGAGGGAGATACAGAATCAGAAGCAGGCTCCAGACTCTGAGCTGTCAGCACAGAGCCCGATGCGGGGCTCGAACTCACAAACCGTGAGATCATGACCTGAGCCGAAGTCGGTTGCTCAACTGACTGAGCCACCCAGGTGCTCCTCTTTTTATTTACTTTAAATTAAGAACAGTGGGGTGCCTGGGTAGCTCAGTTGGTTAAGCTTCCAACTTCGGCTCAGGTCATGATCTCATGGTCCAAGGGTTTGAGCCTTGCATTGGGGTCTGTGCTGACAGCTCAGAGCCTGGAGCCTGCTTTGGATTCTGTGTCTCCCTCTCTCTCTGTTCCTCCTTTGTTCATGCTCTGTCTCTCTTTCAAAAATTAATAAATATTAAAAAATGTTTCTAAATAAATTAAGAAGAGTAAAATGAGGTTTTTTTTGGTGATCAGTTCTATGAGTTTTAACAAATGTGTATATTCATGGAACTACCACCACAGCCAGGATACAGAACAACTCCATGATCCCCCCAATACTACCACTTAGTAGTCACACCATCCCTTTATCCCTGGCCCCTGGCAAAACTGAGCTGATCTGTAACAGTTTGCCTTTTATAGAATGTCCTATAAATAGAACCATATAGTATGTAACCTTTTGATTCTGTCTTCTTTCACTCAGCAATATAACTTTGAGATTCATCTAAGTTGCATGTATCAATACATGCTATTTTACTTTATTTTGGAAAGAACACTTAACATAAGATCTAAGATTTTTAAGTGTACAATACAGTATTGTTGACTATAGGTACAATGTCATGCAGCAGAGTTCTAGAGCTTATTCACCCTTGACTGACATTTTATTCTTGCTGATTAGTAATTCCCCATTTCCCCACTCCCTCCAGCCCCTGGCAACCACTATCCCACTCTTGGATTCTATGAATCTGAATAAATTTTAGATACCTCATGTAAGTGGAATCATGAAGTTATTTGTTTTTCCACGATTGGCTTATTTTATTTAGCATAATGTTCCCAAGGTTCATCCCTGTTGTCATATAATACAGAATTTTCTTCTTTTTTTCTTTTTAAAGCTGAATGGTATTCCATTGTATGTATATACCACAGTTTCTTTATCCATTCATCCATTTGTCTTGGCCACGTCTCAATGAACAAAGAGACGATAGTATCTCAGGTATTAATATCTCTGATTTCAGTTCTTTTGGACAAATACCTAGAAGTGGAACTGCTGTATCACATAATGGTTCTATTTTTAATTTTTGGAGAACTTCTGTTTTCCTTAGTGACTGAAATATTTTGTATTTCCATCAACAGTGTGCAAAGTTTCCAATTTCTCCATATCTTCAACACCTGTTGTCTTTCAATCATTCAATACTTTGTATGGCTTTTTTTTTTTTTTAATTTTTTTTTTCAACATTTATTTATTTTTGGGACAGAGAGACAGAGCATGAACGGGGGAGGGGCAGAGAGAGAGGGAGACACAGAATCCGAAACAGGCTCCAGGGTCTGAGCTGTCAGCCCAGAGCCCGACGCGGGGCTCAAACTCACGGACCGCGAGATCGTGACCTGGCTGCAGTCAGCCGCTTAACCGACTGCGCCACCCAGGCGCCCCTTTTTTTTTTTTTTTTTTTTTTAACACCGTATGGATGTACCATAATTTGCTTAATCATGTACCCACTGAAGGAAACTGCCAAATTGTTTTCCACGGTGTACCACTTTGCTTACCCACCAGCAATGTATAAGAGTTCTAGTTTCTCTACATCTTCACCAGGACTAATATTATCTAAATTTTTTTATTTCAGCCATTCCAGGAGGTGTATAGTAGTACCTAATCGTGGTTTTAATGTGTATTTTCCTTAATTAACAACACCATTGGGCATCTTCTCTTGTGATTTTTGCCATTCCTATATCCTCTTTGCTGAAATGTCTGCTTATTTTTTTTTTGTCTTTTAAATGTAATTTTTAAAAATAAACTTTTTAGAACAGTTTAGAGTAACAGAAAAATTGCAGTGATGGTAGAGTTCCCATGCATCCTAAACTCAATTTTCTTTATTAACATCTTACATTAGTATGGTGGGTTTGCTGTAATAAATGAAGTAATGCTGATATATTATTATTAATTAAAGCTCATACTTTATTCAGATTTCCTTAGTTTTTACCTAAAGCTGTTGTGTAAAAACTACCTTTTCTATTCCAGGATACTACATTACATTTAGTCACCATGTCTTCTTGGTCTCCTCTTGGCTGTGACAGTTTCTCAGATTTTCCTTGGTTTTGATGACCTTGATAGTTTTCAAGAGTCCTGGTCAGGTATTCTGCAGAACATACTTCGGTTGAGGATTGTCTAAATGTTTTTCTCATGGTTAGACTGGGGTTCTGGTTTTATGGGAGCAAGGACAAAAAAGGGAAAAATGCTATTTTCATCGTATCATAGCATAGTGGAACATGGCTTATCTATGTTGATGTTAACCTGGATCACCTCACCTGGTTGAGGTAGTGTTTTTCCACTCCTTCTCCTTTCCATACTGTAGTCTTTGGGAAGAAGTCATTATGTGCAGCTTGCACCTAAGTAGTGGAGAGTTGTACTCTTCCTCCGTGAGAGTGGACTAGCTACATACATCATGTAGAATTTTGCTTTTGTACATTTTTAATTGAAGTATAATCGAAATACAATATCATGTTAGTTTCAGGTGTACAACATAGTGATTCTTCCCTTATATACATTGCAAAATGATCACTATCGTAAGTTATTACCATCTGTCACCATACAAAGTTAATATAAGATTATTGACTATATTCCTCATGCTGTGCAATACATTTCCCATGACTTATTTGTCTTGTAACTGGGAGTCTGTACTTCTTCATTTTGCTACTCCCAACCCCCTTCTCTGGCAACCATCAATCAGTCTGATCTCTGTATCTATTGGTCTTGTTTTGTTTGTTTTGTTTTTAGATTCCACATATAAGTGAAATGATATGGTATTTGTCTTTCTCTATCTGGCTTATTTCACTTAGCCTAATACCCTCAAGGTCCATCTATGTTGTCACAAATGGCAAGATTTCATTCTTTTTTATTGCTGTTGCCCATTTTTTAATTGAGTGTTTACTTGTGAGTTTTAATAGTTCTCCAGATGTCCTGCATACAAATCCTTTGTCAGATACATGAATTGCAAATATTTGCTCCCAGTTGCTGGCTTCTCTCTTTATTCTCTTAACAGTAGCTTCTGTTAGCAAAGGTTTTAAATTTTACTGAGTTCCAAATTCTCCATCATCAGTCCTCCAGAAAGCCAGAAAGCTGGGGCTCTACTCACATCCATCTTCAGCAACTGCACTCACGTTCCAGGCTAAGTGGAGGGAAGCCAGAGAGGTGGGTTCTCAGCACCTCTTTGGGACCACAGCTCTTCAGACCAGAGAAAAAGGTTATTCTTCCTCAGGGTTTTAGGCACCTGTAGACCCTGCACAGCTGCTGCTATGGAACTGGCTGGGGGCTGGGCCATGACAGAATTGAGGGAAAAACCTGTAAGTAGTCCCACTGGTCCATTTTGAGTCTGAACCTTGATTCTGGGCTGTAGAATACTAGAGGGAAATGGGGAACTTGTTGCCATTGATGGTGCTTCAAATTCTAACCTTCTTCCCCAATCTGCCTGCTACCATTCACTTTGCAGAGTCTTCTAATAGTGGCTCCATGCATGTGGCCCAGGCTTTATAGCTTCAGGTCCAGGTGGGCTTGAATTAGTCTAAAGGAGAATTCTGGGCCATTCTTAGGCTCCATGGGGGTAGCACTTGACCTGCAGACTCCTCCCCACATTTAACAGGTACAAAGTAGCAGGGCTCCCAGTTCCAGTTCTCACAGGTTTAAATAAGTAGAAAAGCACTGAGAGCATCTTTCTTAATGAGTGTTCTGTTGGATGATTAGAGACCAAAAATCTCAGGAAGCATTTTTAAGGCAGAATTTTGGTAGGCTGAATAACCAGTTCTCCCTTTTATCCACATTTATGAGTAACTTGATCTAAACTGTTCTTGTTATTCTGCGTTGATATAGTGGAGAGAGCTTGGGATTTGGCACTGAAGACTTAATTCTAGTCTTGGACTCTTATTAGCTATGGGGCAAGTCAATTAAGCTTATTAAGTCTGTTAGCCTTAGAATGAGACAGTGTCAAATAAAACTCCGCAACTGACAAGCTTCGTAGTTGGTTATATCTTCTTCTTATAGGTTCCCATGACATCTGTACTTCTCAGTGTGTACAACCCTCATGCCAACTGTAAACTACTTGTTAAATGACTCTCTGGACTAGACTATAAGCGCCATAAAGTTAGGCACTGTATTTGCTTGATTCACTACTATCTTCCCAAGGCACAGAAGTTGCTAAGCAAAGATCTGTTTAATTGCACTGTTATACAAATGATGTTGCTAAAGTCATTATTATATAATTATTATGTTATATATCTAATGGCAGATTGTGCTCATTGACATAAACTCATGTTCAGTAAGAACCAAAGAAGGCTTTAAGTCAAAGGGAATAATTAATGGAAATTAATTTTCTGGGGAAAAGATGGATTTCCACCATGACTCCTACTAGCCCAAATCATTATCCTATTCAAAGATTCAAGTTTGCTCTCAAGATACTCCTTAAAGAGGAAATTCTAGCAACCTTACAGCATCCTTCCTCATTGTCTTGACACATTCAGGGCAGAATCTCACCTTCAGTCTCAATCTCTCCTTCAACATTTTGACTCATATAAGATCTCAGAAGTGTAGTCTTCCCAGGAAAGATCTCTTCCCTCCTGGCCTCTACTGGATTTCAAGCTTAAGAGCAGGCATTATGCTTTCTCATTGGATGTGTGGTATGAGCTCACAGGGCACCCAAAAGAGTGTCACACACATACTAAGCCTCATATGGCTGTTTGTTTAATTAAGTATCAAAATGTCTAAGTGGAAACATTACTAGGCTAGATTTTTAGTGTCAAATTTGGAATCCCAAAGTCAGGGTTGATTGAACAATGTGTATTTTAAGTGGAACCAAGTGGTCCTAAGCATGTCCCTATGACTTGCCCTTGTGCCAGGACTTGATATTATCACAGTTACTACGTTGAATGAAAGCACTGGGTCTCCAAAGGGTTCCTGATAAAAGGAGATGCAGTATAGGAATGAGTAAGACCAGGCTTTTAGCCTTTGAAGTCAGTAGACTTGAGTTCAGATTTCAGCTCTACCACTTTTAGTGATGAAATTCTTTACAAGATTGTTAATCCTTTAGTTTCTTCACTTAAAACAATTTTTAAGTGTTTATTTTTGAGAGAGAGAGAGAGAGAGAGAGAGAGAGAGTAAAGGCAGAGAGAGAGGGAGACACAGAATCTGAAGCAGGCTCCAGACTTGGAGCTGTCAGCATAGAGCCAGACACGGGGCTCAAAGCCACAAACCATGAGATCATGATCTGAGCTGAAGTCAGATGCTTAACCAACTGAGCCACTGAGGCTCCCCTAGTTTCTTCATTTATAACCTGGTAATGAAATGTTAATATCTACACATAGGGATATTGGACAGATTAAGAGAGGTAATTTATATGGAGTGCTTAACACAGCAGTTCATTTCTTCCTCAGGAAGAGAAATGAGCTATATCAAAGGGGTGAGTCTGGCTTCCAGTGGACCATGTTTTCCCGTGGTGGAGCTGCTGCACTTAAATGAGGCGACATAAGTGTCCATCTCTTGTCTGTCTATCTCTGTCTCCTACCTCCTACCTCCATACCTTTGAGCTGAATGTCCTTTCTCCAACAGTTTCCTTTCCCCTATGATGACCCCCATGTCAGGGCCCAATACATGGACAACATCCTTTTGTGAGTTTCTCCACCAATGAATATGAGCATAAGTAGGGCAAAATATGCAGCCATTAATGTGTATTTATTCAGAAAGCAAGAAACAGATACTGCTGATAGAACTAATTATGGAAGTAAAGACTAAGGGCTTGGTGTATTGGTTGGAAGGGGCATCTGTGACCAACTAAACTAAAATTAAGCAGAAAAACCTAGAAGACAAAATTCATGTGTTGTAATCACCTTACTGAGACCTTCAGTCCCTCTTTAAAACTGGAAAAGTAATTAACTCAGAAATCATCATTTCAAATCACTTCGGTGGTGCAAACATTGATGGTTTTAGATCTCTAAGTTTGATATACAAAGGACAATAAGATACACGGCTGATAGAGAAGGTATGACCAATCTGGAAAACAATTTGATATTCTCTTGTGCAGATGAGCATAAGCATATCCTGTGACCCAGGTATTTTAAAGAAATTCTCATACACTGCTACTAAGATAATGGCAAATGACTTGAAACAACACAAATGTCCACTGCTAGAAGAATAAATAAATTGTGGTATGTTTACACAAGGGAATACTATATAACAGGGAGAAAGAATGAAGGTCAACTACATGCAATAAAATAGTTGAATATTAGATTCACAATGCTGAAGAATAAGGAAGTTGCAGAAGGCTTTTGTACAGTATGATGTCACTTCGGTAAAGCTCAAAACAAGCATACAAGCAGTGTGTGGTTTGAGGATGTGGATATAGATAAGACTTTTGATAAACACAAAATTCACTATCTGTGAGTGTGGGGAGGCAGAAAAGGAGCACACAAGTAATACTTCAAATAGAATACTGCTAATGTTCTAGATCTTGAATTGGTTGGTGGGTTTGTGGGTCCTTATGACTACATTTTTTTTAACATATATATTCATGTTAACTTTTTGTATGTACCAAGTATACTTATTAGGAGAATCTTCTTAAGCTGTATCATGGTTTGGGAGTCTAAAATGTTACTTCCATAATCTGAAGAGTTCTAGGCAATAAGAAATGGGTTGGATCCTAAGTATTTATATTGATACTTAAACACAGTTTTTGGCTCCTTTCCTGGCATGTGGGGGAATGATATTACCTATCGAGTCCAGAAAAATACAGTGATCATTTATTGCTATAAAACACACATATTTATCAGCTAAAAATGACTTTTTTCACAAAATACCAGAGAAAATGATTGGTCATGCTAGAATCTATGAATGGACCCAGAAAAGGCTGTGGGATAAGTGCCAAGCACAGATATGTATCAGAATAAACCATTATGGTAAAATTTCATGTCCTATTTCTTTAGCTTCTGATTTCTAAAATAAATCATGGGTTGGGTACTTCATAAATTCAGTAGGATCAAAAAAATCAGGAAAACTCTATCTATCTATCTATCTATCTATCTATCTATCTATCTATCTATCTATCTCAGCTTGATTGCTCTTCCCCAAGATCCATCCCTTCAAACATCTGTAGGGTTGGAAATAAAAATAGCACAAAATCTACCATGGCATAATAATATATTAGAAGCCTAATCAATGACAGTTTGTTCTTCTAATGGATTTAGTTGTGGGATCAATTGTCCAGCACAGGGATAGGTTGTAAGAATCTGTAGAAGCTATTCTGATAGAAATATGCTGAATGACATAAAATCATCTTACTTGCTACTGTCACTTCAACAATTTTCTTAATAGTAAAACAAAACAAAACAAAACAAAATTTTGTATTTTGCAAGTTCATGAGTTGTAAGCGGATGATGAAATAAATATCCAGGACGTTAACAAATTGTGACAAAAAAATTCAATTCATTTTAAATTAAGACAACCTACCTGAACTTTTAATCAGTATTGTTTATTTGTTCCGATATTCTTGTTTACCCCTTCCTTGAATTTTCTTTATCTTGCTGTCTGTGAATGTCACCCTATTCTCTACTTTTCATTGCAATTTCACACTTGACCAAAGAACAGGGGAGCTGAACAAAGCTGTTGATATGTAAATAACAGCTTTGAAGATGGAAGTACCAGATTGTTCCTAAACAGAGTAAAATTGCAGTTGCTTTAGTTGAATTCTCAATATATAATTTCAATGGCTTTCTAAAAGAAAAAGTGTATCATCTATGTTTGAGCTTTCTACTGAGCATGAGAATATTATAGTAGGCTGATAATCATCCTGATAATTTCCTTTGCTTTTAAAAATAACCTCTATATTCTCCCCAAAATGTGTTGGTTTCAACATCTTTGGATTTGCAAATGCAAAGGATTTCGTTTATAAAACCAGAACCTAAGTAATCTTCCTTCATGACAATCATTTCCACATCTGCGTGTCTTACCATTTTTGATTTAAACAAATCCCAGGTATGCTTTAAAATACCTCACTAACCCACTAAGATGATATCACATTTCCCCTGGAATTGTGGTCAAGTAAACCTTTACTTGGAATGGATTGGAATGGTGGAGAGGGCATGAAACTGAGTCTCCAAGATAATAAAATTTGGCTAGAAGAAAATTCAGTTTTCTGGATTGTTAGTCTACACAATACTTAGAATCATTTGGGTGATTCAATTTTGTAGCTTTCCATCTAGAAGTCAGCTGTCATGTGATCGTCAGCTTCCACAAAGTTCTTCAGGTCAGCGCAGACCTAGCAATCATGGATAGATGTATTGCAGCTCCTTCAAAGAGTGGTGTAATCATTTTCAGGCTACACCTCACAGTTGTCACACATGTTGGGAAACGCAGAGTTTCTGTGTATTGTTCAAGGTCATCTGGAAAATCAGTACATAAGGACACACATTCCCTCGCTCATGATGCAGTAAGACATTAAGTTCTTTACACCATCTTCCTGAGTCACCTAGTTTTGTGTGTGTGTGTGTGTGTGTGTGTGTGTGTGTGTGTGTGTGTGTGCTATTTGCTGTTAGAAGAACATTTTGAAAAGTTGACAGCTGCCACTGATTCTAAATATTAAAGACATCAAAGTTCTATTAATGACCAATCTCAACTGGACAAGAGGGTGAGCCAGAGTTGTTGCCTTTTCCCCACTGTTTTTCATAATATTTATGTCATTTGTGCAATGTAACATTTGTCAGCCATCGGCAAATATCCAACTTGTGCTCCAGCAGAGGATAGAGGTGAGTTGTGACAACTGTCAGCTAGGAAGGCAGCATAAAGAAATGCTTGAAAAAGGAGAGTGTGAGGCCATGTGAATTTGTAATACTTGTGTAATGATGCCTTAAATTCCATAGCTGGAGTCTGCTACAAAATTCAACAACGCGTACTGCTTCTTCTTTACCCAAGCAATCGGAATCATACTCAGGACTGGTATGCAGAATAAGGGATTGATTACAAATCTGATTTAAGAGTTACAGTACACACTATAACTATAACTATAAAGAATTTGAGTCGCTTTTGTCCTCGGTTCTGGGGAGGAAGCCTCTAAACCCCTGGAATTTCCAGAGTGACAGGGGTGTCACTGTTGTTATTCATGGTGGCCCCTGAGACCACACCTGATGGTTTATGCTAATGACGTGAGGCAGAATGGGGGCTGACTATGCCAGAAAGACCAACTGCACCTTAGACGGTGGAAGCCTTGAGCCAGACAATATCAGATCCACCTCTAGAGAGGGTAGGGGCACTGCAGATTGAGTTCAGCCTCCTGGCCAATGATCTGATCAATCATGCCCACTTAATGAAACCTCAGTAAAAGCTTTGGACACTGAAGCTTGGGTGAGCTTTCCTGGATGGTAATTGTCTGCATATGGTCACATATCAATGTGCTAACTGGGTAATGCATTCCTGATGATGACAGAAGTTTCATGTTTGGAATCCTGCCAGACTTTGCCCTGTGTGTCTCTTCTGATTTGTATCTTTTTGCTATAATAAAATTGTAATCATAAGCACAGTGTTCTAGTGAGTTCTGTGAGTCTTTCTGGTGAATTATCAAACCTGACAGGGTAGTGGGAATGCCTGAATTTGCGGCCAGCTGGTCAGAAGTAAGGGTGGCCCTGGGGATTCCCAAACTTGTGGCTGCTGTCTGAAATGAAACCAGTCTGTGGAGGACTGTGCCCTTAACCTCTGGGCATCTAGGAGTACAGAAGCCCTAAAATATCCATATTCATTCTTTCTCTCTCTCTCATTCCTCCTTCCTAATTAACACTCCACATATTTTTAGGATAGAAAACTCCTTATCTTACATTTATTTTATTAATGCAGTTTTAAGCTTGCTCACTTCACTCTAATCTTGCCAGGGATATGCTTGGTTTCTTTCTCAGGGTGGGTGGGTGGTTGGCACCAGATCTCTCTGGGTGGGTTGGGGGAAGGGAGCCCAATATGCACATTTAATTCAGGAGGTAAAAGAGAAAGCTGTGGTAGCAAAGTGTTGCCTTCTTTTTGCCTGCGTTCCACGTCTCTTCAGTCAGGACCAAAGAGCTAGACAATACGGGCAGGAGCTCTAGCAGTACAAGGGCAAACTGGGAGGATCAAGTGGATTTGCCTACAATAGGAGGGCAAACAGAATCGAATTCCAGCACCTTTCATGGCCAAGGGGGCCTCGGGACTGGCTTACCTTCGTGACTTTTTCCTGTCATTGTGTACTAGGTTCCAGTCACATTGGCCTTCTTCCTACCCCCTAAGAACTGAGTTAGGTCCTGCTTCAGGTCCTTGTTTTTTCTGTGGAATGCTCCCTCCTCAGCAACTCATATGGTGGCTCCTTCTCAGCACATACCATTTGTCTCCAACGTCACTTCCTCCCACAGGTACCCCACACCATTCTTGGTAAAGCACCACCACCCTGAGCCCCATGCTGAAGCTCCTTCCCGGGCTATTGCTTGGTGAATTTCCTTTATAGCACTTGTTGATACAGATATTATATTACCTATTTATTTGGTTACAAGCTTCTTTCCCATTTCTACCTTTTCCACACATACAACTCTAATATAAACACAGATGACAGGGGCTTTGCATATCTTCTTGACACTGTATTCTTGGCCCACGGAACAGTAACTGGCAGCTCTTAGTGAATGAATGACTGAATGAAAGGATACATCGGGTGCTCTCACTGTGGAAAGTGGTATGAGAACTGCAGGAAATGTGTAAGACTGGTTTCCTTTTTAAGGAACCTGAGAAATGGAGGCACATAAACATAAGGAGAGAACTCCAGCTATTTCTGTGGCTGCTTCTAATGTGTGTTTCAAGATTGTGCCCTTGGCTTTCTCTTTTTCCTGTTTCGTGGACCTCTCCCTGTCCAGACTTTATTTTTTTGTTTGTTTGTTTTTTAAAAGTTTAATGTTTTTATTTATTTTGAGAGAGAGAGTGTGAGCAGGGGAGGGGCAGAGAGAGAGACAGGGAGAGAAAGAATTCCAAGCAGGCTCTGGGCATTAGTACAGAGCCCAACGCGGGGCTCAAACTCAAAGTGTGAGATCATGACGTGGGGTTCAAACTTACAAACTGTGAGATCGTGACCTGAGCCAAAATCAAGAGTCTGACGCTTAACCAACTGAGGCACCCAGGCGCCCCCACCTGCCCACACTTTAAATAGTATCCTATGTGGCTGATTCCTAAATTGTTCCATATGGTCTTAGCAAAATAGGCCTGTTTTCTTTCTCTTGTTTTTAAAAAATTAACATTGCCTCCCAGGAAACATAAAATAGAGGCAAAAAAGTGGAAAAAAATGTAGAGGAAAGTAAGATTCAGGACTTCAAAATATGCTAAAATTATACCATGAAATATAAGGCCATATTAAATAAGGGAAGAAGACTTATAAGTGTGATTATTTTCTTATATTATTTTTAGGGTATTTTATTGAGATTTCATTAGATGTGACAGATAAATTTTAAAGGGTAGTTGGATAACAAGTAAAATTTATAGGGAATGTGATAGTATGTATACAACATGTCATAATTTAGCTGTAGTGTTAAAGATAGAATAAAAATCAACAATTGGTTGCCTGTCTCAGAAGGAAAAAATACAGAAAGCAAGGAGTTTAAAATGAATTAAAATTTATCCAATTTAGAATCATTTAAAAATGCCATAGGCCCAGCGCCAAGGAATATTCTTGGATTGGAATTTGTTCAACACCCTAAATTTAACCAGCTGCAATTCCTTTTTAAGTGCCATCCAATACTACCCTTTGAAATAGAGGGTGTGTTTTTAAAGGAAAATTGGCATTCTATCTGAAAAATGGAACAAAACCTCCCTGGGCTATTTACCCTCAAGATAAATAGATGCAATTACAAAAATATGTTCAACATATGTTAGATAAAGTACAGGTCATGGTTAGGGATGACAGAAACAAGAGCAGTCATGTGTCTTCACTGGACCATAACTTCTTAGGTCAGTGCCACATTTATAGATAGGAAACTTAAAAAAAATTTTTTTGAATTTTTTTTTTTGAGAGAGAGATAGAGCATGAGCAGGGAAAGGGGTAGAGAGACAGAGGGGGACAGAGGATCTGAAGCAGGCTCTGCACTGACAGCAGCAAGCCCGATGCGGGGCTCGAAATCACAAACCCTGAGATCATGACCTCATGAAGTCAGATACTCAACCGACTGAGCCACCCAGGTGCCCCTAGATAGGCAACTTTAATGCCTAATATTTAGAGGGAGTATCTTAGTATTTCTTAGATCAGAATATACTAGAGCTGTAAGAGACCTTCTAGAGTGTCTAGTTGCAATTTAAGAACTTCATTTTAGAAACGAACAGACGGAGGCCTTCATTCTAATACTTTCAAGGGACAAATCTCCCCACGACCCCCCTCGCCTTGCACCAGGTCTCACCTGGTACCCATGTCCTCATTTATTCATTCCACAGATATTTATGGACATAGACTGCACTTCATTAAAAATAAAATATGACTGGGGTGCCTGGGTGGCTCAGTCGGTTAAGCGTCCGACTTTGGCTCAGGTCATGATCTCGCAGTTCGTGGGTTTGAGCCCCACATCGGGCTCTGTGTTGACAGGTCAGAGCCCGGAGCCTACTTTGGATTCTGTGTGTGTGTGTGTGTGTATGTCTCTCTCTCTCTCTTTCTCTGCCCTTCCCCCACTTGCACTCTGTCTCTCTAGCTCTCAAAAATAAACAAACATTAAAAAAATTTAAAAATATATGACTAAGATTTGTTACCTGTCTGAAAGGTGCTCCTGGTAGAATGACACATTACCCATACCATGTTTCCAGTCCTAGAAACATATGGACTGAGCTAATACAGATTCTACCCCAATTCCAATGGCAAGCATTCATACAAATGCTACAAAAAATGTAACCATCTTTTTTAAAAAATGCAGAGCCAAATTTGAAGGAAGAGGTTATCATCAGCTTGGTAAAGTCATAAGCTGACTAGAGGACCCACTATGTACTGAACCCCGACTTCCTCCCCAAGAACAGGTGTGAGTGGTAACCAGGATAGAGAATGCTACAAGAGCCAGAACCCTGGGGAAAAATGCCCCTTCCATGCAAGGGAGAACAGGAAACATTCTTCCCATACAAGTGACAAAGAGGACATGTACAAAGATGTTCATTGCTAAATTATGTGTGGTGTGCAAAGTTAGAGGCCATCGGGATGCCTGAGGCTGGGAGGCAGGGATCATCGACAGGCAACAGACCAGCTTATTTCTGCCCCTAGCTCTGGAATGTGGAAGGGTAGGGTGGGAGGTGTCTCCTGGGATAAATAAAAATCCCCAAGCTTCACCAACCATAGGTGTAAAGTCTTAATTTATACCACCCTTATGGTGCTAGGAATCCTAAGCAAAGATGTAGCTAAACTATTTTTCAGGCTGTGAGAGAAAAACACATTTTCACAAAGAGACCACAAGAATTAATCATTACAGATCTGTATTTGAAATAATTATTAGAGAATGTACATGAAGAAAAGGAAACGTGAATACAGAAGGAGGAAATGAGACTCAAGGATCAATGGTGAACAAATACACTTTTAAACCATGGCAAAATCTAAGAAGCCCAAAACGAAAACATAATCACAATGCAATGTGAAAACAGGGCAGCAAAAATATCAACAACTTGAAATATAAGCACAGACAAGGGAGCCTCTAATTTTGTCAGGGGAGTTAAGAAAGAGATGACTTTTTAACAGAGGATCAAAGGATGAGTAGGGATTTAGCAGGCAATGAGAGGAATAAGGCTGTTTTCAAAGGTAAAACTCCCACAGAGTATCACACAAACCAGGTGTTTGTTGGGAAGCAGCAAAATAAAGTCTGGAAAAGCGGGTGCTAAATCTGGTCTTCTTCCTCTCAAACCAATGTCATCGAACTTAGCACATATGAAATGTCAGATTTTAACCAGAACTCTTAGGGAGATATAGAAAAAATATAGGATTTAAACACAATGTTAGAAATAATACCAATTTGCATTATTGGGGGCTTTATTGACAAGATTATTTTAAATAATAATTGTACCATTTTCAAAATATCTCAGCTCATTTCCTTTCCTTTAGTTCCCATGGATATTTATTTCCCTAAGACTGTATTCAACTGGAAGGAAACTTCTCATTTATTGTTTTTTGTTTGTTTGTTTGTTTGTTTTCTTTCTATTTTCTGTAGTAGTAACCAACGGTATTTCAGCTCACAGTTAGGGAATGGACCTGAGAAGTGAATATATCTTGAAAAGAGAAAAATATACTGATTAAAATCAGTGAGAAAATGAAGACATCAATTAAGATCAATTAAAGTTATAATACGCAAAATGCAATAGCCCATTGAACAATTTAGAATTCACTTCCCTCTTGCTACAAATGCCACCTGTCTAGATTCACAAATACTTCTCACATAAATTCCAAAATGTCTTATTTGGTTGGGAGAACTGTCAAATAAAAGATCTTGAGAGGATTGAGGTAGGTATTTAGGATTTAAAGATAGGCTGAGGGATTGTCTTTAGCTGTAACTGAGATGCAAGCACTGAAAGGAGAATGTGGGCTGGCCAAGTCCACTGTGAGAGAGGGTCAAGTCTGTGCTTCCTAATATGAGCCTTCTTTTGCTCTATCCTTTCCTTTCAGCAGCCATTGGTCCCTGGGCATCATGTTTCCTCAGGGGAACTTGCTCTTTGAGAAGGATTTTATAATCATATTCATATTAGGTCTGAATGCCTGCTAAGGCTTAAATAGGGGGTCTTTGCCTGTCATACTCACTTTGTGGTAGGGGACAAGGGTTTAAATTTCTTATTGAAGAGGGGCGCCTGGGTGGCTCAATCGGATAAGCATCTGACTTCGGCTCAGGTCATGATCTCATGGTTCGTGGGTCTGAGCCCCAAGTCAAGCCCTCTGCTGTCAAGTGTGGAGCCTGCTTCAGATCCTCTGTCTCCCTCTCTCTCTCTCTCTGCCCCAACCCCCTCTCTTCTTTCAAAAATAAACAAACTTTAAAAAATAAAATAAATTTCTTACTGAAGAACATGAGGCATTATTAATTAGGTAAGGAGGTGAATCTTGATCTGGGGCATTCCAAGAGCTCTAGTATTCAACACAAAAGTCCTAGACATAAATCTGCTTCTAAATTTATGCTTCAGAAAATGATATCCTATTTGCTCTTCTGGGTCAATGTCAGTGAAAATAGTAGCTGACTGGTGGGACACAATTTCAAATATCATAGGGGTGCTTGGGTGGCTCAGTTGGTTAAGCATCCGACTTTGGCTCGAGTCATGATCTCACGGTTCATGAGTTCGAGGCCACATCGGGCTTTGGGCCAACAGCTCAGAGCCTGGAGCCTGCTTTGGATTCTGTGTCTCCCTCTCTCTCTGCCTGTCCCTTACATGTGCTCTGTCTCTCTCTCTTTCAAAAATAAATATATATATTTTTTAAATTAAAGAAATCAAATAGGCTGATTTCAACTCTTTCTAAATTTATCCACCATTTGAATAGTATCTAGCCTCAAAGAGTACCCATATCTAACACATTTAGATAGAAGAAGATGAAAAACATGAGTTCACAAGGCAGTTGTTTTTTAAAGGCAGAGTCCGAACCCTTCAGAAGATGAATATTTACAACAAAAGGATACTCATGAAGTCACTAAGCTGGGCCCAAAGTAGAGTTATCTAGAAGCAGCAGTACTGACCCAATCAACCAATGAGCATTTATTTGTTGAATGCCTGTTTTGTGCACACTATTATACAAGGCACAATTTGATGTGGTTCTACACTTCTGGTTAGTTGGAGAAATAAAATTCCCATGAAACAATCAGGAAAAAAAATTAAAGGCTGAACTGTGAGGTACTCATAGAACTGATGACTGATTTGTTTTCCATTTTTTCTTTTTTTATCTTCACGACAAGATCCAAATCCTTTCCAGTTTTAGGGAACCCTTTCTATTTGGTTCTCTGCTTATCTTTCCGGCCTCATCTTCTGGCACTTTATTTCATGAACCCAAAGACTCAGCTCCACCAAATCATATGCAATTTTCCAGATTTATCTTTTTTCTTTCTTTCTTTCTTTCTTTCTTTCTTTCTTTCTTTCGCACCAAAAGCCATTCTTTCTGCTTGAAAGGTACTTCCCATTCACTTTTGCTTAATTCCTACTCATCCATTTAAAAGTCTACTCCACTGGGAAGTTTCCCCTAATCTCTAAAAACTTTTGTGCCGCTCCCATTTGTTTCCATTGTATGCCTGTATTTAACCATATAATAGCAATTTCACATTGGACTGAAATCTCTTATATGTTTGTTTAGTTCACTTGTTACCTAGTTTTTGTGAGGTATGAAATGAGGATGAAGATCTGTCCTTCATTTATACTTGTGTCCATAGCACGTGATGTGATACCAAGGCACAAATAGGTTGTCAATAAATATCTGTTGAATGAATTCCAACATAGTGATGGGAAGCAGATGGCAGGTAGATTTTCTTCCATTGGGTTGAAATATGTGACTATCAGAAAGGAAAAAATAGGGCTGCCTGGGTGGCTCGGTCAGTTAAGCGTCTGACTCTTGATTTTTGACTCAAGTCATGATCTCATGGTTTGTGAGTTTGAGCCCCACATTGGGTTCCTCACTGACAGTGGAGAACCTGCTTGGGATTCTCTCTCTCTCTCTCTCTCTCTCTCTCTCTCTCCCTCTCTCCCTCTCTCCCTCTCTCCCTCTCTCCCTCTCTCCCTCTCTCCCTCCCTCCCCCACTTATGTGCTCTCTCTCATTCTCTCTCAAAATAAATAAATAAACTTAAAAGAGAAATTATGGAGTACAATAGGGTAGAGTGGTTATGGAATGATACCTATGAAACCAACAGGACATAGGTGAGATAAGCTTATCCACTAAATCCCATGATATGTTCTAAAGCCAAGACCAATCACTCCATACTTGGAAAACATTTTTTTTTTTAAATGGATGTTTTAATACTAACAAGTGGTATAGTTGGAATGCATGAATATTTTTTTTAAATATTAAAGTTAGGGATGGTTATCCATAAACAGTATTTTAAGGTTACATCTTTCCTTTTATTTGTAGTGTGATGTCAAGATAAAAACTACATCTTATGCCATAATGTTCTTAGATGCCTCTATTGAAGAAACACTCTGTCTGGCTAGACCACAGATGTAACATAATACGATAAAACTATTTTTAGCTTACTTTTTAATTCAGTGTGTTATTTTTTTGCCAGGGATACTCAGACTTGACTCTTTTTGCCCTGGTACTGAATTGCAAAATGATGCCAGAGCAACCAATTAATTTTAATTACCATATGCCAGCTGTGTACAATCACAGCAGGCAGCAAGGAGTGGGCTGGGTGGTTTGCTTTTCTCCCAGAGACTGGTTGGTGGAGGGCAAACACTGCTGCTTGTGACTATCCACCATGATGTATTTGTGTACCCAAGGCCAGGGGCTGGCTCTGAAATGGAGAGGCAACATGGGGGAGAGCCAAGAAAAGAGGAAACAGACTTGGAGCTGGCAGGTGCTCCCTTAGAGGACAACTTAGACAACTGCCCTTTAAGCATCAGGAAGCAATCACAGAAGTCACTTCTGATAGAATGAGCAATCGAGCAATGATGTGGCAATCAACTCCCAGGGGGACTTCCTGTCCAGGGTCAGAATACGGGGTGAGTTGTACAAGTCAGTACAAACTTCTAATGAAAAACAGAAAGATAAACGCTCGTAAGATTAGGAACTGTATGTTGTTATTTTCTCTAAAATGAGGGCTCTTACCCTTTTTTTGAGGGGTCATGGAGCCTCTGCAAAGTTGATGGACATGGTGGACATTTCACAAAAACATACAATTCCCATACATACAGAACCTGTCCCCGCTCCTTAGAGATCCCCTCAAGTTGAGAACTCCTAAGTTTTCTTTTTTTTTTCTTTTTAGAGAGAGAGAGTGCTTGGGGGGTGGGGAAGAGGGGGAGAGGGAGAGAGGGAGAGAGAGAGAGGGAGAATCTTAAGCAGGGTCCACATTCAGTGTGGAGCCTGATGTGGGGCTTGATCCCACGACCCTGCGGATCATGATCTGAGCAAAAATCGAAAGTCTGATGCTCAACTGACTGAGCCACTTAGGTGCCCCTCAAGTTGAGAATTCTTTAAAGAATCTCTGAAGATTGTATTTGTTTAGAATGTGTCAACTTGAGTAAGGGGATTTATTTTGGGATTAAATAGTCAGAAAATTCTTGATTCTATGTATGTGGGGCAGGTCTGTAGTGGGTATTGGGCTGCCATGTTGAAAATCAGGAAAATCCCTCATCTCATTCAAGTTTTTTAGCAGCACTTGATACAGGCACTTCTAAATTTCAGTAAAAATATCACCAAAATTAATGAATCTGAAAAATAATTGCTAAATTGCTATGTAACAATCAAGTACTCAGATTTATATATTCTTCTGAGAGGGAATCTAGACTATTGTTTGTTCTTTGACCTAAAGCAGAACAGTCCTCCTCCACTGTCCTCTGTCTTCACCCACATTTCCATACCCAACTACTAGTTAGTACTAGTTAATTTAGTAATCTTCCCATCCTATTGCAGAGGCCCTAATCTTTGGCTCACTATTAAAGGTCACTATACCTTCCATGCTGCCATAAAGTTGGCAATTATAATAGCTGAAACTAAACATTGGATCCAGCTATCTTCTGGAAAACATCACAGAAGAAATCTACATTCTCTTTGAATATTGTTACTGAAAAAATTTGTCTTCCACTAATGCATAATTTGCATTAATGAATGCTGGCTAAGTAGGCATGTTTACAAGCTGTGAAGGTGTAACCTTGTCCCATGGTGACTCTGAATTGGAGCCAAGATTTTAGGCAGAACAGGCAATTGATTTTGTCCATAAGGAGCACTCATTACTTAATATAGTTGGCAAAATCCAGACATTATAAATCACAATTAATAGTCCTTATTTGTAAAGCAAGCACATTGCTGTTTATTTAGTTGAGAAATTATTTGCAAACTCAACTATAACCCAAACTTCTGTTAGGAATCAGCTGGAGGTGTCATTTGATTCTTTCACAAAACATAAATAATAGCTTAAATATCCTGAGAAAAATATTTTTTACTATTATAAAATATATTTTAAGTAACTGTGGTTTCTTGTATGCTCAATCATATAAATAAGCACAAACAACCACAACACAAAAACACAAATAATAGCAACTATGCTCCAAATATCATACAATTGTGAAACTCTTTAAGTTAATATGTAGGTTATATGTTGTATGTTTACATAAAAGTATATAAATAAATATTATATACATATATACATGTACACACATACTTTCAAGGGGCATATCTTCCAAGCAATTGCTAGTACATTTGTTGCAGCAGGAATGATACTGGGTTTCCCAGATGCTAAAGTCTATTGTGGCAGATTTCTCCCACAGACATCTCTGACATTAATCAGAAATAACCATATATACGATTAATTTGGCCCATTTTTCACCATCCTATTTACCTCCATTTCAGATTTCAGTCTTATTAATGTAGAACATATTATCCCTAGAATGTTGTCAGTTGCAGTCTGAGAAAAAGAAGACTACAGTAGGCATAGGAGGGTAGGATATGGATCTAAAATCCAAACAAACTCTTTTTGTTTGTTTCAAGTAGGGCATTTTGTCAGAAAGATGTAAGGACAATGCGTGGCTCAGTAGAGAGTGAGCATTAACATCTGTCATGGTCCTTCAATAGAAAGAGTTGATCATTTGCAATAATTTCAAGTTTGAATAAATGAATCTTACCTTGTTGAATTTTATCAGTAGTAACCCTTGAGACTAAGTCAAGGTAGCAGTCAAGTCCCCAGTTCTCCATCATAAATATGGAATAATATAATTCTGATCTGCAACCAGACCAGAAGGTGGCTCGGATGACTTGTCCATGGGCATACATTTGGGGCCAAATGTATTTCAGAATTAAAAAAAAAATTAAATGATGAAAGGCAATGGGGGTATACACTGGCTAGAACATAACATGTGCAACAGGTATTTCTGCAGTAAAACATTTCAATATGTACACTAAATTATGTAATTATGGAATAAGCAAAGGCTATTAATAGCCTCATGTCAGTTTAAGCCAAATTTTGTTGTCAAGTGAATTTTGGTGCAAAACTTGGGCAGTCTTTCAGTCTTCAGTAGGATTTTGGAATTGTAAATTAAGGATGGTGGTCCTGTATGGATGCATGGAAATTATTTTCTAGCATATATATTCTCTAAGCAGGAGCAATGAATAAACAACTTGTCTATCAACTTGCAGTGTGATTTACTGGCAAGCTGTAATTTCTGTGAAATTTGAACTTGAGTTAGCGCTGTCCAATTTCTGTAATACATCTTAATGGCATCCATTAAGAACAATCGTGTTGGCATTTGAGCAAACCATGAGCTTAAGGGATTGACAATCTGTTTACTAAATGACTACTCTGCATACCACGCATACCCTATGTGTATTCTTAGACCCACAGTGCCATTACTGCTCCCAGAAGACAGTGTATAGTTGTCCCTCTCCTTAACAAACTAAAGAAGTGAAATGACCTAGTCTAATGTATATTAGCACCTGGAGGGACCATAAGGAATACAAAGGCCAGACCCTGAATTTTTAGCAAGTTCCCTGGATGACTCTACATAGTCAAGTTTGAGAACCCCTCATCTAGACAATACCTTATGTTATAACCTCATGACTTTCATGTGTGGGAGACCTTTATCCAGGCTAAGTATCAAGGCTGACGTACAGATTCTTGTGGGAAATGGGAAATTATTGGCATTTTTTTTTTTTTTTGGTAAGATATACAATGACTTTCATGAGTAAAATAATAAGTCTTGCTGGGAAATGATGTGATTCCAACTGCTTGTAATCAAAGTACTTGTAAAAGACTCAATACTTATCTATAGCAAAGCACAAGAAATAATCAAAAGTCACTTCCTGGTGACCAATTCTTACTTGTACAAATGCAAAATATTGTGTTAAAAATGGAACTGCACTCCTGGATGCTATTTAAAATTGTGAAGATCGTAGATTGGGGAGTCTGCGATTTAAATAGCTGGGGTGGTAGAAAGTGACTATAATTTGACTATGAATCACGGTGATGCTCACAGGAAGATTGTGACAAGGAGACAAAAGGGCCCCGCTGTCCATTATAAACCACTGAATTGCCTTCAGATAAATGCATCTTGTCCTTTGAGTGGAAGCCACCTATCAAATTTCCCCCACAGCCTGCTTTGTTCACAGTAATGAAAATGCACTTTGCACAGTACAAGCTGCCTAATTCATTAGCACAAGCTTGCGTGGACCACCTGCCTGGCTCTGGGAGCAAAGTACAAGGGAGAAAAAAGTCCACATTTTTCTAAAATGGCTGACCTTTATCTGAAACTGTTGAAAATCTTCCTTGTTACAGTGAGATGCTGTGTGTACCACGTGGCCAGGTAACCCCCTAGAGCACACCCCAGCAGAATGACACTCATTTCCTCTTTGAAGAGGTCACTACTTCAGTCTGGATGTTAGGTACTGAAGTCTCAGAGGCAACGGCAATGAGTCTCGTTCAGCTTTCTTCCTCAAGAGACACACATGTATATATGCATTGGCACGCCATTATGGATTCTGTGGTTAAAGTGTTGGGAAGGTAATAGTTGCATCCAGGCTCTTAAAAATAACTTTTCAGTATGGTGATACAGGTAGGGAATGTTCAGACCACTCTTTAAAAAATATTTTAAAAGCACCAAATGACACAGACATCCTATTTTTGTATCAGACAGTTTGTGACTTCATATACACACTCTTGGGAAGCACAGGGAAGCACTCGTTGAACCAGTCTAATATAATGGGATAATGTTTTGAAATGGTTCAAGTTCAAAGGGTAAAGTGGATAGGCTGCTGTGGTGTACTGATGTTGGCTCTGGTTTTAACCAAAATTGCCTATATAGGTTGAGCCCATACCACGAGTCTGAAGCACTTTTGAAATGGTAATGCTGTTTTTGCAGTCTTGATGGGTAAAACACTGTTATGCTGAATCTATGCTAGTGTTCATAATGAGACTGTTTTTACATCTTAAAGGAGTATCTAATCACTAATCTAAATGTTGTCTACTCCAGATTGCAGATGCTAAACACTCCATAAGCAGTCTTCCAAATCAATTCAGCATCCTGGGAAAGGACAGTCGCCTTTAAGAAAAATCAGCATCTATAAAAAGACCTGGATCAAAAGTAGACGCCCCATCACACCCCCACTGTGGTTGGGCTGACAAAAATAGCCTCTTGTACAGATTTAGTTCACTTCAGTGTCAGGCTTCCCCGCCAACCACTCTGCCTCCCTGCCCCCTCCATCTCCTTAAACGATTTCTATGGTGCGTTCAGCGCCCATAGCAGGCGCCCTCAAGTCATGGGCACCAAACACAGGGCTCCATCGGAAGCCAGGGCATGAGGTAGCTGGCTCCCGCACGCTCCTCCACCTCGCCATTCTAACAACCACCTTCCTGGGAAGGGTGACGTTTTAGCGCTAACGTTCAGAACGTATATACAAGGTGTCGCGCAATGTACTGAATGCTTTAATGCAGGACTTCACTGTGTCCTCCAACAGCTCTGTGAGGAAATGGTGGCTCGGATGACTTGTCCATGGGCACACATATGCTTGGTGATAGAGCGGATTCTCAACCCTGCTTTCAGCCATTTTGCTGAGCTGCCCGTCTGGTCACACATACAGGTTTAGTGCTCTCTTACAGGGCAGCGGGGTAAGGGGGAGGATGTCAATTAGCCACATATCACTCCCCTCCCCAAACCAAAACTCGAATTATTGAGTCTCGCTGACCTGTGTTTTAGAAAGGTGCTATAAGTGAAAAGTAAAGAAACGATGGGATAGAGTTTTGTCAAAACTTGGAATACACCATGAGAACACGTGGCTCAAAGAGACTAAACAGAGTTTTAACTCGTAGTATAACATCTGTCTGTGTGAAACAGCAACAGCCTTAGCTTTTGCAGAGCGATCCCACTTCTTTCTTTCCTTCTTCCATCTCTTTGTCTCTAGTTTCCCCTCCCTAAATTAATTACAGATTAATTTATTTATTCATGCCTTTATCTCTTCAATTATTTCTTCAGTGCCTTCAACACACCAGGCACAGTGCTGGATGCAAGAGATGCAAAGATACAACTGTCGCTCTCAAAGTGCTTACTTTTTAGTTGGGGAGACAGATAAGTCACAGGTGGGTACAGGCTGAGACATCTTATGATGGGGATATCACATTGAGTACTGTCATAACACTTACGGTGAACCCAGCCTCACTTAGAGAGGTACAAGATATTCTTACATGTCTTTTTTTTTTTTTTTTTTAAATCTAGCTCTTTAGTAGGCATCTCAAATCTACTCATCTTACTTTCTTGTCATGTGTAAATGTCTAAAGGGTAGAGCGACCAGCATGATGTTGCCAAGTGTTTCCTAGAAGCCAATGGGCTGCCTCCCAGCAGTGAGGTCAGGTCAGAGTGAAGACTGGCTATAGGAGTGAAGATCACAGCTTGTCACGCAAAGTAAGCTCTGCCTCACACTCACTTGTAAAGTCTGGAGCAGACAGACCTATGATCTGTAGTTTCCATGGGTTCTAGCTAAGGAGCAGCACTTTCCAACAAAAGACCTGCAGTTTGACATATAGTAAGTAGATGGACAACTGTGGACACAAGTGAAGAAGTGACTCCCAAGACCAAAAAAAAAAAAAAAAGAAAAAAAAAAAAGAAAAAAAAAAGAAGAAAACACCTTTCGTGAAAAACAGACAAAAAAGCCTATACCAGACAGAATCAACTTCACAAGTGTGGCTGCAGTGACTTCCAACTGATGCATCTTGGCATCTGAAGGGAAAGAAGAATCAGCAAGGGACTCAAATCTAACTGTGAAAACTTCTTCTTCTCTGGGAAGATGAATTAGCTAAACTCATAAGCACTGCCAGATGCCATGTGACTTTAGCAGAGATTGTCTTTAGGCAGCTGGTTCCTAGTAAGGCAAAGTGGCCCCAGACTGGCAAGATTGCCACGGAAAGGATCCAGCTTACCAGGCATGACATCAAAGAATCAGAGTCTCTAAAATCAATTATCTGTTCAAACACAGAGCACTTTCTATTAGAAGTTCTATGACATACATTGATTTCTAATGTGTTTTTTTTTCTCCTTTTCTTAGCTCTTTTCCCACAGTTGTCCTGAAAGGAGTTCACCTTTTCATCCCATGATGCCCGAGAGCCAACAGACTGAGAAAGGTTAAGTGATGTGTTCACCCTCCGATGGAGCACAGCCTCTTACTTGTAAGTGCTGTACTGCATTGCAATATTTATCCTTGAGCAAGGGGCCTTGCTCAAATCAGTCCTAAACTGGTACCTTTTTATGAAGCGTCTGCCTTCATCTTGTTTGTGAAGTATTTTTAAAAACATAGTAACACTTGGTTGATGGCAAACTCTCTTGGCAGATACTTACATGTTTAACATACAATGATGACTGATACTCAAAATGAGGATGGCAAGATCCTGAAATGTCTTCTGAATCATTCAAAAGAAAACGAAATTCTGCCCAATGCAGGTTTTTGTCTTTCGTGCAAGTGAAATATTCCATTCTCTAAAAATGTAGGGTAATTAGGGGTGCCTGGGTGGCTTGGTTGGGCATCTGACTTTTGTTTTTGGCTCAAGTCATGATCTCACAGTTCATGAGATCGAGCCCTGCCACCAGGCTCTGTGCTGACAGTATGGAGCCTGTTTCGGATTCTGTGTCTCCCTCTCTCTCTGCCCCTCACCCACTCACGCTCTCTCTCTCTCTCTCTCAAAATAAATAAACATTATTTTTAAAATGTAGGATACTCCATGTACAATTCAAGATGTTTCCCTCTTACTCTCTCCTTTCCCACTCGTCCACCTTTCTATCCAATCCATCCTCACAACCCTATTCTTTGTAGTGTGAGCATTGCACCAGAATCACCAAAAATCCACATCTCATTTCGAGCAATTATTTTCTAGACAAGTTGGGATGGTACTCAAGAGAAAGGAGGGGATGGGGAGAGGGCTTCATGGTCAGGGGAATACGGCTGGTCAGGAGAGCTACATCTGCCATCATTATTTTGTAAAAATAACATTTTTTTTGTATTAAATTTCCCAATCATTTAGAGTCCACACTGGTTTGTTTTGATGACAGTTATCTAAATAATTTCTTCATAATAAGATTTTAAGAAATGGGCTAAGTTGGTTGGTCTATAGAAGTTCAAACTTGGGCTTGATTATAACCTTATGATTCTGACATTTTAAAAAAAGATACGATATATTCTTTCTCTCTACACATACTGTATTTTATGTAGATGGTTTACCTCTGCCATTTTACCTTTGGAGGTACAGGATTGAAAGTAAGAATACCTAAAATAGAGCTAATTGCTTTTTTTTCTTCCAATTTCACTATTCACTGGAAAGGAAAAACAAAAAAGGTGACACTGATTTTGAAGAGGCCAGGACAAACAAATTAGTTCACAAGTTATTACCTTATACACTCAGTAAGACTTTGCTGGATTAAAAAAAGGCCAATCACAACAAGTAAAATTTAATCAATCATTAAGATGCGCTTTGTACTCTGTTCTTTCTTAACATGGTTTTAGTATTCAATTGGCATTTCACTTAAAATTAATACAAATCAATCTCAATTTCGTGAAAGGCTATTATAAACATCCAATTTATTTTTTATTTTTTAATGCTTATTTACTTTTGAGAGAGAGAGACAGAGACAGAGACAGAGACAGAGAGAGAGAGAGAGAGAGAGAGAGAGAGAGAGAAGTAGAGACTGAGGGAGAGACAGAATCCAAAGCAGGCTCCAGGCTCTGTGCTGTCAGCACAAAGCCTGACGCGGGGCTCAAACCCACGAACCAGGAAATCATGACCTGAGTCAAAGTTGGAGGCTTAACCGACTGAGCCAACAGGCACCCCTGAAGACATCCAGTTTAAAATATATTGCAATAAGTTTGGAATGGTGGGTGACTGCTTAAAAAATAAGGACAGACTGAAGGAGAAATGTGTCAAGAGTAAACCCATGAGTGTATTGTGGGGTCTAGCCAGCCCATTCCTTCCCCACCACCTAGCAAATCTGAAAGATTTGCTACTAATGTATAGCATAGGGTCTTTCTCAGGAGCATCAAGAATTGGTGGCTTCTCTTATTTGGGACAGTGACTAGGGGCATCAAAGAGGAATGCTAGATTAAACAACATAAAAAACACTAAGAGCAGTCACAGAACTAGCAGGAAAATTCTCTCCTATTGGTTACTGAAATTACTGTATTAAAAGTTATTCTTTGACCCTCATTAAGATCCATATATTCATAGGAGATGGAGTTATTGAACATTTTGTAATTCATGAAATTTTTCTTCCCTGAGAAATCTGATCAGGGAAGCGGGTGTCCCAGAGTATCTTGATGTCAGGTAAGACTCTGTTGGATGGTAATTCACTGAAAATTCATCTTTCTCAGTGGAAGGAAACACACAGAGTACCCATGGCTGGTCAGGGTAACAGCCTCCCTATCTGTGTGCAGTTAGGAGTCAGTTCTTTCACCATCAGGTTCCTCTATTTCTAGAATCCTGGAGCTGAGGCCCCAAGAAATGTTTGCAAATTAAAAATAGAAAATGGGGCATTGGAATGGTATTCACCTCAAATTCTTTGAAGAGTCACATCAGATATAAATAGACAGTTTGCTCTTCTTCCTGCAATGCCTTTGTTGCACTACATCTTTATCCGGCAAACTCATGATACTTCCAGGCCCTGCTTAAGTGTTACTTATTTTCTACAAATTTTGTATTACTTTCCCTCTCCTCCTCCTTTACCTCACAGGTAAAAAAAAAAAAATTATTAACTAAGATATTAACTAAGGTATAATTAATTTTCCCGTAGTGCTCTTTTATACCTCCATGACAGCAAGTATCACACTATACATTATATTGTGGCTATCCGTCTACCTCTGCTGGTCCCACCAGACGGTGAAGACGTCGAGGGCTCCTGCATATTTGTATTCCAGGAGAATACTGTGCTTGAAATGCAATACATGTAGGTGTTCATTAAGGGTTTGTTGAACCAAACATCTGTCTTTCTCAAAACTAATCTTGAATGATCATTCATCTAGCGCTTAAAACACAGGACATTAATAGAATAGCAGGGAATCAGACCACGGAAAGAAGACCAGAAATCGGTATTAACAGGCACAGGGAGCAGTGCCATTTGTGACACTTCTTGATCAGCTTCTCTGTGAAGAACAACTAAGTATCACACCAGCAGGCTAAATGAAAGCACTATAAATCACACGCATTTTTACTCATATAATTAGTCAACTATACCTGGAGTTAATGGTTACTTCCTCCCTCCCAATTTAAAAAGTGAGCAGAAATGTCAGAAGAACAGGGCCATATTGAGAATAGGGTATCTCAGGGACATATTTGGAAGCCCTGGAATTGGAAGAGAAGAGTTGACTTCAGTCATTTTGCATGGTTTCTCAACTGCAATGCAGTTTGGTGGAGGGACCATCCCAACTTCCCCAAGAAAGAGACCATGTTCTGTTTCCTACAGTTTTGAACTGGCTTTCATGCTTCCCAAGTTACTGAGTTTTCTTTGCATTTGGGGATACATAATCTTGGTATTTAAATAAAGTCTAAAATGTTTAAAAAGTATTGCTAAGATCATCACTTATGTGCACTCCATAAAGCTATGCTTTAAAATAGCTACTTAAAGAATCATGTTTATACCCTCCTTACATCATGGTTCTGACCTATCTTCAGTGTTCTGTTGTATATTCTCATGGTTTATGATCCCTGGCCTATTCTTCCTTGTGACAGTCTGTTATGAATTTGTGTGCCACCAGCCATTTCACACAAAGTCTATGTAATTCAGGCATTTCTCCAGGCTCATGGTCACTACATATAGCTGTGAAAACACAAGAGAGCAAGGCTAACTACTCTATGGAAGGTTTCAATTGTGACTTGCTAACTAGGTACAGATTTTGCCAATATTTCATGCCAGGAAATAAGGACCTCATCTATGCTAAGGGTTGGAGGTCACCTAGTAAATGAATAGATTGGCAGCTTTACCTGGCTTTTGACTGTAAGCTATAAAAATGCTTCCATTTTCTAACAGTGAACACAGTTATATAGATGTACTATTATAACGAGCTGGATGACAAAAAGAAGCCACAGAAGGGGAGCACAAGTCTTGGTTAATGAGCTTGCTGTAAGAGCCAAAGGAAGGTAAGGCAGATACCCCTACTACTGAATTTGCTAAAATATTTGATAGCTAGAAAAATTTTCAAATTGCGCACTGATGAAGTAAATGGGTGAATGAACTGGGGATTTAAAATAGGTCCAGGGGGAGGTGTAGAGAAGCCAAGTGATACCTTTGAAACAAGTAGTATCTGTTTGAAACATTTCTCTTCATTTTGTCTCAATTTCTAAAGATCTCTGTAGCTCATTAAAAAAAAAATCTTTCTTTCCTTACTTGTTAAAGATTTCCTGGTTCCTTTTTAGTTCACTAGTCTTTTCATCCAGTGAGCATAAATATCAGGAATATTGGCAATGAAGGGTGATGAGATTAAAAGCAAAGAGAGGAAAATTGAGAGTATTTTCATTAGGTGGGGTTCATGTTGCTTAATACATTAGGAGGCTGCTGGCTTCAACTGGGAGATATCAACCACCATGGGGACAGACCCCCAGGTCTAAGAACGTATCTCCCAGACTGCCTCTTGATTTTCAATGTCACTTTCCAAGGTGGGTTTCAGTTCATTAACTAAAGGAAATCTCTTAATTTATTTTTCTGATTACAAAAGTCAAATATATTCACAACCCCAAACTTGCAAAACATGGTAAAGCACAAAGAAAAATTACAAAAAAATAACCTGCCATTCAATCACTCAGAGACGATTATTTATTCACATTTTAGTGTATGACTTTGCATTTTTTCAGAAGTTTGTATATGTTGTGTATGTATGTGTGTATCTGTATTAGTTTTTTAAAATAACACCACCATACATACTGTTTGTAGTCTGCTTTTTCACCTAAGTATAACGAAAAATTTCCCATACCATAAGTCTTTTAAAGAATGATTAGAACTACAAAATCATCTACATATGGATTTACCAACATTTCTTTACCCAATATTCTATTCTTGGATATTGTCTTAGTTTGGTTGGACTGCCACAACAAATACCACAGATTGTGTGGCTTCGACAACAGAAATTTATTTTCTCACAGTTCTGGAGGCTGGAAGTTTGAGATTGGGGTGCCAGCATGCTAGGGGTCTGGTGAGGACTCTCCTCTTGGCTTGTAGACGGGCACCTGCTCACTGTGTCCTCATGACTTTTGTTGGCCACATCACTGAAACCGCTGCTTTTGTCTAAAATTGTTAGTAATCAATTTGCTGGCTCAGTAACTAGAACCACTCCAGAGATATCAAAGAAGACACCCTGTTCTAAAATACAATGAAGTGAAAATTTCCAAATATTTAGTATCTCTTGCCTAACATTTTAATTTTGGAGTAATCTGCTGAGGGGAAAACCACTGATGCAACTAAAAGTTTAATTTTCTTTTCTAAAATATGGTTTCCTTTAATGGAGGAGAGTGGTGGATTTCCTAGAGGTGTTAAGAGAACTAAATTTTACAATTTAGGGAAGTAATTGTGACATGTCTAGGGTTAAAAAAAAGAGAGAAGAAAAGCAACATGTCATTGGTGCTCAAGCTCTCAAACCTAAACCGTTTCTCTGAATAATAAAGAATTTTTGTCAGAATGATAACCTATGACTTCTGCATTTATAAAGGAAAGGGAAAGTCATACACTTACTTATAAAGGAAAGTGTGTTGGGCACTATGCTAGATTCTTTCATTTCTATTATCTCAAGAAATTGCTTTTACTTTTCACAGTTGCCTTACATGGTAGGGTTATCCAATTTAGCAAAAAACAGAAATACAGGACACCAGTTAAATTTGTATTTCAGATATTCAACAACTATTTTTGTAGTATAAGTATGTCCCATGAAATATGTGGGGCACACTTATACTAAAAATTCTTATTTACCTGAAATTCAAATTTAACTTGGCATTCTATATATATTTTTGGCAAACGGGGTAGCTATGGTGATTCACATTCCACTTTCCATACTATGGAAATGAAATGGCCGGGAGAGAAATCAAATAAAGGTGCCACTGTTTGTCCTAAAAGATCTGGTCTCTGCAAATTAAGGCATTAGCTCTCCTTTGACATTCAGTTTCAGAATCTTATGGCATATTTGGCTTGCTTTCTTTGCATTTTGATTTAAGTTTTTCCAAAATGATACATTCACTGTTTTCCATTTCTAAGCCAAGGCACACATTAAATGGGGAAATAGCTATACAACTGGCATTGAAATATTAATTTGTTTAAAGATTGATTTTCCTGGCCATAACCACTCACTCATATTTAATTTATGAAACTGCGGGTACACAATAGAAATACAAAGCAGACAATGACATGAGATATTCTCAAGATTATGAAATAGAACCATAACATTATGACAAGAAGGCAGAGCAAGTAAAAGGGCAAGAGGCTAATTGGGAGCAGAAAAGGAAAAAGCTCTAACTTGTAAGGGAAAGGTACTTAGCACCTGAACAAAGGAAGCGGAAAGAGAGTACTACTCCTCAGGCACAACATGCAAGAATCGTAATCAGATAGGATGAAGAGGAACTCCTAATATGCCCACGTGAATCAATACAAGGAGTGATCATGGTATGAATGCATGCACACAGGGAACTTGCTAACAAGTCACAGCTAAGCCTTTCAGCCTCTAGAAAACTGCCAGAGAGAAAAGTTTGGTTTACAATGTTCCATGAGCAAATGTCCTACGGTGGGCATGGGAAATTCTGCCATCTCTTGGTTTTGCTCAAGAACATTTGTTCAACTGATTTGAAACTGGAAAACAGGACCATTATTCTGGGCTTTATGTGTTTTGGGTCTCTGGGTTGTCAGGACAGGGAAGCAATCCTGTCTGGTATCTGAGGCTTAGTGTGTGCCAGGGGTCTATTAGGCAGAGGAGGGGCTGCCACACAGAAGGCAAGGCGGCCATCAAAGAGAAGGCATAGCCCATTGGGCTCCCCAGGTGGTAATTACAAGATTCTGGGCTCCGGGGAGGCCATGATGTTGGCCAGGGCAATTTGATGTTGTTCTGCAAGACTGGGAGGAGGGCGTGTAGGCTGCAGTTCGTAAAGGGATTGTTATCATACTGGACCCTGAAGAAATAAGGATAATCAATTCCTTTGGGACAGCAGGGCCCAGTTTTTGAATGGATACTATGGCTTTTAGTATCTTTAGCTCTAGTGTTACCCCCATTTAAAATATGTTTCAGTTGAAATAAACACATCATACAAAGCATGCTCTTAGCACTTAAAGCAAGGCAGAGAAAGGGAGTAACAGTAATTTCTGTTCTGTGTACTTCCCAGTCTAATTGAGAATTAGCCATTTTTTTAATAAGTATACAGGATAAAAAGCAAAATTCCAAATGACTAGACATACCCAAATTAAATGCTTCTTAGCCCACTCAGGCAAATATAAATTCTCCATGCAATGATATGTGCTTTCCATAATATCACTAATGTCAAAAGGAAAAGTGAAGCTGGCTCTTCCAAAAGCTTTGGGCAATTTAATTTTGTAGTGACTGGTGAGAAAACGAAGTCCTCTAACAAACGGAGTTTTCTGGACACCTAGATGAGGAGGATGTGAACTGGGCTTAGCAGATATACAATATCTGGCATTTTCTACAGCAGGTACAAAATGAGTTTGTTGAATTTAATTAATAATATTGTATTTAATTTAGTTGACTTTGTTGACACCTATCTAGACAGGTTTATTTATTTATTTGTTTTTTATTATTGAAGTATAGTTGAACACACAATGCTATATTGCTCTCAGGCATACAACATAGTGATTGGACAAATCTATACATCATGCTACACTCACCACAAGTGTGGCTACCATCTGTCACTACACAACCCTGTTGCAATACCACTGTCTATATTTCCTATAGGCAGGTTTATTTTAATTTGACTTCTTAACTGTTTTCTTCTTAGAGTGTAAATGTCTAGAACAAAGTCTGCTTTAACCATTTTTGACCCATTTGGTCCACTTATTCGATCACCATCTACTGTGTTTCAGGGACCGTGCCAAGAGTGTGTAGAGCAGATTGAGGGAAGGCCCAAGTGGATGCAGGCTGGCTCATCAGGAGGCAATATTGCCGTGGTGACAAGCTGCACGGGTAGCTTGGACAGGTGATGGTAGAGAAGGTGTGGTCATATTTGGGAGTGATGAGGAGGTAAATCAACAGGATCTAATGATAGATGCCACAGACTCAGTGAGGGGAGCTTTGAGAGAGGGTCTTGCAGTTTCCTGCTTGCTCATTTGTGCAGACCAAGATGTTTGTCACTAAGACAGCGAACCCTGGAAACAGACCAAGCATGAGGAGAAGAGTGTATCTGGGTAATCCAGAGGAATCTGGCCAGGTGATGGCTGTATATACAGATCTGGAGCTCAGAGAAGGCCCATAAAAATCACTGGCTCAAGTTTCTATTGCCTAAGGTGCATCAGAGATGAAGGTGCATGTTTGTTCTACAGGGCAGGAGCCAGCAGAACAGAAGGCTTCAACCCAGAGATCGATTCAGTCTCAGCTCTTCATTTGTTAATGATGTAGGGTGAAGTCTGTGTTACATGACCTCATATGTATGAAGGCACACAGTCAACTGCAGAGTCCTACACCAAGGCTGAATGGCTCTTACAGATCACTGAACCAGTGTTATCCTTCCATTCCTTCAGTCTCGGACATTTCACTTCTTTCTTCTGACATCTACTCCATCCACTACCTTATTCTCACCTTCTTTTAGACATCAGGGACGTAACAATATTAGGGAACTATTAACTGCCATACCTCGTGTTAGATAGTGAGAGCATGGCTGGAACAAAAGGAAGAAGTGCTTGCCCTCATGACACTTCTATTTTAAAAGAGAAAAGAGAAAAGACTTCTATCAAACTCATTCCCACATGGTAACTCATCAGAAGGGTTCACCAGCAAAGACATAACCTACAGATTATGTAGTGTAGACTACGCTTGAGACCCTGTGAAGAAATGCGAAAATGAAGGTCATAAAAATAGGAGTTTACACACCAGAAGCAGTATGAGCCAAGAATGGGATAAAAAGCTTACGGCAGGATGACGAACGTCCCCTCTTTCAAGTATTCCAGTGAACTTCTCATGTAGACATAGCCTTGGAGATAATAATGAAGTCTAAATTTGGGGTCCTTTGTGACTTTGAGACTAAGGTCAAATATAACTTCACCTCTCTCTGCCTCTTCTGCACAAGGCCCTACTGAATTAGTTTTACTAGATGGTACAAAACATCATGTCAAGACTTAACAGAAACAGAAGAAAAAATCTTCAGCAACTTTATAATATAAATATTTGGAAAGTCATAACACTTTTATAAAAAAAAGTATTTAGATTACCTGAAGGTTGATGGTAATTGAGTTGGGCCATATGATATACTATTGAGATGCTCAAAATGTTTGTTGAATGACTGAATCCAACCTATGTTCATGCATTCATTCAACTAATTTTTATCAAGTACCCACTATGTGCCAGTCATTGTGCTGGGCTCTGGGCAGCAGACAAATGGGAATCATGATGGAACAGGAGAGGGAGACACCAAAACAACTAAGTACAACAGAGCGTGGTGAAGGCTACAAGAGGTAAGTATAAAGGGTGATGGGAGCACAGCAAGGGAAACCACAAAATATGGTGGGGAGGTCAGTGGAAGTGGGAAATGTTTTGGGAAAAGATGAACTTGGCCGTGAAGGACTTCTGGAAGGAAGATTTGAAGATTTGAAGATGAGTTGAAAGAAGCTGGGAAAGACATGTTCTGATGGAAATTAAGGTAAATGATTTTTAGGTGAAGAATTAGCAACACAGCAAGGGCTGAGATCCAAATAGGATTTCTCCACAACAGAGAAGAAAAAAAGGAAGGATAAAGGTCATCTATACATGACAACTATCTTCTGCTCTCTGACACCTTCCAATTCAGTCTCAGAAAACCTGGCAGCTAATGTGTCTTCTTCCAAGCACCAATTATTTTTTTTTTATTAAAAATTTTTCTAAAGCTTTATTTATTTGAGAGACACAGAGAGAGAGAGAGCACACGCATGAGTGGGGGAGGAGCAGAGAGAGGGAGACACAGAATCCAAAGCAGGCTCCAGGCTCTGAGCTGTCAGCACAGAGCCTGACACGGGGCTCAAACTCACAAACCGTGAGATCATGACCCGAGCCGAAGTTGGATGCTTAACTGACTGAGCCACCCAGGCGCCCCATTCCAAGCACCAATTATTAATCAACCTTGAGAGATCAGGACCCATGACTGGACAGGGGAGAGAAATGTGAAAACAACTAGGTAGAACAGAGTGTGTGCTGGTATCTAGAGATTCAATAACTAAAATCTCATCTCTGGAGAAAAGGTAGCACAAAAATACGCTTAAAAAGAGAATATCTGGCTTAGGGTACAGTTTCTCAAGGCCACACTGTGAAACACGTGGGAAGATGAAATGGATGAGTAGCCCAGCCTTGGTCACTCACTGGTTTGGCCTCCATTTTTCTTCAACATCAAGAATTGCCACATTGAATGCTTCACAGCCTCTGAATGTTTCCTTCAGAATATAGACTGGAATGCCTGGCCATTTTTTCTCCTATTTTTTAAACCATTTTTTCCTGTTAAATTTTCTAATAAAATCCATTTTCCCAGGGTTTTCCTTCTGTCTTTTTGGCTGTTTTTCAATTAGAATTGATTTTTCTTTTTCCTTCTTTTTGTTTACCCCTTCCTTCCTTCCTCCCTCCCCCCCTCCCCCCTCCCCCCTCTTCATCTTTAGATTACTACAAATGCCAGCTCTCACCACCTACTCATAATTTCTCCCTTATTATAAAATGACTGAGCAGGAGCAAGAGAGAGATTTAACCCTCAGGCCCCAAGGCTTCTTTCCACTTTTCAACTAAAATGAAATCTGTGGGAGGACATTCACAATTACTTAGAAAGAAAATTAAGAGATAGGGGTGCCTGGGTGGCTCAGTTGGTTAAGAATCTGACTCTGGATTTTAGCTCAGATTCATGATCTCATAGTTTGTTAGTTCAAGCCCCACATCTAGAATCCCTGCTTGGGATTCTCTCTCTCTGTCTCCCTCTCTCTGCCCCTCCCCTGCCTGTGTTCTCTCTCTCCCTTTCAAAATAAATAAATAAAATTTAAAAAAAAGAAAATTAAGGGATAATTTACATTTTTTAAAAAGAAAATATATTTTAAAGAAAGACCCCAACTACTCTATAAACCAAACAAGTGTTTAATTTGTTAAAGAAATGTATTTAGTAATAAACACAACAGCATATTTTCAGCAGAAGAGATCTGAGATGAGAGGAATGTCATTATCCTCTACATTTTAAAGGATTAATAAATTAGACAGTTTTATGCCTGAAATCCCTTCAAAAATTCAGTTCCAGGGAATAGAAAAGTAAGGGCATGTCTTCCTAATGCTTCCATTGTTTCTAGAAGAGTGTCAGACATCGCTGGGAGCTAAGTTCTTCCTTTTGGATGTTGTTGAAACCATGGGCTATGCAGAGCTTGATGGTAAAATCCAAAGGAGTGGAAAACAGTGATTAGAGAGACCGTTCCATTTATTTCTCAATATGTAGGCATTATTCCACGTAAAAGATATATCATCCAAGACAATGAACACTGATGCCTGTCCCACATTTCATATCTCATACTCCTCTCATTGCCATAATGCTCATCTTAACATTTGAGGTACTTAAATCTACTGAAAGGAAAAAAGATTATCTCAACTTATGATCTTACCATTTTACTTCCATCTCTGAATCTGTTTTTTTAATTTGTAAAAAAGTAGGGGAATACCCACAAAAAGAATACTCATTTTATCATAATAATAATGAATAATTTCCTGACCAAGTGGTTACTAAACATCAGAACATTAAAGCACATAAAGTATAGTGCATCTCTGATATTTATCATCTCTAATATTTAATAACCATTCAATAAGTGATAGCTATTGCTGTATTATTATTTTTTTAATGTTTATTTATTTAATTTATTTTGAGAGAGTGTGCACATGAGCATGAGCAGGGGAAGGGCAGAGAGAGAGAGAGACAGAGAGAGAGAGAGAGAGAGAGAGAGAGAGAGGGAGGGAGGGAGGGAGGGAGGGAGAGAATCCCAAGCAGGCTCTGTGCTGACAGTGCAGAGCTCAATGCAGGGCTTGATCTCATGAACCCTGAGATCATGAATGGAGCTGAAATCCAGAGTTGAATGCTTAACCAACTGAGCCATCCAGGCACCCTGCTGTATTATTGTTACAGAAGAAAATCACTTTATCCAACTCAATGTCAGCCCAGGTCATAGGACCAGTCCAGGAAGGTACTTGGCATTCTAAGTTCAGCCACTAGGCCAATGGTTTTCAAGTACAATGCATATCACAGGATAAAAGAGGGTAAAAAAGCTGCCACTGCAAAGAATCAGTGAGTAAAACACTACTACTTATTCCGTCAGCAAAACTGGGGGGACATTATAGCATAATGTGGTACATGGCATGCCTTAAAAAATGTGCTCCTTCTTCTCCTTCCCCTTGTCCTTTCTGCTTTTCCCTTCCCCTTCTAGATTGAACTTGTTTAGATGACTCTACAGAATGAAACACGATTATGAATTATTTGCTTTTCCTTTTATGGAGACCAGTTATCATTAAATAAAAGCAAATAAAAGCATACTTGAACATATATTTAGAATATTATAAGTAATTCTAATACATAAATAATCAATTAGGACAAAGTCAAGTTAATTAAATTCTTATACGATCCTCTCAAGAGCCCAATGTTTGGCATTTGCATATGGTGTTCCTTTTCAGGATTACCATACACCAACCTTCTTCTTTTATTTTTCCCCCCCTCATAGGCTTTTCTTTTGTCCATTCTCCAAACTTTTACTTAAATTCCAGTTATTTATCAGACAGCATAATATTAGTTCCAGGTGTAGAATTCAGTGATTCATCACTTACATACAATACCCGGTGCTCATCACAACAATCACCCCCTCAATACCCATCACCTATTTAACCCATCCTCCTGACTAACCACCCCCTCCAGCAACCTTCAGTTTTTTCTCTACAGTTAAGAGCCTGTGTTTTGGTTTGTCTTTCTCTCCCTGCTATGTTCATTTGTTTTATTTCACATATGAGTGAAGTCATATGGTATCTTTCTCTCACTGACTTATTTCACTTGGTATACTACTTTCTAGCTCTATCCATGTTGTTGCAAATGGCAAGATTTCATTCTTTTTTTATGACCGAGTAATATTCCATTATGTATATATACCACTCTTCTTTATCCATTGATCAGTCAATGGACATTGGGCTTTTTCCATAATTTGGCTATTGTTGATAGTACTATTAATACATATATCCCTTTGAGTCAGCATTTTTATATTCTTTGGGTAAATAACTAGTAGTGCAAATGCTTGATCATAGGGTAGTTCTATTTTTAACTTTTTGAGGAACCTCCATACTGTTTTCCAGAGTGGCTGCACCAGTTTGCATTCCCACCAACAGTATGAGAGAGTCCCCCTTTCTCTGCATCCTTGCCAACATCTGTTGCTTCAAGTATTTTAATGGTAGCTATTCTGATGGGTGTGAGGTGGTATCTCATTGTACTTTTGATTTGTATTTCCCTGATGGTGAGTGATTTTGAGCATATTTTCAGGTGTCTGTTAGCCATCTGAATGGTTTCTTTGTAAAAATGTCTTTTCATGTCTTATGCCCATTTCTTAACTGGGTTATTTGTTTTTGGCATGTTGAGTTCTTTACAGATCTTGTTTACTAACTCTTTATCAGTACGTCATTTGCAAATATCTTCTCCCATTCTGAAGGTTGCCTTTTAATTTTGTTGATTATTTTCCTTACTGTGCAGAAGCTTTTTATTTCGATGAAGTCCCAATAGTTTATTTTTGTTTTTGTTTCCCTTGCCTCAGGAGATAAATCTAGTAAGAAGTTGCTATAGCCAATGTCAATGAAGTTGCTGCCTGTGTTCTCCTCTAAGATTTGATGGTCTCCTGTCTCACATTTCGGTTTTCATTCACTTTGAACTTATTTTTATGTGTAGTATAAGAAAGTGTTCCAGTTTCATTCTTTTGCATATCGTTGTTCAGTTTTCCCAACACCACTTGTTAAAGAGACAGTCTTTTTTCCATTGGATATTCTTTCCTGCTTTGTCAAAGATGAGTTGACCATATAGTTGTGGGTTCATTTATGAGGTTTTTATTCTGCTCCATTGATTTATGTGTCTGTCTTGAAGTCTGGAACTGTGATGCCTTCAGCTTTGCTTTTCTTTTTCCAGATTGCTTTGACTATTCAGGGTCTTTTGTGGTTCCATGTAAATTTTAGGATTGTTTGTTCTAGCTCTGTGAAAAATGCTGGTGGTATTTTGATAGGGATTGCATTAAATGTGTAGATTGCTTTGGGTAGTACCAACATTTTCACAATATTTGTTCTTCTAATCCATGAACCTGGAATGTTTTCCCAACTTCTTTGTGTCCTCTTCAATTTCTTTTCATAAGTGTTCTATAGTTTTCACAGTACAGATTTTTTACATCCTTGGTGAGGTTTATTCCTAAGTATTTTATTGCTTTTGGTGTAATTATAAGGGGGATAGAGTCCTTGAATTCTCTTTCTTCTGCTTCATTATTTGTATACAGAAGGGCAAAAGATTTCTGTACATGATTTGTATCCTGCGACTTTGCTGAATACATTGATTAGTTCTAGCAATTTTTTTGGTGGCGTCTTTTGAGTTTTCGATATATGGTATCATGCCATCTGCAAATAGTGGAAGTTTGACTTCTTCCTTGCTGGTTTGGTTGCCTTTTATTTCTTTTTGTTGTCTGATTGCTGTGGCTAGGACTTCCAATACTATCTTGAATAACAATGGTGAGAGACACACCCACTTTCTTTGTCTGGTTAGAATCTATTCACACTTCAGCATGCATCATAAATATGATTTCTTCAACAACGTTTCTTAAGTTTAAGAATAAGTTAGCTCCCCTTAGATATGTGTGCATTCTTTTTCAGAGACCTTATGAAATGCTGTTGAAGTTGCCTGTTTATGTACCTGACTCTTCAATGTGAATGTACAGAGAGCCAGAAGAGAAACTAAGCCTGGACTTTATAGAGAGCCTGGCACCTGTAAGCAGCACAGCAGTCATTAGGGCTGTTCACAAATACTCCTGGCTATCTGCCTCCTGGGCACATGGTAGGATTGTACCTCTTGGCCCACTTGTGGTTGTGCTGGGCTATGCAATGTGCTTTGGCCAATTAGTTGTGAAGGGTGTCACCTCTGGGCTAGAACAATCAGTTGCTAGAACAAGACCTGCCTAACTCTCTTTTCTTCTGCCGTGGGACCAGCAAGTTCCCAGAGAGCGGGTGCTCCATCAGTGTGGATCCTGGGGATGGATGAAGCTGAGCAGAACCCCCAGCCAACTGTGATGGACACACAGCACAAGCAAGAAACAAATCTTTGTCATTTTAGACCAACAAGATGTTGGCATTGTTTGTTGCCAGCTTAAACTAATAGTTTAAGTTATTAGCATAACTTAGCCCATCCTAATACATGAAGTCCACAATACTGATGACCAAATAAAGAAGAATAGCACTTTGGCCTCTCTACCTGCTTTAATAGTCTTGAGAGACCTTCTAAGCCATTGCTTCTCTTTTGGGGAAGACCATGCTTTAAATTTAGTCTCTTAGAATCTCTAGAGATTACCAAGAATATATTTGGATATCTAATTACGTCTTGGTTGGGGAATTCTTTGTATCTAACCAAGGGCATGACATATAAAGTGTCCTTGGCAATACTGAAGGGTACTTTGTGGATTCACTATGCTATTGGTATTGATATATTGTGCCCAAGTCATTGGTAACTCGGCTCAGTTTGAGGCCAATTCTCACCATCGCTGAGGTAGGTGAGCCCCCACTGCTCTTCCCATCCGCTTTTCCTTTAGTTTCTGCTCTTTCTCAAAGCTCACGCGTGCACATGTGCACGCGTGCACGCACACACACTCACACACTCATTTTTCCTTACAGCTCAAAAAATGCAGAGACTACACAATAACTAAGACCATATTCCCTGTATCAGTTCATTATTGGCTCTAATTATCTGTCTTTGGATAAATCATTTATCATTTCCAAGTATTGGTTTCTTATTTGGGAGTTATTATGAAACTTAACAGAGATAATATATGAGACACAAAGTAGAACTAAAAAGTATTAGCCACATCCTGTGGGTCACATGATTTGAAAGGAGCCAGAAGGCATAACTGCCCTCAAATTGCCAACATTCCTTTGTGTTAGTGTCTCTGAGAGTCCTTTATGAAATTTAGGTATGTCATTTGGGGATGGATTAAAATTAATTACTGTCCTCAAACACCTTGCCAGCTAATGGTCCTGAGAGCAGTGGGACAAGGGATAAAATGTTTTTATGGTGTGGAGGGGATATGATAGACTCCCTGGACAGGTAAGCATAGACTGAAGGCCATGAACACTTAGGGGTTGGGTTATTCACAGAGCAAGAGGTGGTAAATTCAAAGGCTCCGTTTTATAGCTTCATCCAGGGTCAATAAAGTTTTTTCTTGTGGCTGAGCACTCATGGGACTATACGAGGCATTTCTGTAAAAACCATGGAACATTCTGGGTACAAAGTAACTTACTGAGTGGTTCCATTGCCATCAAACAGAGACATACTTGACAAGATAGCTGAAAGACTGAAAGAATCTGGTTATTTAGGAAGGTTAACCAAATTTTAAACAATTAAAAACTTGTTTTGGGGATATTCTTTTGTCTTTACTGCCTGCCAATGAAAATTTATATTTTGTTTTGTTTTGTTTTACAGTGGAAGTGTTACAGATTAGGGAGATTTTTCTTTTTCTTTTTCTGTTCTCCTCCTCCTCCTTCTCTTCCACCTTCCTCTTCTTTTGCTTTCAGTAGAAAAAACCAGAATTCCTCTTTCTGTTCTACACATATTTAACCAGAGAAGGTAAGCTCAAATCACTGGCTACTTGAGGGAAATATGTAAAAGGGTAGGAAATCATGTCAGTACTTGGAGAAGGCGATATTATCAAAAGGTAAATGATGTGTCACTTTTTCCAGTTGCCTGCCATTTTTTATTAGCTGTTCCTTAACAACCCGGCAGGGCAGATATCCAGATTACACATTAGGCTACTGATGTCCACCCGGCAGAAAGGCAATCCTGGGAGAGCTTGATTTCTAAAATCTCTCATGTCACTCAGTCTATGGACATGAACTGGATGGAGATAAGAATCAGCTTCTGCCATATTCTCATTCTTTAAACTATGTCAGACTTTCAGAAACATCTTGCTTCCACTTTTATGAAACATAGAGGAAAAAAGACATTATTATGAAGTCCAAAGGAACTGGGAAAACCACATCAAAACATAAAATTCTGATACAAAACAACTCTGTATTTGCTTCCTGACTAAGGGGAGAGAGGGAAGGACAGATTTGTAAAGATAGTAAGGTCAAAGATTGAGAAGTAATCACTTCTATCACTATTAAAGGGTAAAGTGTCTGAATATTTAACACTGATACAAAGAAGCTTGTAGAAAGATTTGAGGCTTATTCCAACCCTTGATAAGAGAAGCATTAACTGTAAGATAATGCACCAGAAGATGGCATTCCCCAAAATCAATGGCAACTTCCAGTCCATACGCAGCTATTGATTCTTTATTGTACAGGACAAGTCATTTTAGATGATCTCAGCAAATAAGAACAAAGTTGTAGATTCACCTCCACTAGCACTTAGCTGTTTCTTCTACAATCACCCTGCTGACATAATGTACTTTCCAGAGAAAGAAGAAACTAAGCTGAACAGATAACCTACATTCCACTTTTCATAAGTAGACAAAATTCTCCTTACCATCCATGCTGAAAGTCTCTCATTCACCCACAGGTCCATTCTACACATTTCTCCATTCTTCTCTGGGCCCTGGAAGGCTGACTGAAATGGACCACAGCAATAGGTTCCCTCGCCCCCTGCTTCCTGTTGGAATTGTCTGATGGGGCACACTGGCAGGAGACCAGCTGCAGCAAGCCACAGAGTCACAGGGGTTTGGCTACATCTGTCACCCAGGAATCCTGCTTCTCTCAGAGGTTCTCTCCACACAGGCCTCTGGGTCTCGGTTCTGGTTTCCTTAACTTTTCAGGCCTCAAGATGGGAACAGATTCCTACTATTACCAGCTCACTTGGCTCCCCCTTTATAAAGAGTACATTTATTACACTCTCCTCAAATTACCCTGATTTGAGTGTGCTGTGTGATGTTTCCTGCTGGCTGATGCTCTGATTGATAGTTTATTTGAATGTGAAAACGTGTATTTCTTGGGCTACATTCTGATGATCTGGAAAGTGGGAGAAAGATAACCCTGAACAGGAAAATGTTAAACCGTATCCATTCAACCTTCTTAGTTACAGGATGTGGCCCTTTTAGTTCTTGTGCTCTGGATAAAGATGGGACATTAGATGTTTGTGGCACTTCTGCACGTGTGAGGACTAACGTGCTGGTGCGACACATGCTTGAGAGAATGGGGTCAGGTTTTGTGATACTCTCCAGCTTGTGTCACGACACATCATACCTCCTCTTGTTGCATTCTGCATTCTGTGAAATGGAGACACAAAACAAAAACTCAAGCAACCAAACTGAGCAAAAAAGCAGTGCTTAAAGATAAATGATCAGGTAGCTAAAGGAGAAGAGAAATATAAAGACAATGAGGAAGCTCCGTCAGAATATAAAGAGCATCCAACCAACCATTCTCTATTCCTTCTGGGCTCCCAAGAATTTTAATTGCAACATGAGGAACCTAAATTAGAGATTTTAAAAAGGAGTCACTTTCTGTCTATGAAGGTTATTGTTTGTTAAAACACTGAAGTGTCTTAGTAGAGAAAGCTGTGAAATTAGTTTCTCTGGATGTCTTTGAAATTTAGGTATTTACTTCGCTGGGATGGTTTCATTCTGACTCTCTCTGAAGACAAGCTCTGAGATTAAATAACCTTTCAAGGTCCCTTCTTAGTCGATAAAATACCAATCAGAAAGCACCAACATTTACCAGGTAATGACAGAAAGGGATACAATATTAGTATTAAACAAAGAAGCTGTACAGCTGACCATGGGAAGCAGGTGACACCTGTGGGAGTGAATCAGCAGAGAACCAGAGGGGCAATGAGCAGCATACATCCTAAACAAACACAGGTTCATGAGCAGAGATTGGAGCTGTGGGCAACAAAATGGCAACGCAGGCCCATTTCTTGAAAAATTTTTGAGAAGTATGTGATTATGAGGAGGTGTGACCAAATTGTTATTTTAACAAACTCGTAGCAACTTTGCTCATCACTCACCTTCAGAGAAAGCGTCCTTGTATTAATTATACAAAAACTAGAAGCATTTTTTTAATAATTACACAGGAAGCAATGAAAAGACAGATCATGTTTATTTTCCTAACTCATGGAGCGGTTATCACAGCACTATATAGAGATGGAAATAATATGATTCAGGGGAGAGTTAAAAAAATAAACAAACCAAACTAGTAAATCCCTGTGTCTATATGCATGAGGAGAAACTTGGCGTCATAGCACTAATTGATAATTTACTTCTCTGGGTAAAAGAAACAGCAATCCTGATGCCTGAAGAATTCACAGTCACCTTAAAGGAAAGACATTTTATTCAATATGTGTCATTGGTGGACTATACTTACTTATTTTTCACTTTTCAAAAAATTGTGGTTAGTGGTTTGAAACCAATACTTTGAGCCAAAACCCTTGATGCACTTCCATCTATGGATCCATAGACAAGTATCAATATTTAGCTATTAGATCAGTGCTACATATTATTTTTAATTGTGGAAACTAAGGACTCCAGCTAGTGAGAGGAGACGGCACTTAGACTGCTTTCGATAAATTCCTCATCCCATGCTGACCAGACACACAGTCATGGCTCAGCTTGGGCTGGATGCTTATGAAAGGTTTTATCAGTCCTCTTTTTGGCCCTATGGAAATGTAGACACCATCGTGTTCACCTTTTAACTAAACAGAAGTTCTCAGCCTGACCCTCCACCTCTCCATTTCCCAGGATGCTCAGCATCCACCTGCTACTCAATGTTCTCTCAGTCCCCTTTCCCTGTCCAGCCCAGCTCTCTCTCAGCTTTCTTCAGATGAATCTGGCAGTCTGTCTTTCAGTTTTTCCCTGGCCATGGAAGCCCTCTTCCAGGAGGCTCTATCTAGCATCCCTTCCTGTCCAGTGGGTCTGCTTTTGGTTCCCCCTGGCTGGGAAACTACAGCTCCAGGAGTAAACTTTCCACTCCAGTCTTCCATCCCAAAGTGTCTATCAGGCAGGAACTGGGTCCCTGCCTTGTCCCTCTGAGTCTGAATCTGCCTGGGTCTTTAAAGACTGAACCTCTTGTCTGAACTCCCATTTCCTCATTGAGAGTACTTGGGTGCCATTATCTGCTGCCAGCCGTCCTGGTCAGAAACACCTCACTCCCATACTCCACACACCAGACAAAATAAAACTCTGATGCCTCTTAGGATCCCTCCTCTACATGTGTCTGGACCTTACATTGTCTACTGACACCCATGGGTACTCTAGCCTGACTGTCTTGATTGCTTTCCTCCACCCTCAAAAAACCACAGTTCTAGTGGGTTCTTACAGCCTACTGAGCCACCCTACCACTACCACACCTAGTGTTACAGCAGATAAGAGAAACATGCCCATCATGTCCATCTTTGCTGAAACTAAAATGACCTGACAGTAAGATTTATTTCTTCACAGTATCTCAGAGGGTCCTAGTCTTTTTTTCCCTTCTCTCCACTAATACGACCTAACTTGGATTCTTTCAAACACTGCATTTTACATTTATTTACATTCCATTGGAAAAACTGGTTAGACTCTATGTGGGAATTCCTTGATAGAGTTGGTAAATGGGGGCTGTTTCTTGCCTATAAAATCCAGTGAGCGGATAACCAGGTAGGACTTGGATAACCTTACATGGCTATAGGCAACAGAGAGGGGCCTTCTAAAGAAATAGGTCCCAGGGATGATACATCTTCAGCTAAATCACTTTACTAGTAAATAGCTTGAGCTTCAGGCTCCACAGATGATTAGATACAAGACAGATTGAGGAATTGAGAAAATATGATTAGATACAAGACAGATTGAGGAATTGAGAAAAGGATTCACTGGTAAAGACAGAAAGAGCCCTCTGAACTAACTAAGAGTTAAATCACCTTTGGTTTTGTTACCTCTCACATCTGCAGATCTGGAGTCGCTGATCGATTCCTCATCTATAGAGAGATCATTCAAAAGAATAACTCTTGATTTATCTTGAAGCCTACTCCACATTTTTTGGTGCTTGTAGGAGATTCCTTCTGATGGCTGAGATTGTTTCAAGAACATTCTATCGATACCCTAAGTCCAGGATTGCTTGGCTGTTTTACACACACAACCAGCTTCCTCTGGTACCCTCTGAGAGAGATGTAACAGCTGTGCCATTTCAGTAACTCTTTTTGGACTGCAGACTCCTGGCAAATTTTTAAGGTAACAATACCACTTATCACTAGCTGCTTGAAATTGGGCAGTTTGCTTGCTTTTCTGAACTTCACTTTCCTCATCTATAAAATGGGGACACTAACACAACTCATTAAGTGAGATAATATTAAGCTAAAATATTCTACAGACAATGAAGAATGAGCCAAATGTTAGTAATTATTTCCATTCCACTTTGGTAGTGCCCTACAACCTTTATATAAAAGGTTATTTGCTCAATAAATGTCATTGACTAAATGACTGATAAAGTAATTTGGACTTGAACTCCCTCAATTAACTCTAGTAGCAAAGGTCCGCTTTTCACGGTCACTGACATTATCCAAGAATGGATTTTTGAGCCGTAAGGTTTACATGTGGGATGCTTACCCTCTGGCAGCTGTACATTGAGAATTCAAATGCAGAGATCAGTCTTTGGCCTAGTTCTGAAAATTTACTACTGTATTTAAATTTTAAGCAGAGAATCAAAGGCAATATACTCTTAAGAGTGACATTAATAGGATGATGTTTGGAAGCATTAATCTGTTCTCCATGAATAACTAGCTGTTCAATCCTTCCTCCCTGAGCATACACTGTTCTCATGGGTAGTTTTTAGGGAGTTCAATGATATCATACCTCTTGCCCTGGAACTGCCCCCATAAGCCACTTTAACTACTTATTACATTCAGATTTGGGGGTGGAGGGCTATCCCTGACCTTGACCTCAGGAACAAAGCCCTCATCCTCTCAGATACTGGAAGTACTAGCAGACAGCAGCTCTCAGCTCAGAACCTTTTTAGAGACTGAGGCTGAAGAGTCATTTCATTCAACATCATGCCTCTTTCCCAGGAACAGCCTGCGCCCAAGGAGTGATCAAAGTAGAGGTATAAAGGCCCAGTTTCATCATCCCCACTGCTGACAAGTCTGGAGGGCCATCCAGCTCCTGAGCAACCTGTGGGATCATCTGAGGCCAAGGTGGTGACATCGGAGCTCTACTTCCTCTGCCCAGTCCTGCTCTCCATGCTCCCACACAGATGGTGAGTCCAACGGCATTTCCTAATCAGGTGGCACTTTTGAATCTCCATTCAGAGATGCTCCACAAGAGTTGGACCTCAATACCCTCAACTCCTAACAAGAGGAGTGCCTCTAATTCCTTGTGCAAGCTGATGGCTAAGCTCTCTCCCTCTGGCAGCACCACAACTGAGCTTAAAACTGCAGAAAAAATGGTGCAGCTAGAAAAAGAAAGGTCTTGAACTTCCATACTCTTCTCTCACGGCTTTAGGATTGAGCATTTTTTTGATATTTATATAAAAGCTCTCGGTTGCTGCCCCAGCAAGATGAGAAGCAAACCTAAAAGCTTCCTTGGTAGAACCAGGCCAGAGAAGTAGTTCCTTAATGCTCCCCGCTGGCCCAAAGATGGGGCCAGGTCAGTGGGAGGAAGAACAGTCCAAATACAGGGCAGCATGGCTCTGGGGAATGGATTCGGAAACCTGGAGAGGATCCCTAAAGTTGTCCCCTAAACCCGGTGACCCAAACTCCTTCCAGCTACTTTCTAAACCTCTTCTCTGGTGTAACAACAGACCTACATCACAACTCTTATCCAGAGCTGTGTCCCAACCAGGCTGAATAGAGCAGAACATTTAACAGCTCAAGCTCACTATTTTTCTAGCAGATTCTTGGCAGAAAGCTGGCTTTTAAATTAAACAAATGGTGCATCATGGTTCAATTTCTCCACATCATTTCTTTCCCTCGAAGAGTGGTGGCCTGAGACAGTGAGGGCCTGAAAAGGTCAGCCCTCCCCTCCTCTCTGATGTGCTGGGAGTCCAAGGTTTCTCAACGGCCACTAGCAAAGTAATTGACTGCATGCCCTATTTTCTAGGCTCTGGGGGAGAAAATACAAAACAAAAACAAAACCAGACTTCTCCCTGAGACAGACCTGCAACCAGGCCACAAACAGATTGTGTACATAATTTTAGGACACTGACGATAGAAAGTGGTACCAACTCTATCCTGCCGGCCCAATTTGTTTGGTGTTATTTGAAGACGAACATTTCTGTGTTCATAAACTCTTGGTCTCAGTGGGGAATTCTCTGGAAGATGACAAGCTGGAGGATGGGGAAAAAGCCGAGTTCATTGGAAATGACAGCAGCTGCTCAGTGAGTTCTTCCATCCTTTTTTTTTTTTTTTTTAATTTTTTTTTCAACGTTTATTTTTATTTTTGGGACAGAGAGAGACAGAGCATGAACGGGGGAGGGGCAGAGAGAGAGGGAGACACAGAATCGGAAACAGGCTCCAGGCTCTGAGCCATCAGCCCAGAGCCTGACACGGGGCTCGAGCTCGCGGACCGCGAGATCGTGACCTGGCTGAAGTCGGACGCTCAACCGACTGCGCCACCCAGGCGCCCCGAGTTCTTCCATCCTTAAACAGGTGTGTACACAACATGTGATCCAGGGATGTCAACTTAATTTGAGTTATGTGTACCTACTGATGAGATCATGTTTTGATACAGTGCTGGGGTGGGCTTGTGACCTCATCATCAATAACAAAGGTAAAGAGGCGAGTCTGCCTAATGCTTTGCATTTTGCCGGGCAGTTCATACTCAAGTTAGAATAATCATTGTAGAAAAGTCAGAAAAGACCTATCATTGAAAAGAAGAAAATTAAAATTACCTATAATCTCACTTCCAGAAATAATTATTGTTATTGTTTTGGATAACATATAGAATGCTTGTGTACATGATATTTTATATACACATATGTGAAAAAGTACTACCTTGTAAGTATCATTCACTTAATAAATTATATATCCAGGGGCACCCAGGTGTCTCAGTTGGTTAAGTGCCTGACTCTTGATTTCGGCTTGGGTCATGAATCTCATGGGTCATGAGTTCGAGCCCCACATCAGGCTCTGTGCTAGCAGTGCAGAGCCTGCTTGGTATTCTCTCTCCCTCTTTCTCTGCCCCTCCCCTGCTCAAAAATAAATAAGATTAAAAAATAATTATATGGGGGGTTGCCTGTAGCTCAGTAGGTTAAGCATCTGACTCTTGACTTTGGCTGGGGTCATGATCTCGAGGTTCGTGGGATCAAGCCCTGCATCAGACTCTGTGCTGACAGCGTGGAGCCTGCTTGGGATTCTCTCTCCCCCTCTCTCTGCCCTTCCCACCACTTATGTTCACTCTCTCTCTCAAAATAAATAAACATGAAAAATATTTAAAAAATAAATTATATGTCCATATCACTATAAATAGTTGCATGTTCCATAAATTATTTATGTATGTGTATATGTCCCATAAATTATTTAACCATTTCCCCAACTATTGGACATTTAGGTGTTTCCCATTTTTTTGCAATGATAACCATCCTTAGTTAATGTCCTTGTAGCTGCATCTCTGCACATGTAAACACATGCATGAGCATTTCCTCAGGATAAATTCTTAAAAATAGTATTGAAAAAGGTCCCTTTAATGTGAATTCTGTCTACTCCATCATATCCTCTTATCTAGTCAACAAGTATGATAAAATGCAAGTAGGACGACGTTAAAGAAAACCTACATAAAGGGACAGGTGGAATGCTAACAGACCATGGCTCAGACTACATCTCTACAGTATCAACATGCTGTGGGATGCAGAGCAGCAAAAATGCTAGATAGGCTGGTGTTACTAATAGATAACTTATCACTAAATGACTTCCAGTGCTATGAAATGCACTTGCTTTAATGCAACTGGTTAATCTCTTAAATAATGAATGTAAAGAAAAATGGTTATAATAACACTTTTAATGTGCAACTAACAGTGCCTAGTCCACAAACAAGTTTAGTTTTAATCTGAAATGTGTGACAGCAGTGGTTGTCAGACTTTAACATGCATCAGAATCACCTGGAGGGCTTGTTAGACCATGGAATGCTGAGCTCCAGCTCCAGGGTTTCAGATACAGTAGGCTGGGACTAGGCTTGAGCAGGTACATGTTTAACAACTGCCAAGGGATGCTGATACTGATGGTGTCATGGTCAGACTTTGGAAACTAAAATTACTGAAAACTTAAAGAATCTGCAGAACTTTTGTGTTTTGATTCAAATGGTGCCTCATGTTTAAAAAAAATCACTTTTTATGTTTCTATAGACTGTTTGGTTGCTCCCTCCAAATTCATATACTGAAACCTAATCCCCAAAGTGACGCTATTTGGAGGTGGGGGTCTCTGGGAAGTGATTGTAAAAGAGACCCCAGAGCACTCCCTCACTCTTTTTGCCACGTGAGGACACAGCAAGAGGACAGGAGCCTATGAAACAGGACATAGGGACCCACCAGACACCACACCTTGATCTTGGACTTCCCGGACTTCAGAACTGTGAGAAATAAATTTTTGTTGTTTATACATCACTCAGTCTAGGATATTCTGTTAGAGCAGCCCAAAAGAGTCCAAGAGATATATCAATAGTTGCTCCCCAAATGGTCTATTTTGTAAGTTGAAATTTTCTGAAAATGGATGGACTTTAAGCGGCCTTTATTTCTAATACAAATCTGATTACTAGAAGGCGATGATTCCCTGTATAAAATCTTTGCCGAGTAGCATGTGCAAGGTGGTTAGCTGGAGAATCAGGTATTAAAACGGCATATATAATACCTAAGGTAAAAGTAAAAATATCAGTGATGAGGAGGATGATGATGATGACAGTGGCTGACATTTACTAAGCACTTATTCTGAATTTGGGAATTTCATAAGCACTGTACTGAGTATTACCTCATTCAATCTGCACTTCCCTTGTAGAAACTGGGTCTATCCCATTTTTTTCCCTAAGATGAGAAAGCTGAGGCATATTTCACAGGCTATGGAAAGGGAATTGTTTATTTAGTTATCTGCTGTACCAGTCTGTTTATTTTGAATACGGACCTTGAAACACCCCCCAACAATGCCCAAGGACAATGTAATAAGCTTTACCAATAAGGCAGCAGCACTGTTTACAGTGACTCAGCAGTAATTTGTTAAGGTAGTACGTTTTAGCTTTTCATACTGGGATGACAGAAAGTGTGACAGTTAAAGCATTGATGAAGAGAAAGCATCTTATCAAAACTAGAAACTTCTGGCATGTCTATGGCCCATGAAGGTCCCTAGATTTTAGCAGGGAGATTTATGCAGAAAACTGGTCCTCAAATAAGAAAGCAGAATCCAGGACCAGAATGAGTTGATCCTTTCTGATCCCCATGCCTTCTTGGTTCCTGGTTTTCTCCTGCTGCTCTCTCTGTCCAGAGATCCTTTCATTACGTCTTCCCCAGCCAATCTGATTCTGACTTGAAGGGTCAAGTCAAATGCTCATTCTCTGAGTCAGCAAGATTCTTTTTTTTTTTTTTTTTTTTTTGAGAGAGAGAATGAGAGAGCATAAGCAGGAGAGGGACAGAGAGAGAGGGAGAGATAGAGAATCCCAAGCAGGTTCTGCACTGTCAGCACAGATCCCAAAGTGGGGCTCAATTTCATGAACCATGAGGTCATGACCTAAGCTGAAATCTAGGGTCAGAGGCTCAACCAACTGAGTGACCCAAGCACCCCAAAGTCAGGAAGATTTTTCACCTAGGGCCTAGCACCTCTCTCTCCCCCCATACACACACACCACACCCTCTCCCATGTACATGTAAAACACACTGCACTTACACTGAATGCACATATCCCTACATACTGCACACCACATATCACACACCGCATCACACACATCACACATAAACCACATACATATACACATACCACACACAGATACTTCACACACACACTCCACATATACACATATCACACACTGCATGCACACATATCACAAACATATAGATGTACCACACACATACACACACCTCACATATACACACTACACACTATACACACGCCACATATGCACCACACGTTGTATATACACACCCACAAACACACTGCACACACATACACCCCACATATCACACATCACACACTGCACACACGCATACTCCATATGCTGCATACCACACACAGCGGCAAATACACACTGTGTACACACACACCGTGCACAAACACATACCCTAAATATCACACACTGCATGCACACACCACGCACCCACACCTCATATACAAACACTGCACGTACATACACTGCACATACTCATAGCCCACATATCGCACAGCACACACACATACCCATACACGATACGCATACACATACCACACACTGCACACGCACGTATGCACATACATACACACATACGTCACACATACACACAACCACGCACACCACATGCACATCATACACATATAACATACACACATACACACACTGCACATACACATGCTACACATCACACACATACCTCCAGTGGTTCCAGAAACACTTTGTAAATACATGCTTAATGGGAGGTATATTTTTCTGGTCTATGAAGGTCTATAGCCTTTATCAGGTTCTGTAAGAGATTCATGTTTTGCTTAATTCCCAAAATGGAAATAATCTCTCCTGTGAATTATCCTATCACTTTAGGCAACACTCATGCTATTTAGCGTATGTGTTCTAGTTATTCCTGCTTTATAACTAGATTATAAACTCCTTTAGGGCAGGATCCATGCCTGATTCACCCTTGGGTTCTTGCCAAAGCACTTAGCACCAAGGAAGCCCTTAATAAATATTTACTGAAGGAAGGAAAGAATCAAGGTAGGAAAGCAGGGAGGGAAACTTCAAAAACCATCAGATTCATTCCTCGTCTGCTGACAAGGTTACGCCAAACCGCCTCCGATGGATGACTCTGCAAGTGTCAGCTACTAAATCACTTTAGAAAAATCACTTTCTCAGTGCGGTTCACCCACTACAACCTAGGACCACGATTCAACCCAATCTATATTCTATCTCTGCCACTGATTTAATGTGTCACCTTGTACAGCTAATACTTAATGTGCAAAGCATCTTAGAAAATACAAAACAGACCCAGAAAGTATTAAGCAATTAGGACAAAGAAACTGTTTTAATGATTTGGCTGTCTGTGATAAACAATGATCAAAGTTCTGTCCGTGATTCATTCAGGGGTAATGAATTATACTGGTGCATCAAAAATTCGTTCTAGGAAACACATCGGATGAGTTTAATTAGTCAAGAATAGAAAAATTATACCAGAAAAAAGGGGTATTTGGTAGTGTTCCGGTTTAATTTGCTGACAATTCTGTTTAAAGCAACATTTTCCTCTGAACATAAGATTTTCTACGGATGAATGGAAGGAGATATCCAATACAGATTAAGAAGGCTGCTATTTCCTTTAAAAAATGCCCAGTTGTTCGATCACTCAATTAACTTTTAAAAATCCATCATCTTTGAAAACATTTACCGGAGTCTCATAATCATGTGCACTTAGGACATTCTGTCACTCTCTCAGTAAATACCATCCTTGAATACCTAGTCCCTACCTTTTGAAGCAGATATTTTATTGTATTGAGAAAATTATTTCCCGTGCTAACAGGGTTGAAGTTTTCAGGGAGAAGAATCATCATTATATATTCTGTTTTCATTAAAAGGTGAAATTTTTTATTTCCTCATTTCCTTCTCCAAATTAGAGGAGAGAAATCATGGAGACGCTAGAAAAGAGGCTGAAAGCTCATTGTAACTAACAACGACAACTTGAATATGCTGAGCACTGACTTGATGCCAAGCACTGTGTTATTTACATGATATTGATTATGTCATTTATTACTCAAAAGTCCCCTGGAAAACTGAGCCCATTTTACAGATAAGGAGAGACAGGTTCATAAAGACAATGTTAACTCTTCAGTTTTATATATAGATTTAACTGGGGCAAAGATTTAGGTGTCCTTCTTCTCAGGGGGAAATTATCAATTAAAGTGCCTGAAACATACATAAAGTTCAACGAGGTGAGCAAAGAAAATACTAGTTTTGTTTCAAAAACTTGGATTTTATCTTTCTAATGAGAAAGGATGGATATACAGATACCATAATGCTTTTTTATTAAAAATTGCTGCTACTACTGTTACTTATTGCTTGATCCAGCTTGATAATGTAGGCAACAACTATACTCCCCATTTAAAAAAATTCATTTACGAGAGGCAACACACTATACTCCCCATTTAAAAAATTCATTCATACTCATGCATCGGTAAAAAATACCATCTATTTTGTTATATCGGACAAGACTTGAAAACACTGTTTTTTAATGTCTATGTCTCTATAGGAATTGTCATCTTCTAGAACACTTTGATCTAATTTTTCCATACACATTAAAAAATGTTGTTATTTAAAAACCGCTGCTACGTGATGGATTTATTTTTGGTCTTTAGAATGGTTGTTTAAGGCAGGTTTCTCTTTAAAATGCAGGAATACGTAAATGGAGCAAATGCACCCAGTGTATAAATCCCGGTGTTTCTGAGTCTTGTGGAGGCCTTACTGCGGGAGAGACAAAAGGCAAGGCACACATGTAGAGAGGGAACAGATGTGGCTGTGTCACACATGCAAACTTGGCGACTGGACTCCAAAAGCCAGTTCTTCCCAGCCACCTTATGCAAAGGAAAGGGCTTTGCATGCCTGTCAGAGGATATTTTAAGAAATGACCTTTGCAGAATAAACACGCAAAAATTAAATTAGGCCCAAAGCACTTCCATATCCTTTAATAGTTCATAATTTAGTTATGCTACAATTATTCCTCTTCCTGTCGTAAGGACAATAGATGGCATAAAAATGCACACATTTAATACTACATTTCCATTTTCCTTCCCAATGTACATATATTATTTCATCCTCAGGATAAACACCTTACATTATATTTGGAATAATGGCCAATTTGAATGCCAGTTTTCCTGTTGTTCAAGAAAAGGAAAGACAGAATATTGAACGGTGAGGCCCAGTAGCCATGTCAGGGGGAAAGCTAGGTCTGGGCTAGGTTGCTGATTTTTAGGTGAGTGGATTTGATGCTTCCTGTATGCAGAGGATGATAGAGACAAGGGACATTTTTACTTTCTCCCTGCCCTGGTCCTCTGTTTCTCTCTGCTTCTTTTTCTTCTCTTTGGGTTCTGAACAGGAACCCTGTTACCGCTGGGAGAAGCAGGCTTCCTTAGATAAGGTTAAACTGGCTAAATTTTAAGTCATTCTGAGAATATTTCTGGAATATTATGAACTGCCTATATATTTCTGAGCCTGGGCCCAAATCCCAGGCAGCATGAGTGACATTCTGTACAGGGAGTTGTTGCTTTTTTTAGAACATAGAGCTTGCCCTCTCTTTGGCTGTGGGGTGGACGTGCAGGTTGACTGACAGTAGGATTTATGCTCTTTGTATGACATGGTCTCTCAACAAGTCCCAGAGAACCTTGTACAAGGGCACGGGAAGGACAAAGCTTCTCATAAGGAGGTGTACTTTCAGACACAACAATACGTGTTACAGCGGTGTTTTTGCGAAATAAGATCTAGGCCTCAGAAGAGTGGTCTCACTTTGTGCAGAGGACAGATAACAGATCGGGGGTGAGAGAGGGGCTGTGGGAAGCCCCAGCCCCGGTGCACCTTTCCTGTGTAAACAGGGATCCACACAGACATCATCCACAATCTGGCTGTGAATGAAAATCGGCCAGTCACAAACGGAAGGAGGGAGTGCAAAAGGTACTCAATTGCTCATTTGTTCAAATTAGACAAGGCAGCTAATTCTGGTGACCAAAAGAGGGTTGTCAGTGATAATGATATCATAATATTATTATAATCATAGTATTCGAGTTTCTTCATTATCAAAAGCAAGCTGCATAATTTCGCCATTAGCAAAAAGCCTGAAAACAAAACTCATGAGACTCACATCACCAGCAGTAGTATTACTTGACTTGAGATTTTTCAAGGGCCAAGGCTTGTTCCTAGTTCGCACATTTTGAACAAAACCTATCCTGAATTAGGAAAGACATCACTGTATTTTAAGATCCAGTGAATAATCCAAAATCAAGTACCAATAACCTCCAAATGAGAAAAATACCTCAGTAATATGGAATGCAGTTTCAGAAATAAAACAGAAACCTGTTTTACTTAATTTGTGAGATTACCTGTGTGGGATGATATGACATGTATGCACGGGGAGCACTTTGGTGGATACAAACCTGGAATTCACTTTGGTGAATTCAAGACCCAAGTGTCTCCTGATCCCACAGTGCGATCCTTGGATGTTGGCATAATGTTAGACAGAAGACAACACAGACCACTGGAGGTGAAGAACTTGCCTATTCTCTTTCATTAATAATAACAAACCATTTTGTTGGGTGGGAAACACGGGGACCTGTCAACTGTTCCCACAAACCAGGGGTTGCTAGAACAGGATACTGTTTCTCAAACTATCTATGGTAAAGGATCTGCTTCCCCCACCCCAATTCTTCACAGATTGATACTCCTATAAAACACAATACAAATCAATTAATAGAAAAACAAATAAAAAATGTAAAACACACAACCCCTCAGGTTTTATAATTAGATTCAGCAGACACAGTCCAACTGTAATATATAAATTCTCACTCTCCATTTCTGTGTTTATCTCATCATGGGCCACTGACAACTCACTTTAGGTAGCATCAAAATAGCAAGTTGGGGATCTTTAGTCATCTCATGTGAAATACTGAAATTGGAGAAGAAAAAAGGCAGTGATAGAAAGGAGATAGAATTGAGCACGTAGATATTAATGGGAAGATGATGACGTCATGAAAATATAAGCTGCCATTAAAGTTCCATGATGATCAGCTTTGAAGAATCAAGAAATGTGCAGATTCTCCCTGAGGATCTCTGGAGAATTTTAAGGATATCAATGATTAGTGAGCTGCTGTACATGCACTACGGTGTATAATTAACCTGTGGCACCTGCAGAGGTTGAATATTATTGCAGCAAACACATTAGCTCCTTAGGCATGAATAAAAACTACCAGTTACGTTCACTAGAATAATTATAAGGCTTACTACTTCTGAGATTTCTGGATCTAAAACCGATTATCAACTGGAAGGAGTTTCCCATTGTGCAGCAAAATGGCATTAGTTCAAGTATGTAAGACTTTTCTTTTTACTGCAACTTCAGCATTGGCTGTTAAGAGGATTTAAGTCAACTGGTTATTTGTCCAAAGTGACAGAATGTGTCCTCACAGTTATGACACTTCATTTTTATTCTGTGAGAAAGGTAGGTGCACAGGGAGACACAGTGATGTCTGCTGCCAGAGCTCAAATTAGAGTATTATGGGGAACGGCAGGCACTGGGGAAGACTAACCCTATTTTTTAAAACATCAAGTTATATAAACACTTAATTCAAAAGGGAAACATTAAATGTCCCCTCAGCCTGGCGGAGCTGAACCAGCCCATCTTATGAAACGGGCACCAAGCTGACTTGACACTCAGCTCCATCAATGTAGCAAGTTCAAGGTCTGCCATGGATCTTTCAAATAGGACAAGCATCTGGCTACCCTCAAGACTACTTCTACAAATTCAGTTGTCCTTGTTTTTCAAAGAATGGAACCTGAAGCTCTTGCAAATGTGAGAGTCAACTGCTCTTCTCTAATCCTAAATGTGAGGGTATTTGTGAGATTCCTCTTTTACCTGCTGCATGAAAATAACTTAACAGATGGTTCTGGATGCTTCGTGGCATCTGAATTTAAAAAAAAAAAAAAAGATAACCATAGTATCCTTTTACAGTTTTAATTTAAGGAAGTATAGCTATTCATCTGATACCACAATGAAATAGAATGGTCATATATAATTTTTGTGATAGATTGTTAAAGGTCCTGTCAAAATCTGAAATTGTGCATTTCTAGAAATGATGGTCCTGGCCAGGTAGGACTTGGTTGCTGTCCTCAAGAAGGTTGCAGTCTAGTGAGTGTGACAGACAAACTGAGAATTATAGAAAGTGCAAAGTGCTATGAGAGGTACAGGCATGTGTGGAGACCATGTAAAAGGCAGAAAGACTTTTTCGGAAATGCGAGAGCTTATTTTTGGCTTTTTTCCTCTAAAAAGGGGATCTTCAAATGGTCTACAGACACTGAGATGATAGTTGACTTAATTGAGGACAGTTGGTAATGACAGCGATTTGCTTGTTGGGAGAGAAGGAAACAGTAATTATTGAACCACATGGTTCCTCTCATGTGGACTGAGGAATCAAGATGTTCCACTCATATCGTTTCTACACAGCAGCCATTCATGGGAGTGAGTGACTTAAATGAGGTTCTTCCTATCTTTCAAAGCTCAACGAACTCAGAAAATATGACAGGTTGGCTTCAGAACACTCTCTCTTACAGTATCTGCTATGACTGTATAGCTCTAAATTGTTAAGAGGTTGAACTTTTTTTTTTTCATGGTTTGAACAAGCTTTAACACAGATTTATTCATGGAATGAATAATCCCAGGAAAAGTAATAGTTTTGTTTTACTGTCACCAAATAAGTTAGTCCCACTCTGGTTACCAAATGTAAAAGACAGATGTTACAGAAGAAATGCAAAGTATAAGCAACACTCACAATCAGAAGGTTTTTTTTTTTTTAATTCCAGAGTTCATACTATTCCTAAAAAGGGAAACGATCTAAATGTCCATCAACTGGTGGACAGATAAACAAAATGTGGAACATTCATGTAGTGGAATGCTGTTCAGTAATAAGAAGAAATAAAGTACTGATATAATCTATGCAACATGGATACACCTAAGTGAAAGAACCCAAACACAAAAGAGCATATACTGTGTCATTACTTTTATGTTCATGTCCAGAAAATGCACATCTATGGATCTAGGAAGTAGATTAGTGGTGCCTAGGGCTAGGTAGGGGAATAGACAGTGACTACAAATGTACACAAGCTTCCTTTTTGGACTGATAGAAATGTTCTAAAATTAGGACATGGTAATTATTGCACAACTCTGTCAACACACTAAACATCACTGACATGTACACCTAGAAGAGGTGAATTTTATGGTACGTAAACTTTACTGCAATAACATAACAGCTATTCAACATATATGTATTGAGGAGCAATTACACAAATGAAATAACTAAATTTTAAAGTATAATCTATCTCTCTCTGTACTTACCTCTGTATCCACCTATATATCTATTTTGGCTCAAACTGTTAAGGTTATTTATAAATGTGATGCACCACAAATTAAAGAATGAGTGAATTGCCATTTTTCCTTTCTTTTTCCTATGGTTATTATACTTTCAAGTACTTAAATTAATTTGTTTATTCAATATTTAAGTTTAAATAAAGCACTTTGCCAAGCACTGAAATGCAAAGTACAATGAGCCCTGGTCTCTGCCCTCAAGAAGCTTACGTGTAGTGTAGTGAAAATAATAAAGAATTAGAGTAAAATGTGGTGAATATCATGACAAAGGCATATATTGGATATTGTGGAGGGGAGATGATTTTCAACAAGCCGTCTCAAGAATATTACGTGGGAATTAGCTACCATGGCTCAAGGAGGATGGGTATTCCAGCAGAAGGAACACCATGGAGGCAGAAAGAGCACAACGTACTTGGGGAACTTGTGTAATTTCTGCAGAGTAAGGTGATTAGGGCTCGCCCAGTATCCACAGAAAACAAGGCCAGAATGGAGAACCAATGACAGTTCAGAAAAGGCCTACTATGGCAAGCTAATGATTGCAGAAAGAGTCTTAGATTTCTGAATCTGAAATCCCATGAAGGATTTCAAGCTGGTGAATGAAAATCAGATGGGTACTTTAGGAAGATCATTTCAATGTGAGTGTGGAGAACAGACAGGATCCCCTTTCCAGAGGAGTGGTGCTCTCAGCCATCTCTTGGGTTCTGCGTCCACACTTTTAGACTGTGATTCCATCTTCACTAACCAGAGCTTCAGCTGGCTTCTGGCGCTTCTGTACTTCCTACCACAGGCTCTGGCCTGCCTTGCCCTCTGCAGTCAAAACTTCTCCAGCTGCCCTGCATGGGAATTCCTACTCTTCCTCCGGCACAGACACACCCAGCTCCCGGCAACAGCTCCTTGTGAGGTGCATAGGGCAGGCCACCCATGGGCCTCTGTAACATAGGATACTGAGGTGTCATTCACAAATCTTATTTGAAAAGATATTCAGATAAAATAATATGAACTAATGTCTCCATTTCCAAGGCCATGTGTCCTTCTAGAATATGATGTTTTAAAACCATCACTGTTTAAGGTCAAAATGAAATTACTGAAACAAAATTTTGATTTGAAAGAACCAACTCTTAAGTTATCTGGAACAATATAGCTTGTGTCTTTAGGTTTAATGGCACAATACTTAGATCATGGTTTATTTTCGTATTTTCATTGATGTAGTCTTATCATTAATGAGTTCCATTGTTGCAGCCCCACCCCCACAGAAAAAGTCACATGCCCACACCAAGGCAGCACACTTGCTGGAAATGACAGAGAATAAATCTCCTTAGGCAGCATTCTCATCACTCACAAAGGGAGGAAGATGACAGGTCAGGCTTGAAAACAGGCTCAATGTCATAGACACACAAAATAAAATTATGTTTCAGTGATGAAAACTTTCTATTATTGTCCATAGAATGCCTAAAATTTGCCTTGGCTGATGACAATAGAGCCGGGAGGAAAAACACGAATACTCTTCCCCCAAATGCTCACCATGCCATGAGAAAATACTATAGAAACATTTATACTGATTAATCGGTTTTTAAAAAATGGTTTTGGTTTCAGGAACAGATATTCCAATATGTTACTCTCAAGAACTATTAACATCAAAGAGTGAGTTGAATCATCTTCATTCATTTCAAAGATTTACGAAGACCTCATCAGCTTCCTGTCAGTGAGAGAGGATGCTTTTCATTATTCTCAATACCCATTCCAAGTGACTTCACAGCAAGTGGGTAACCGATGTTAGGAGGTGAGCACTCACGTGGATCAGACCACTCAAGGGAATTCCACAGAAATTTGGTGGATATCTCATCCTCATTATTCTGTGCCATTGAATCTGGAAGAAGACTACTGTTCTGGAGAGCAAAGTAATTTTAAGATGGCTATTTAGGACATACATTTAATTCTAAGTATTGATCTTTGTAAACATGATACGGGTTTAATCTCTCAGCTCTGTGCCTCAGGGCTCTGTTTCGAAACAAAATCACCCAGGATATGTAATTCTACCATGGGGTGAACAATCGTTTTCATCCTCAGAACATTACTCACCACCTAGTGACAAGAAACAATTAGAAGTGACTTAGAAGTCACTACAAGACACTCAATGATGTACTGTGTTTGAGGTTAAGTTTGTTTTTAGGTCACTTACCATGCTGGCAAAATAATTTATTGACTGCTTTTTTCGTGTGTATCACCTTAATGCCCTGTAGCTTTGCTCCTCATTCTCTTTCAAGTTTCTTAGATACGAAATCCCCCCAAAAGAAGGATCATACACTGCTGCCTTGGAGAAGCCCAAACAGAGCTTCTAAGACTAATATTAGGACATATGTGTTAGATGTAATAGGTTTACATTACAGACCCCATCTCTAGGATAGAGCATCTTTCTACGCGAAAGGTTAAGGTCTTGACAGAGCAATACGCTGAGAAATTCTGTGTTTCGAATGGGGAAGATATAATCTTAGAGACAAAGTTTTAAATAAAAAGAATCAGCATCAGGAGAATTCTCCCTCTCACATGCTGCCCTCCTGGCACCTTGAACTCTTCTGTTTCTACAAACACACCCAGATATCATGCTCTCTCTGGCATCTGGACCTTCTTACATTGTAGTTCCCTTTGTCTTCCCTTTCTGATCTTTCCCTACCTCTTCTGTCACTTACTTTCAGGTTTCAGCTTGAACTTCTCTTCTCCTGGGTTTCTTTCTTGGAGCCCCAATAAGTAGCTTCTTGCTGTATCCTCCCACGACTCTCTGGGCCTGGAGGGTCAGAGCACCCACCATCTTTGTGCTTAATACCATGCACTGCCTTTCTGTCTAGACAGCAAGCGAAGAAGACAGGAGCCATGTAGATCCATCTCCCAGGACAAGGCATGGCATAGAGCAGGAACTCAAATGATTATTCGCTCATGAATTAATTAACTCCCCCCCAGTCTTTATGAACATGCACTTTGTACACGTTTTTAAAACTTAGAAGGAGAAAAATAAGATTGTCAAAACTACCATAAAACATTTTTAAGAATAAGGGGTGCTGATTCTAAGAGTGAGGTGTCCCCAACCCAGCATCATTCTTTTCTGGGTTATATACATATCAGTATGGCTTGTCACAATAGCCGCACGTGAGACATTTTTTTCTGATGTTTAAGAAGGGCATATTATGTACTCACTCGAACATACGTGTTTTCGAATAGCAATGGAGGCCTGTCATACCTCAGAGAAATGTTTCTTGCTCTCCTCGACCTTAGTGAAATTATAATTTTTTTTCATTGCTTGGAAACCTCCTACATTTGTTTTGACATAAGTTATTTAAAGATGAAGGATGAAGAGTGTAAAGGAACAAGAATGACTGTGTTTATTCAGAGGGTAGAAGCACAATAAGGGTGACATTCAAACCACGTTGGGTGGACCTCCTAAAATAAACTCGAATACATCTGTATTGAATACCTCAGAGCAGGTGCACACATCTCCTCGGTGCACTCAGTGGCTTTCTAATGCACACTCTGAACACAATTCTGTCTGTCCGGTTCTTAACAAATTCAAAGCCTTCTTAGTGATGGTTGCTTTCAGCTCTTGGTCACTGATCAAATATTCTCTTCAAATCTCACATATTCAAAGCTCCCCATGGCACCAGGATGTACTGTACTAGAGACATGCTTTTTTTAGAGAAAAGGGTTTATTTGAATCTCTACAGATTGATCAAACCTACTTAGAGTCTGAGGGTACGTAGGGGTCAGCCAGGGACAGAGGACGACGTTTCCTTTTTCCTCATGCCCCCTCTTCTTCCTCCTGTCTCTTAAATATGGTGATTCCCAAGGATTCTAGTTTGCTTTTCTTATCTCTTTCCACTCTTACCCTGGGCAATCTTGCCTGCATCAAGGACTCAGCTACTACCCGTATATACTGCTGACTGCCCAATCTCCAGGCCTGACATCTGGGCTCCTCAGTAAATTCTTATATACCACAGCCTTCTGGCTTGTCATTTCTCTTAATACATGATCTCCATCCTGGTCTTCTGGTCTGCCCACTGACTCACCAGCACAGTAATTTTTCTAAACTCATGTTTTTATGCTAATATCCTTCAATCTCTACGCATATTCCCAGGATAAAGTACACATTCATGGACACACCACTTAAAGCCCTTTGTGATCTGGCCCCTGCCAGTCTACCCAACTTCCTCTTTAGCTGCTTTCTGATATGTGAATTTCCTTCTTCTCTCCAAAATCTCCACCTCTAGGCTCCCCCAGCACCCTGCCCATCCCTCACACTGTAGGAGGAATTGTAGCCAGGTGACCCCCTCTGGAGCACAATCTATTCTGTTTCTTTTGGAAGCAGGACTCTGAAGTTATTTGGGCTCCAGGGAGGGCCTGTTAATCAAACCCAAGGGGTGGGTTCCTGACCTAAGCCAGGCCAGCTGAAGCTCTTCCCGGAATTGTAACTGGGTAGAATGACCACAAATGGACAAGAGGTGGACCTGATTCACGTCGGCAGGGACCGTCCTTGGTGGGACTGTCCACCAATTCCATTATCTAGATCCCAAGAGTCATCCTCACTCTAGGCATTCCTAAAACTTAGTTTTTCTCTTGATCCTTTAAATTTTTTTAAGTTGCTTGCACACATTGCCCACCTCAAACCACATACACACACACACACACACACACACACACACACACACACACACCACACACACACGACCCTAACTGAAAAGGCTCTTGGAAAAAAATGGATTTTACTACTTTATTCTTCTTCCTATACTGGTCTGGCACAGTGCCTAGAACTCAATAAACATTTATTGAATTAATTAATTAATGCTTGCATACATGAATAATCAGAATCTTTGAGAGGAAACAGGAAAAAAAATGGGTCAAAAGCAATGGAAAGGAGCTAACACCATTCAGTGGTGACAACAGAGTACTGTCCTTTCATATTTCCTAATGTTACAAATGAAATGATGAGAGTTTTTTCATTATGTCAGGATAAATGTTCACAAGCATCTACCTTATTATTTCATCAGCACTAGATCATGTGATTCTTTGATTTTCTCTCCACTTAATGTGTTATGGATACACAATAAATATGAAACAATAGTAACTTTTAGGATTTGGAAGCAATCTTATTTCAATGATGGTATTTTATCAAATCTGCCCAGGTGACAATTGGAATTCAGCTCCCGTGCCAATGAGTACCTGGGCAATTGTGGTGAGAAAGAATCCATGGCCGAGTCACGTGACACAGGGAGAAAGAGAGCCATAATCAAATACAGGGATTTTCTAGAATTTACTAGAATTGACTTTAGAGCTTACAGAAATTCCTGTGTGAACAGGGTGATCTTAATACTGCAATTAGCAACCTCTTCATAATAGTAGTCAGCAGGCTTCCTCAATTCCAGAAGACACAGTACAATCATATATATATATTATATATTTGATTGATTATATATTTGATATATATATAATTATATATATTATAAATTATAATTTAGGGGCGCCTGGGTGGCGCAGTCGGTTAAGCGTCCGACTTCAGCCAGGTCACGATCTCGCGCTCCGTGAGTTCGAGCCCCGCGTCAGGCTCTGGGCTGATGGCTCGGAACCTGGAGCCTGCTTCCGATTCTGTGTCTCCCTCTCTCTCTGCCCCTCCCCCGTTCATGCTCTGTCTCTTTCTGTCCCAAAAATAAATAAAAAACGTTGAAAAAAAAATTAAAAAAAAAAAAATTATAATTTAATTATATACAATAATTTGATTTAATTAATAATTTAATTAATTTAATTGATTAAATTAATTATTTTAATTTAATTTATTTTAATTTCAATTAATAATTTAATTTAATTCAATAATTTAATTATAATTAAAGATTATAAATAAAAATATTATAAATTATAAATTATAAATATATATTATATATAATATAGAATAGAATATAGAATAGAATAGAATATCATATAATACATATAATATAATAATATATATATAATTTATGTGAGTATAAGATATTCCATTGTCTTGGTCTATAACTCCCAAGTAAATCATGGTGAGTTTTCAAGGGAAAATAGCAGATAACCATACTCCAGAGGACATTTATCACGGCCTGAACCCAATATAAATATTTGAAAAGCTTAGCCTTAGTTATTTTCTAAAAGGACATTATGTTTCATATAGAAGCCAGATAATCATGTAACATTAACACATTATCGCAAGAAAACTAAATATACAGGTCAAGAAAATAGGAAAATTGAAACCCTTCTCATTAGAGCCCATGAAGTAAAATGTCTTGGTTAATTGATGAGAAACAAAGGCTTTAAAATATAATTCTTAACCCCCAGATTCAGACAGTTTTCAAAAAGGCTCTAACTGAAGAATCGGAGATCTTAAGTCACTGTCTCTCATCTCAGGTTTTTCTTTAGCTAAAAGGTTAGCCCTTTTTTGTGGCACAGGGATACTGCTCTCCGCTGAGGCTTTGGGAAAAGATTCAACCCCAAACATACTCCATTTCTACAGGCAGGTATCTGCAATTCAGGAAAGTCTGTTCTCAGCGACCTGCTGCCTGACTTTCCAATGGGTGAGTGTGCATGTCCTTTTGGACAGACTGAGAATAAGTAAGAGCAGGATAATTGAGGGTGAAGTAGAACATGCTGAAGGTGGACGGCACCTATGGGGCTTAATTCAGGCTTCCGAGGCCCTCGGGAAAGGTGCAGAATCACCGGAGACTTTTGGAAAGCACAGACAGACAGGGAGACCTCGTTAATATCAATGAAGAGAAGATGACATCCTGAGCAGAAGCAGATTTAAGACCTTCAACTTGGACCTAAAAGACAGGGGCACAAACACTGTACTCAGCAAGGAGGTGGTACAACAAGAGACCAAAGAACCACATTTCTTAAAAAATTTTTTTTAATGTTTATTCATTTTTGAGACAGAGAGAGACACAGCATGGATGGGGGAAGGTCAGAGAGAGAGAGGGAGACACAGAATCTGAAACAGGTTCCAGGCTCTGAGCTGTCAGCACAGAGCCCAACGCGGGGCTCGAACTCATGGACCACGAGATCATGACCTGAGCCGAAGTCGGATGCCCAACCGACTGAGCCACCCAGGCGCCCCCAAAGAACCACATTTCTACCCACTGTGCAAAGGAGTCCATTCCATTGGACTTTTTTCATCAAGGCTGTACCAGCGGAGAGCACAAGCAGCCTGTGTGGTAACCAGAAGTGCAGAGGCTCCCAGAAAACTCAACCTGACTGATCCCTATCTTCATATATTCAGCCAGAGCTTAGAGGGATTCATGGACACCAGGGGCCATTTCACTAAAAGTAAATAAAGGTGCATTTCACTGGGGATTGCAACATGGAAAGAGCAAACCTTTCTTTCTGTGGCCATTGGTACCTTCATCCAGTGATGCTGCACTTCAGATGGAAAAGTAAAATATCACTCAAGGGCTATGTGTTCCTGTCTTGAAACTCTGCTTGTTGACAGGTGAACTCCTGCTGAAAGGAAACACAGTTCTCCTCCAGAATCAAAGATGGAATTATTTTCATGAGAAGAAATCTCATTTATGAAATCCCAGAGTCTATACTGGGCTTTTCTCCCAACATCTATTCCCACAGAGTATCATACCTGAGATGCAGTTTGCTCTGGCATTAGTAGTCAGTATCTATATAGTTAGTCTAGGGGATTAAAGAAACTTTTGTTGGGCTATCTGGGTGGCTCAGTTAGTTGAGCATCCGACTCTTTGATTTCGGCTCAGGTTATAATCTCATGGTTTGTGAGTTTGAGCCCTGCATCGGGCTCTGCACTGACAGCGTGAAGCCTGCTTGGGACTCTCTCTCTTACTCTCTCTCTGCCCTCTGCCCCTCAGGGTCTCTCTCCCTCTCTCAAAAAAGCAAATAAATAAACTTAAAAAAATAAAAAACTTTTTAGTTTTTTAATTCTAGCATCTACCCAATAATAGTAGAGTGAATATGTAGAGAGCTAGGTCTGAAAGGCAGCAAGATATCCCAAGAGCAAGCAAGGGGAGCCTGGGGTCAGGGGTCCCACCTGGATTGTCCATGTAGTGGCTGTATGTCCCTCAGCAAATCACCTTGGGTCCACAGCCAAAGAATGAGGGGGTTGAATCAGATGATCCCCTCCAGCTAGAAAATTCATTGGCAGGGGGGAATACACACACACACACACACACACACACACACACACACACACACACACACATATGGGAAAGTATGGGAAAGTCTATGAAGCTCCACTGCCCCCCAGAAAGTACAACTGACAACTTTGGGTTGAGAACCTCATGGTGAAAATATTAACAACCAACTTCAATGTAGTGAAAATAAATTACACTGCTGCAATAACAAGTTCATCATTTGAACTTGACATTGGCCTAACAATAAACCTCTTCTAATATTTCCAGTGGGAAGTTACACCATTACTTCCAGTTCAACATCTCCAACTCTATCATCTCATCCCCCAAATCAGACTCACTCCACTTCCTGATTTCCTTCTCTGTCGACTTAACCATTTTGAGGTTGTCTTTGATAATCTTTGTATCACTCTTTATATAAAACCAGCTCTCAGTTCTTGGCTACCTTTGCCATGACTGCTCCTTGATTTCTTTTGGCACGCAGTCTAGAGGCCATGATAAGAGGGCAGAGGGGATACTACAGAGAACAGGAATTGAATGCTTAGTATATTTAATCTTTACAAGTTTACAACTGCCTTTTGAGGTAGGTTTTATAATTATCCCCATCTTCTAAGAGGAGAGAATGAGGCTCAGAGAAGCTAAGGATTGTGCAGCAAGCCCCATCCAGCAAAGAGTAGTTAAGCCAAATTTTAAACCCAGGCTGTAGGCTCCAGAGTCCAAGCTATGCCATTCTGCCTCTAGTACTCCCTGGCATGACACTCAGCTAAACACTGTTATCTCTTATCTCATTAGTTATCAGTAAGATCTTGTGAGCTGGGTCATGTCCTCACTGTATACATGCAGCCCCAGAGCCAGCAAGCAGCTCCAAAATCCACATTCTTTGTTACCCTGCAATGCCTCCTTTCCCCATGCCTGGACTATGGGACAACCCTGCTGTTTCACTCCACAGTAGCCCCGATGGGATCACCAAATTAAATTTCATAAAACACTGCATTAATCGTATCACTTCTGAGTCAAAAGCTTCCAAAGGCCTCCCCTTCACTGAATGACTGCTTTTATTTAAGAAATTCCAAATTCATCACTCTGGCATTAAAAGTCATGTGAGATGTAGCTCTCCTCCATTACCTGACTTCTCTTACCTTTCTCATTTGACCTCCTATGGCTCCTTACACTGGGAATCTCCATTCCTTAACCCATCCTGTTTATTCCTCGATGTTTTTACCCAAACTGTGACCCTTCACTTATAAGCTCTTCTAGATGTACTCTAAGGCCTCCTTCCCTGGAGTACAGGTCTGGGTAAACCCCTAAATATATTAGAGCTGAAAGTGTGTTATAGTGCTCTAGAAATTTAGGTAATGAAAGTCTTATTAAGCAATCAATATTATTAAATCCAGTTTTATGCTAAGGAGGCGATATGATAGTGAAACTTGGGTATAATACGAGCTTTTGGGATGTTAGCTGCGTTACTGATCTTGGCCTAACAGAACAGGATGGATAAAACAGGACCCATTACACAGCGATGCGCCATCCATTAGAGATGAAGATTGGATCAGACAGGAAGTTATCAGCTGCCAAACCAGCCTTACAATCAGAGAGCAGCCCTCCTAGGCAGTGGGTTGGTTCAATAGCTGTCAGAGCCATGTCTAACAAGGATGGTTAATTCTGCTGTTCTCTAGAGATCATATAGTCAGTCCCAGATCAGGGATTTAAACTGATGCCAGGTCCCAGGGGCTACTCAAAGCCACAGGATAAACATGTTTCATCTTTAATTCACTTTTGAGGATTCAGGAAAAAATGTAAATAATTAAACTTTAAATACCTCATAATATTTTATGTCAAAACATAATAACTCCATGGGCTTATTATAGAATAGAGTGGAAAATTCCACATTGTTTTTATAATAAAACATGAACCACTTCTGAATTTGACTCCTTTGGTTTGCGCAGCCAGACTCTTGGGAGTGCATGTTGCTATCCTCTGATATTAGAAATATTTCAATAGAAAAGCTTGAGAAATGCTGATGTAATATGCTAATAAGTGTTGCGGACCAAGACCCAGTGATCTTGTTATCATGTGATGAAAGGCTCCTGCCAGACATAAAGATCATATTCCATTAACACATATGTGAAAAAACAAGGTTAGAATTACATTTTGTGAACCTGTGTGCAATAAGAACATTGTCCATGATATTCCTTTTATTGCTTTAGCTTATTAACTGAGGTTTCAGAATGTACCCTGGATCTTCTAAAACATGATTTAGCTATCAAGTTGTGGAAGATGTGCAATCTAAATCCCTTTAAGACAAATCTTTCATGGAACAAGGTTATTGCGGAATCAATTTGGGTCAGGATTATAGCTCAGGATTAAAAATCTAAGGCCTAAAAACCAACTATGCACTTAAGTCTTTCAGAACCATTTACCATGTGATGGGCACTCATCTAGACACCAGAAAATAAAGATAAAGACAGAAGTGTTCCCCAGAGGGCATTACCATAAGAATCCACACAGGAATACACAGCAGGATCCTTGGTGGACATATCATAACTACAGAGATACCAGGCTATACTTGGTAGTGTAACCTTACCAGGCTAACCTTGGATCATTCAGTAATTCATTCGGTATATATTTGTATGGCAGGACCTGTTTTAATGGCCAATGGTACAAAATGAAGTTCCTGATGTCATAAACTATGTTCTTTAAAAATAAAATAAGGTAAGATGGATAGAGGGTGACAGACAAGGATTTGGCAGGGAGGGCTCTCCAGTTAGATGACATCTGAGCACTTAAAGGGAGTGAGGAAGAGAGCCAGGTAACCACCTAGCAGGAGAGCATCAAAACCAGAGAGAGTTGCAAATGCAAAGGCCCTGAGGCAGGATTGCATTTGGCATGCTTGGAAACCAAATGAAACAAAACAAAAAGCCAGGCCAGAGTGAGTGAGGAGCAAAGGTCATGGAGCCCATCGGTCATGATAAGGACTGAGATGGAAGCCACTGAAGATAGTGATGTGATCAGTACTGTTTTTAAAGGATCGTCCAGGCAGCTACATGGTGAGTAGACTATAGGCCAATTATTAACACAGTAAGTTTTCAACTAGGAGGCACTTGTGATAAATGAGGTGAGAGATGATGATGGCTTGCACAGGCAGTGGAGGTAGTGAATGGTGGTTGGATTCTGAATGTTACCAAAGTCGAGCCAACAGGATCTTCTGGCATAGTGAACATGATCTATAAGAAAAACAGGAGTTAAGGATGTTTCCAAAATGTTTAGTTCACATATCAGAAAGAACAGAGTTGCCAGTTATAAGATTGGGGAAGAAGAGGTTTGGGGGTTGGATACAGAATTATTGAGTTCCAGGGTGAGGTCCAAGCTGAAGACAAACTTAGAAGTCTCAGCATAGTGATAACTTTATTTAAAGGCAGAGAGACTAAGATCATCAAAAAATGAGTGTAGATCAGAGCATCTTAATAGGTCTGGGAACGGAGACCCGAAGCACTCTACTGGTCTGTTTTTATAACATCTTTACTGAGATATAATTGAAACACAACTGTTTATGGGCAGAAAAATGGGGTGAAGTAGCAAAGGGGGCTGAGAAAGAGAGGCCAATGAGTTAGGAGGAGAACAAAAAGAGAACGGTGTCCTGGAGGCCAAGTGAATGCTACGGACGGATGAAGTAAAATATGTACTCAGATACTTGCACTGGATTGAATAAGGCATGGTCAAGAGCAGTTTTGATAAAAGTCTGAATGGAGTTGGTTTCAAAGAGAATGGAGAAGAGGTATACTCAGGGAGGGAAAACATTTCTTAGTTCTATTTTTATTTTTTTTTTTTTGGTGATTTTTGGTAAGAGGGAGCTGGAAGCTATGGTCCGTAGGTGGAGGAGCTTACAGAGTGTTTGTGTGCTGATGGTCCAAGTGGAGGAGAGGATTTACTAATGATGGTGAGGACAGTGGCTTGATGGGGACCTCGGCAAGATCTGTATCAGCTTCCTGGAGCTGCTACAATGTACCACAAACTAAATGGCTTAAACAAGAGAAATGCATTGTTTCGCAGTTCTGGAGGCTAGAGGTCCAAGACTGAAGGTGTCAGCAGGGCCATGCTCCCTCAGCTTGTTAGGGAAGCATCTGTTCCAGGCCTCTCTCCTAGCTTATGGCTACATAAGTCTAATCTTCATTGTACATTCTCCTTGTGAGTCTGTGTCCAACTTTTCTCTTTTCATAAGGACACCAATCATATTAGATTAGGGGCCCATCCTTATTCAGTGTGACTTCATCATAAGTAAGCTGCAACAACGCTGTTTCCAAATAAGGGCACATCCTGAGCACTAGGGCTAGGATTTCAACACAGAGATTTTGGAAGGACACAAGTCAACTCATAATAGGATCCAATGCAAAGTGGAAAGGCTGGTGTTTGCAATAGGAGGAAGCCAAGGGATGTATATGGATTCTGATGCTGAAAGAGGGTTAGCAGCAGTGGCGGGACCTGTGAGAGGTCTCTCCTGGCTGTTTCTATTTTCTCAGTGAAATAAAAGGCAATGTCAACATCCTATGGCTAACCCCTGATTACCCTACTAACTTAAACCCTCTGCTGAATACTGGCCACTCAAATTTTAAGTGAGTCCCACTACATTTAAATGTGAAATCTACTATACAAAAAAAAAAAAAAAAAAAAAAAAGCGTATGTAGTTCAGAAAAGCTCTCATTGCAATTATGATTTAGGAAATTAAGGTGTTACGATCTAGTGTGGATATGAAAAAGTTTCTAATACTAACTAGAATGGTGGGTTAATGGTTACATAAACTTCGGATAATGGGAGGAGATAATGAGCCCAAGAGTATAGGAAGCAGAAGGAACAGATCAAAAACAGATGCCTTCCTCAAGGCAGGAGAAATATGATGATTTTCTCAGGATGCTCTGGGATTTTAATGTGGATTTTAATAACCCCGGAACAGAGGTACAACAATTTCACTATCCTTGGGAACCGAGGTGAATGTGCATTGCTTATTGACCTCAATAACTTTATGATTTAAACGAACTCTTTCAAGCTCTTCACATTTATAGTACACTTGATTTTGCAGTGAAGATCTTGTCAAAAGGAACATTGTCATTTCCCCACACTTTTCACCTGCAACTCTGAAGAGGTTCCAAGTATATGTGACGGTTAGGTTGGAAGGTGGAGGAGACAGATGTGAACAAAAGCAATGCACCCTGTTTGGAATGTTTATTGCTGTATTAGTGAAAACATCCCTGCTTTAAATGAATGTTTCCAACATTACACTTTTCCGAGGCTTAATTCTCCTCCAAGCACTCGCATAATTGCTATTAGCATTTTTTGTCTATCTTGAGTGTGTAATGAGGGGCAATGGAGCTCTTATACCAGATAGAATGATCTCATTCCATATATAAAAATAGGACAGCAGACTGCCTTATTTCTGTAACGGGCCTTCCATTAATGTCAGTGCAAATGGTGGGAGTGGACCAAGGGTAAAATATGGCCCGCAACCACCTAGAACTCTAGACACAGGGAAATGGAAAACATCTATTATATTGTCAGTATGCTCATACCCTGGGGACTGGCACAGAATTTTTTTCTTATTGCATATTTTGTTCAATTTTCCTCAATATTGCTTTGAAACAAATTGAGCAAAGATGTGCTCATTGCTTCCATCAGGAAACTCATAAACATAAAAGCTTTGATTAAAAAAATTCTTGGCAAAGATACTTAAACACTTTTTATTAACTTTTTTCCCCCAATGTACCTGCATATACAACCTTGCTTTTTGATAAAAACAGTCCTTTTTTCTTTCACATTGTTCTTTCCCAAAATTCATTGACTGGTCTTAAAGCCTCCATTAGTTATTTGTACATTTAGTTGTACATAAGCCAGCAAATGACTAAAAGAACAAATAGTCAATCTATCCCACAAAGCGAAACCACAGCAGTTACTTTTGGGTTGTTTCAGGAGCATATTTGATCTCTCATACCCACATAATACCATTTTTTTGCTTTTATACAAGAAAAAAAATCCTTCTTTTTTATTTGATATGACTTCATCCAGCGCCCTACAGTAGCAACAGATAAACTTTTCCAATAATCCTTTCAACTATCCAATCTTCCTCTTATGTCTTTGTGCTACCAGCAGTTTTATAGTTACACTACTGTATGTAGTTTTCAACCTACAAAATCCTTCTCTATGAGTCAGAAGTTAGGGCCTTTTCTTTCCATTCAAAACATTTATCAAATACTTACTCTGTGCCAATGCTAGGGTTACAAACACAAATGGCATGTCTTCCATCACCAGTGATTTAAGCAAATGACTTCACATTGTCTTTATTAATAAAGAGAATTATGATCTTTCCCATGACGATATTTGAAAAGCATCCTCTTATTTACACTGAACTTTTCTTTGTTAAGCCAGTGGTATTGATGAATGAAAACTATTATGTCTGTAAAGTCTGATTATTGTACATTACCTCTTCAAAAGCCTGAAGTCGCAAATGGGAAATAACTATTTTCACGATACCATTCTCCTCTTCTAAAACCTAAGTGAACCTTGATGCACCTTGATCTTTGATGAAACCTATAACTTAAAATGTTGTTAACATAAGTGGTGTTTAGCAAACCAAAATGAAGGCAAATCAGAATCCTTAGTGAAGGACTTTTGAATTCTAAGATATTTAATTCTTTAAAATAAACTTTGTAGGGGTGCCTGGGTGGCGCAGTCGGTTAAGCGCCCGACTTCAGCCAGGTCACGATCTCACGGTCCGTGAGTTCGAGCCCCGCATCAGGCTCTGGGTTGATGGCTCGGAGCCTGGAGCCTGTTTCCGATTCTGTGTCTCCCTCTCTCTCTGCCCCTCCCCCGTTCATGCTCTGTCTCTGTCTGTCCCATAAATAAATAAAAACGTTGAAAAAAAAAATTTAAAAAAATAAAAATAAAAATAAACTTTGTAGATAGATATTGTCATCATCATTCACAGAAGATACAACGAAGGGGAATAAAAGGTTAATTAACTTGCCCCATAGCCATAAGAGATGTGCTTGGGATTTGGACCCATGCATCTGACTTTATAGCCTATAACCTTATCCATATGATACCACACCATGCTATTTCTTTCTGCAAAGGTGGGCAGTCCAGAGGCTGAGGAAATATATCCTCAAGCTGACTGTGGGACATATCATATTAAGCTATTAATTAACAGTTATTTTTATTTTATATTTTTATTATGGTAAAATATACATCATATACATTCTACCATATTAACCACTTTTAGAAAGGTATATGGTTCAGTGATATCAGGTGCATCCACAATGTTGTGAAAACATCACCACCATCCATCTCCAGAACTTTTTCACCATCCCAAACTGAAACTCTGTACCCATTAAACAACTCCCAATTCAGCACCTCTCCAAGACCCTGGTAACCAATACTCTACTTTTTGTTTCCATGAATTTGACTATTCTATGTACCGTATATACATGGAATTATACAATATTTGTCCTTTTGTGTCTGGGTCATTTCACTTTTTATAGTATTTTCAAGGTTCACTTATTTTGTAGCATGTATCAGAATTTCATCACTTTTTAAGGCTGAATAATACTCCATTGTATGTATATACCACATTTTGTTTATCCATTTATTTGCCAATGGACATTTGGGTGGCTTCCACCAAAAGGATGTGAATAATGTTATGAATAATGCTGTCATGAACATTGGTGTGCAAATATTTGTTTGAATCCTTGCTTTCAATTCTTTGGAGTATATACTCAGAGGTGGAATTGCTGGATCATATAGTAGTTCAATGTTAACTTTGTGAAGATCTGCCATACTGTTTTCCATAATGACTGTGCCATTTTACATTCCCACCAACAGTGCACATTTCTTTACATCCTTGCCAACACTTGTTATTTTCTGTTGTTTTAATAATGCTACTGATTTTTAATTTGCAATGCATGGATCACAGTGTGTAAGATAAGAATTATAAGAATGTGAAGAATTTTTAGTGGTCTTGAGATCTCCACTGTATGGAGGAGAATTGTATTTGAGATTGAGATTTACACTCCTGAAATATCAGTGCATTTGAAACAGAAACCTTTCAATAAACAGACTTTAGATATGTTGGAAGCAGATATCAGTAAATAAAAAATAAAGAGACAGCATAAACTGATCTTTCACTAGAAATAGTTATCAGTGAATAAGTAGCAGGGCAATTATAAGAAAAATAAACTGTATTAATTGATCAAATTTTCCCAAAGCCACAAGGTGCCCCTAGATTTGTCCCTCAAAGAGTAATGTGCCATTGTTTCAAATTTTATCAAACCAATCATAATTCAGGACATGTTAACATGTTGGTAATTGCTGGAAAAGAGAAATAGCCCATGTTAATTTGCTGCAACCATAGAGAAAATGTCTATGCTAATGAGTTTGAGGGAAATGAAGTAGGTGAATATCATCTTTTATGATTCTAAATAGAGATTCCATTATTTTTCTAATTCATTTAACTCAATTAAAAACAATAATTTTGTAGCAAAATAAGCTTTCCAGAACACCTTTGGGTATTCAATGAATAGTGGACCTAAGCTGCCCTTAGATGCATAAGCAATAAAACCTCCACTACATTTACAGTACTTGTCACTTCCTTGCTAAGGACTATGAGAGTCTGAGGACTGTCCTCACTCTCATTTTATCAGCCACCTACCAGCACAATGCCGCATAACGAACAACCATTCAACTTCAGTGGAATGGGATAACCATTGATTTAGCCCATGAGTCTATAGGGACTGATTGGACTGGGACTTAGCTAAAGAGGACTGGACTTGCTCACATGTTTAGGTGTTAACTGACTATTGGCTGACCCAAGACAGCCAAACTCAAATGATATGGGAGATGTGGCCCTGTCTTATCCTCCAGCAAGCTTAATCTGGGTGTGTTCTTGTGATCATGGCAATGAAGTAAGAGCAAAAACAGAGACGGGCAAGTGTTATTTTCAAGTTTCTAACTGTGGCACAACCATTAACATCATACTGACAAAGTGCATATGACTAAATTCATAATCAAGAGGTAGTAAAATGTACTTCATCTTTTGAAGGGAGAAACTTCAAAGTTACATTGACAAAGAAATTGGATACAAAGAGGGATGAAAGATAGAGCCATTAATGCTAATGGCCAACCACACTCACTTTTGTATATTTGGGCTGTGATGGAATTTTTCTTATTAAAGTTTCTGGTGCAGGGCTCTTTTTCTCTTGGCTCAGTCACAAGTCCCATAGCAAGTATAATGCAAATCTGTAAACAGGGCAGTAAGAACTCAACCGAGTGTCTAATGCAGAGTAGCTTTTCAATAAATGCTGGATGAATGAATTCATGAAAGAAGGAGGAGAACCATCAATCATGCTAACAGATGTCAAAAGAAAGCCAGAGTAGCAACACTTATATCAGATAAACTAGGTTTTAAGACAAAGACTGTAACAAGAGGGGCACCTGGGTGGCTCGTTCAGTTGAGCATCCGACTTCAGCTCAGGTCATGATCTTACTGCTCATGGGTTCAAACCCTTCATCAGGCTCTGTGCTGACAGTTCAGAGCATGGATCCTTCTTCAGATTCTGTGTCTCTCTCCCTGCCCCTCTGTTGCTCGTTCTCTGTCTCTCTCTCTCTCTCTCTCTCAAAAATAAACACTGAAATTTTTTTTAAAAGACTGTAATGAGAGACAAGGAAGGCCATTATATCATAATTAAGAGGTCTATCCATCAAAAAGATCTAACAATTATAAATATTTATGCCCCCAGATCATTGAATAACAAACACAAAGAAACTCAAGATAATAATACAATAATAGTAGGGGACTTTAATACTTCACTTACAGCAATGGACAGAAAATCATCTAAGCAGAAAATCAACAAGGAAACAATGGCTTTGAATGACACACTGGACCAGATGGACTTAAGAGATATGTTCAGAACATTTCATCATAAAGCATCAGAATACACATTCTTCTCGAGTACACACAGAACATTATCCCGAATACATCACATACTGGGTCACAAATCAGCCCTCAACAGGTACAAAAAGATCAAGATCATACCTTGCATATTTTCAGATCACAAGGCTATATGACTTGAAGTCAACTACAAGAAAAACTTTGGAAAGCCCTCAAATACGTGGAGGTTAAAGAACATCCAACTATAAAGAATGAATATTAACCAGGAAATTAAAGAAGAAATTTTAAAAAATACATGGAAGCAAATGAAAATGAAAACACAAGAGTCCAAACCCTTTGGGACGCAGCAAAGGCAGTCCTAAGAAGAAAGTATATTGCCATTCAGGCCTATCTCAAGAAGTAAGAGAGTTCCCCAAACACAGTCTAACCTTACACCTTAAAGGGGCAAGAAAAGGAAGAGAAAATAAAGCCTAAAGCCAGCAGAAAAAGGGAAATAATAAAGATTAGAGCAGAAAAGAAAAACATATGAAAACAAACAGAACAGATCAATGAAACTAAGAGCTGGTTCCTTGAAAAAATAAACCAAATTGATACTCACCCCCAGGCAGACTTATCAAAAAGAAAAGAGAAAGAGGGGTGCCTGGGTGGCTCAGTCGGTTAAGCGTCCGACTTCAGCTCAGGTCACAATCTCACAGTCCGTGAGTTCGAGCCCCGCGTCGGGCTCTGGGCTGATGGCTCAGAGCCTGGAGCCTGCTTCTGATTCTGTGTCTCCCTCTCTCTCTGCCCATCCCCCATTCATGCTCTGTCTCTCTCTGTCTCAAAAATAAATAAACGTTAAAAAAAATTTTTTTAAAGAAAAAAAAAAGAAAAAAAAAAAAGAAAAGAGAAAGAACCCAAATAGATAAAATGATGACTAAAAGAGGAGAGATCACAACTAACACCACAGAAAAACAAACAATTATAAGAGATACTACAAAAAATTACATGCCAATAAACTGGGCAATCTGGAAACTGGGCAAAATGGACAAATTCCTAGAAATTCACAAACTACCAAAACTGAAACAAGAGGAAATAGAAAATATGAACAGACCCAAGACCAGCAAAGAAATGGAATCAGTTATCAAAAATATCCCAACAAACAAGAGTCCTGTGCAAGATGGCCTTCCAGCATAATTCTACCAGACATTTATTTTATTTTATTTAAAAATTTTTTGATCTTTATTTATTTTGGAGAGAGACAGAGTGCAAGCAGGGGAGGGGCAGAGAGAGAGGGAGACACAGAATCCGAAGCAGCATCCAGGCTTTGAGCTGTCAGCACAGAGCCTGATGTGGGGCTTGAACCCACGAACCGTGAGATCATGACCTAAGCCCAAGTCAGATGCTTAACCGACTTAGCCACCCTGGAGCCCCTCTACCAGACAAAGAAGAGTTAGTACTTACTCTTCTCAAACTGTTCCAAAAATCAGAAGTAAATGGAAAGAATCCAAACTCATTATGAAGTCAACATTACCTTGATGCCAAAACCAAAAAACATCCCACTAAAAAGGAGAATTACAGGCCAATATCCCTAATGAACATAGATGTAAAAATTCTCAACAAGATACCAGCAAATTGAATTCAACAGTATATTAAAAGAATTACTCACAATGATTAAGTGGGATTTGGTCCTGGGCTATAAGGCTAGTTCAATACTTGCAAATCACTCAATGTGATACACCACATTAATAAAAGAAAAGAATCATGTGATCCCGTCAATAGATGCAGAAAAAGCATTTGACAAAATACAGTATCCATTCTTGATAAAAAAAAAAAAAAAACCAATAGAGATAGATGGAATATACTTCAATATCATAAAGGCCTTATACAAAAGAATCACAGCTAATATCCTCAATGGGGAAAAATTGAGAGCCTTTCCCCTATGGTCAGGAAGAAGACCACAGACAGGGATGCCCACTCTCAGCATTACTATTTAATATAGTACTGGAAGTCTTAATCTCACCAATCAGACAACAAAAAGAAATAAAGGGCATATAAATCGACAATAACTTCCACTATCTGCAGATGACATGATACTTTATATAGAAAACCTAAAAGACTCCAACCAAAAAAACTGAATTCAGCAAAGCCACGGGATATAAAATCAACATGCAGAAATCTGCTGCATTTCTATACACTAATAACAAAGCAGCAGAAAATCAAGGAATCAATTCCATTTAAAATTGCACCAAAAGCAGTAAGATACCTAGGAATAAACCTAACTAAAGAGGTGAAAGCTCTGTACTCTGAAAACTATAGAAGACTTATGAAAGATATTGAAGACGACACAAAGAAATAGAAAAACCTTCCATGCTCATGGATTAGAAGAACAAACATTGTTAAAACTTCTATACTGCCCAAAGCATTCTATATATTTAATGCAATCCCTATCAAAAGACAACCAGCATTTTTCATAGAGCTATAACAAACAATCCTAAAATTTGTATGGAACCAGAAAATACCCTAAATAGCCAAAGCAATCCTGAAAAAGAAAAAAAAAAAAAAACTGGAGGTATCATGATTATGAATTTCAAGCTGTATTACAAAGCTGTAATCATCAAGACAGTATGGTACTGGCACAAAAACAGACACATAGATCAATGGAACAGAAAAGAAAACCCAGAAATGGACTCACAATTATATGGTTAATGCCATCACTGACAAAGCAGGAAAGAATATCCAATGGAAAAAAGACATTTGCTTCAACAAATGGTGTTGGAAAAACTGGACAGTGACATGCAGAAGAAACTGGACCACTTTCTTACATACACATCATCGATACACAAAAATAAATTCAAAATGGATGAAATACCTAAATGTGAAACAGGAAACTATCAAAATCCTAGAGGAGAACACAGGCAGCAACCTCTTGGATCTCGGCTGGAGCAACTTCTTACTGGACACACAGCCAAAGGCAAGGGAAATGAAAACAAACATGAACTATTGGGAATTCATCAAGATAAAAAAAGCTTCTGCACAGTGAAGGAAAGGAAACAATGAAGGAAACAATCAACAAAACAAAAAGGCAGCCCATGGAATAGGACAAGATACTCGCAAATAATATATTTGATAAAGGGTTAGTATCCAAAATCTATAAAGAACTTTTCAAATTCAATGCCATAAAACAACCTAGTTAAGAAATGGGAAGAAGACATGAATAGACACTTTTCCAAAGAAGACATCCAGATGGCTAACAGACACATTAAAAGATGCTCAACATTATTCATCATTAGGGAAATACAAATCAAAACCACAATGAAGTACCACCTCACACCCGTCAGAATGGCTACAATTAACACAAGAAACAACAGGTGTTGGTAAAGATGCAGAGAAAGGGGAGCACTCTTGCACTGCTGGTTGGAATGCAAACTGGTGCAGCCACTCTGAAAAACAGTATAGAGATTACAAAAAAACTAAAAATAGAACTACCCCATGATCCAGTAATTGCACTATTAGGTATTTACCCAAAGGATCTAAAAATATAGATTTGAAATGGTATATGCACGCCAATGTTTATAGCAGCATTACCAATGAAAGCCAAACTATGGAGAGAGCCCAAATGTCCACTGAGTGATGAATGGATAAAGATGTGATATATACATACAATGGAATATTACTCAACCATCAAAAATATGAAATCTTGCCATTTGCAACAACATGGGTGGAGCTAGAATGCATTATGCTAAGCAAAATAATTCAATCAGAGAAAGACAAATACCATATGATTTCACTCATATGTGGAATTTAAGAAACAAAACAGATGAACATGTGGGGAGAGGAGGGAAGAGAAGAAAGGGAGAAAATCCACAAGAGACTCTTGACAAAAGACAACAAACTGAGGGTTGATGGAGGGAGGTGGGTGGGATGGGGGTAGATGGGTGGTGGGTATTAAGGAGGGCACTTGTGATGAGCACTGGATGTTCTATGTAAGTGATGAATCACTGAATTTACTTCTGAAACAAATATTGCACTGTATGTTAACAAACTAAAATATAAAAATAAATAAGAATAAAAATAAATTTTTTAAAATTTAAAAAAAAGGAAAGGTTCTACAGGCTATAGTGTTCAACATGGTAGTGACTTGTAACAGTATTAACAGAAGACAAATGTGTATTTGGTGATTTTTCTACATGTATACTTATGTTCGCATGTTGAGATGATTGCATCCAATCTATCCAACAAATACGAAATGTGAATCTCTTTTATACAACACACTATGATGAGAACTCAGGAATGTGAATACCTCTCTAGTGAAAAATCAATGAGAGAGATGAAAAACCAGACTCCATCCTTGTGTAGAATTCTGTAGGATGCATAAAATATCTTTCATATGAGAATGATCTATAAGGTTTTATTCAGCTCTGAAATTCCACAATCTTATTATTTTAGGTATAAAATAATAGAAGGCAGAAAGGCATCCAGAATAATAGATGAATTTAAAGGAAAAAAAGGTCATATTCATTTGTAGTCAGAAAATAAAGACAATGGGGGAGAGAACATTTAAGGACTTGCAGGACTTTAAAAACCAATGGAGGACAAAAAGGTGCACAGCTAAGTCAGGGTCGGCATAATGAGGGACAGGCAGTGATCCAATTTTGCTTGAACAAAGAGTAAATGTGGACAATTGGTAGGAGACACACCTGGAAACACAGGTTGGGTCTATATTGTTTATGGCTTTGAGGAGCAAACTGAAGAATTAGTACTTATTTCTGCAGACATACCTGCTTTAGAAAGACTGATCTGACAGCACTGTACAGAACTGCCTTGTGTAGGAAGAGGAGGTGGGAAGATAAGTTCATAGGTTATTGAAATTGTTTAGGTGAGAAATAATGAGGATCTGAATTAGAAAGATGGCAGTGAGAGTGGGGATCTGAAAGAAAGAGGGTTGTGGGTAAGAGTAATAGCCCAGCATCTTGCTCATTGAATCTTTTTTCATAGTAAGTCGGTCAAATTATATGCCAAATTTATATACCCTACAGTAAATAGCAGTCCTCAAAATTTCTCCAAACTTCCTATTACAATGAACTTACTCCACAGCCAGGTTTTACCAAAGACAGAGATCCTTGTCACAGAAATTAGTCTTGAAAGCATCACTAGAGTCATGAGAAGCTCAACTTGATTTATCACCAAAAGCAGTAACCACCCTTAGAAGCACTTCACTGGTCATTCACCTTTCAACAGGCTGAACTACCCACCTGGCTTGTTGAGCACAACCTAATCTCTTTATAACTAATGAAGTCTTCTAGACCATCAACCCAAGGAAGACAGAATCCAGGCTTCAGAGCTGTAAGCACTTTAGAGATTATCTTGTACAATCTCCTTATTTTATGAATGAGGCTCAGTGAGTCAAGTGATGCAGCTAATTAGGACTGAGACCAAAGTCCAGCTCTCTTCACCATGCTCATCTGGTGCCCTCTGTATGACACTAATTAGCATTCAGGCACAGTCATGTCCGTTCATATGTTTAAGTCAATATTCTCAACCATGGGATCCTTGACTAAACTACAAAATATTTGAGGACAGGGAATATAGTGGGTAGCATGGTAAGGGTGGTATGGAGTAGACCTCTGTGATTAGAAGGGGAAGCTATAAATTTCAGCTGCTTCCTGTTCTCCAAGACCCTATATGACAAGCTAGGGGATTTGAAATCCCTTGAAATAGAAAATGTGATATCATGGAAGGGTTTTACAACTGTGCTTTATTTAAAAGTATTGTATTACCTTAAATTATTGTACAAAATCTGAATGAAATACATGTCACACGATTTCATTGCTATGAAAGAATAAATTTTCTGAAAATTGCCGCAGGCAATTAGATTTTTACAAAAGCTTCAAAACTGAGAGAAGTTTCTGTTTATTATAGTGGCATTTCTAAAATTACACACATCGCTGTGAATCAGAATCTTTTGGATGTATTTATCTCTTTCTGTGTCAAGTTTCTTTGAACTGAAAAAGGTACTTTTATTCATTTATTTCTACAATTGTTATTAGTTAAATGTTTTAGTTAAATTCAAAATGTGTTATACATTCTTTACAATCTTACTGAACTATGATGCTTAATTCTACCAAACTCTCTAGTAGTGTTTTAGTCAAAATGTAAATGTCATATACATGCAATTCACAAAGCAAATAGAGACATGATCAAATGGGCTACAATGCATCTTGAGCTGTGTTGTGGTTCTGGTAAAAAATAACGAAGAAACAAGTAGCTTTCCCTCTCTTCCTCTTTCACAGAGTGGGCAGCTTCGCAAACACAAATCTGAAGAGCCAGCAGAAAAATACAAATTGCCTGACCAGTTAGGTTAGTCTGATGAAGTCAAGAGGTTACAGATAGGGCAACTAGAATATCCTTAGATCTGACTGACAGATTAGAATGATTTATAAAACATTCCTTAAAATTACAAATAAAAACCAGGCAAACAAATACGCACATAAAAATAGCTCTCGTGATTCCAAAAATGTCTTTGGGTAACAACCACGTCTCAGATGATGTGCTAGGCACAAGGCAAACATAGTCCCTATCCTAGTGGATCTTCAAATCTAGTTGGAGAGACAGACAATAAGCAAGTAAATGAGCACAAACAAACATTATCATGACTTTGAAATAAGTATTACTAAGGATCTGATGAGGGTTCTGTGATGGAGAGTTATAAAGGGGATGTAATGACCTAGGTCTGGTGGTCAGAAAAAACCTCTTTGAAGAGTCATATTTAATGTAGGATCTGAAGGATAAGGAGGTACCAGGTGCAAAAGCCCAGAGAGGGAAAGGGATTGGCTGCTATAGAAAGTTCCAGGTGATCCGTGTGTAATACAGGCTTAACTTGACAGGCCTGGGTCCTCCAAACCCTGCACATCACAAAGAAATGTCTGGTCTTTGACCATCTCCTCTAAACCCTTGTAATACCCCCTTTGCTTACCTAGGGCTGTAGTAAGCAAAAGGGTATTATATTTATGTTATGTTATATGTATAGTTTATGTTAACAATCTTATTTATGATGGGGACCTTGGGTCATGTGGTATCAGTTGGGTCTCTGAAGAGGCCAGACATTGAGTAACCAAGGTCAGCCACATGGGTGCTCCACGCTTACGCAACTGGTCTCTGGTAAAACCCCCACTAACTAACACTAAAGTGAGCTTCCTCAGTTGACAATACTCCATATATTGTCCCATACACACATCACTGATAGAAGAATTAAGTGCTATTCACACGACTCCAACGGGAGAGAACTGGAAGTTCATGGCTGGTTTCTTGTGGACTCTGACTTATGTGCCTTTTTTATTTTAAATTTTATTTTAATATGTATCCTTCTGCTGCAGGAAACCACAACAATGAGTACAACAGGTTGTCTGAGTTCTGTGAGTCCTTCTAGTAAATCACTGAACCTGAGAGTGGTCTTGGAGCCTCTCAACACAGTCCGTAAGAGCAGAGGGTAGTGAGTGACAAACACATAATCATGAGGCATCTCTGGCATGGAGATTCTAAAGGTTACAGACTTTATGCTTTATGTGCAACAAGACTCCAGTGAAGGGTGTTAAGTAAGGGCATGGAATCTGATTTACATATTCCAAAGGTCTCAATGACTGCTGTGTGGAAAAAGGTTTTGAGTGTTGTACGGTGGAGAAAGAGGGATTAAGCAGCTGTCCAGGACAGGGATGATGGTAACTCAGACTGGGCTGGGTAGGGAGGGTGGTGGAGATGAATAAAACTGGATGATTGGAGATATATAATGGATACACACACACACACACACACACACACACACACACACACAATGGAGATATAAAATGGATAAGGAGGAAGCAGACTTTGTGGTGGGCTGTATTTCAAGAGGGTTGAGGAGGAAAAATCATACACTATTACTGGGTTTCTGTTTTAACTGACTGCTTATATGAAGGTGTCACTATAATGGAGAAGACTGGAGAAAGGACAAGTTTGTAGGATAAAGGAAAGGCCAAAAGTTCAGGTTTAGACAGGTAAAGTTTGAGGTCGCTGTGAGATTCTTAAGTGGAAAGGACCAAAGACATAAATGTGACAGGTGAAAGCAGATAGGTAGATGGATAATATTTAAAGCTACAGTAATGGATGTGGCCACTTAGAGATAATGTATGCATATAAAAGAGACAGGGCCCAGGACTAACCCCTGAGTACCTCCAACATTCAGAACTCAGGAAGAGGATGAAGAGGCAGCCTTATTACATATCATGAGCTGACTTAGCTAATCCTCACAAATGTAATTATTATTCCCACTTTTTAAATTTTTTTTTCAACGTTTTTATTATTTTATTTTTGGGACAGAGAGAGACAGAGCATGAACGGGGGAGGGGCAGAGAGAGAGGGAGACACAGAATCGGAAACAGGCTCCAGGCTCTGAGCCATCAGCCCAGAGCCCGACGCGGGGCTCGAACTCACGGCCCGCGAGATCGTGACCTGGCTGAAGTCGGACGCCTAACCGACTGCGCCACCCAGGCGCCCCTATTCCCACTTTTTAGAGGTGTGAAATGTGATGTAGAAAATTCAGAGTTCAGATAACTTAATATCTCAGTTTCTATGTGTGTGTGTGTGGGGGGGGGTGGTATCTTTCCCACTACCTCTTTCCCCATAAATACACAATTACATGGAAGAACCAGAATCCAAAATCTGTTTCCAAAACCCATGGTATTTTGTTCTACTTCAGTGCCATAAATAGAAAGGAAAACAACAAAAACAACAAAATAAAAAGAAAAAAACAGGCAAGGACTGAAGGAATTTCTAGTAGTTATAATTTCCAGGATCAGGAAAAATAACACACAAAAAAGTTATCACTAAAGTAAAAGGTCTTTTCGCTTCCTTTTTGAAAGTCACCAAAGAAAATAGAAAATTTTCCACTTCCTTTTTGAAAGTCACCAAAAAAAAAAAAAATAGAAAATTGTCTATATTTCAGGCAACCAAATGAATAAAAAGCATAACACCATATTTCTCCACACCCTTTCATTCAGAATTCAATCCAAGCTTTTTATTTGCTCATCTATAAAATCAAGACCATGGTAAGAAAATTACACTTGGAAATATACTCAAAAGTGTTTTGGCAAAGTGTTAAAGACATTGGTAATCACTGTTCTCTTAAAGTCTTTAGAAAATGGACAAAATCACATTCTCTCTAGGTGGATTATATATGGAATAAAGACAGAGATAGAAAAAAGGGATCCAAAATGTAATTTTCTAGCACAGGGGCTGGTATCAGGTATGAGGTCTGCTGGAAGCATCTGTATAATAACTTTTCTTTGTAGTGAATGTATTATTATTATTTTTGTTTGAAAAAAAGAAAGTTGGGGGCGCCTGGGTGGCTCAGTCGGTTAAGCATCCTACTTCGGCTCAGGTCATGATCTCACAGTCCGTGAGTTCGAGCCCCGCGTTGGGCTCTGTGCTGACAGCTCAGAGCCTGGAGCCCGTTTCAGATTGTGTGTCTCCCTCTCTCTCTGCCCCTCCCCTGTTCATGCTCTGTCTCAAAATAAATAAAACTGTCTCAAAAATAAATAAACGTTAAAAAAACAAAACTTGATAAAAAAAAGAAAGTTGAAGATATTCATAGGCAATTTTTTAAAAATGTCATCTTGAAGAGGAATACTCTTTCTGGTTTTATTTAAAAAAGAGAGAGAGAGAGAGATAGTTGTAGTCTGTGGCAAATCATAAAAGGATAAGGGATTCCAAACCACCGCCACGTGGACACGGGGAGCGAGTTCCCCTTCTCTCTGAGTGCACACAACTCCACCCTCTTTAGTCGCTGCAGTAACCAGGTTATTTTCACAGTATGGCAGCTGGTTAGGAGGGAAGAGTTTTACTGTGTTTAATGATTAGCTTGATGGGAGGCAACTGGTCTGTTTTGGCTGGGTCTAAGTTGCTTTTATAGTTGAATAAAACATAAGCATCTGGATGGAACTAAGTTTTTGGCTGGGACAAACTCTATCTTACAATTTGTAAATACCCATTAAAAGCAGGAATGATTTAAAAAAACAAATCTACCTACGTTAACTTCCACAGTAGCAAATTTAACTGAATTCAACGAATATCCATTGAGTACCTTGCATCAGGGCATCTTAGGTTGTAAGGATATAGTACAATAGTGAATAAGAGATTTCCCCCCAAATAATCTGATGATCTGCCTGTATAATATTTTTATAATGTTGATTAAAAATCTCTATTTGGGAATTCCATATATATATTTTTTTGTAAATAGGTTTTATACCTTTTTTAAAATTTATTTTTAAATGTTTATTTATTTATTTTGAGAGAGAGACAAAGAGTGCAAGTGGGGGAGGGACAGAGAGAGAGAGAGAGAGAGAGAGAGAGAGAGAGAGAGAGAATCCCAGGCAGGCTCTGCACTGCCAGTAACAGAGCCCAACATGGGGCTCAATCCCATGAACCAAGAGATCATGACCTGAACCAAGAACAAGAGCCAGACACTTAACCGACTGAGCCACCCAGGTGCCCCATATACCTTTAGCTTTTTAAATGGTGATATGAAGGACAAGCAACAAGTTTTTCACAGGGTTTCTCTGTTCTTTTCTCTAACCTGTTCATTCCCCCTGCAGTTCCCATATCTTAGCGAATGACAAAACTGAGGATTGCTGGAGGGATGTTTGATAGGGGGATGGGCTAAGTGGGTGATGAGCATTAAAGAGAGTACTTGTTGGGATGAGCACTGGGTGTTATATGTAAGTGATGAATCACTAAATTCTGCTGAAACCATTATTACACTATATGTTAACTAACTTGAATTTAAATAAGATTAAAATAAACGTATATACATGCATACATACATAGGGGGAAAAGTCTAGAGACATCCTTGTCTTCTCTCAGAGTCTCAGAGATGGTTTTCTCACCAGCATCTACCCAGGTCTCATCATCTCTCCTGCAACTACTGAGGTCCTTTTGTTTGGATGATCACAATTGACATAGGATGGACCTACCCAATCCTAGCTTTCCCCTTACTCCTATTCTCAGCGCAGCAACCATGGCATCACATTAAAAAATGAGTCAGTTCATGGCAACACATCACCTTTGTCAATACTTACAGGGGCTTCCCAGCTCACATGGAGTGAATGCCAGTCTACAAGGTTTTTCTGGATTTGTTTCCTCATGTGTGCTCCTGGACTCCTCATTTGCCCTTTCCCTCAGTTCTCGGCACATCAGCCTCCCTAGTGTGTAATACCTGCTGAACACTGAAGTCATTCTCCTGCCTCAGGCCTTTGTCCTTGTTCCTCTGCCTACGCTAACTGGTTTGCTTCCACACCTTTCTTTGATCACCCTACTTCAACCTGTAATCCCCCAATGATTCCAAAACCATTCCCCTACGTTATTTTTTCCCATAGCAGTTATTGTTTCCTAACATACTATGATTTTACTTATTTAGTTTATCTATTTCTGCCCACTGGAAAGCAGTGCCAGGTGGGGAGGGATTTTCGTTTTCCTTTGCTGTAACTCCAGGACCCAGAACAGTGTCTAGCACTAGTATGCAATAAAGATTTGTTACATGAATGAACGTTAGAATGAGAGAGATGCTTTTTCTATTCCAAATCAGGAAGTGTAGTCTATCCTTTGAAATAAGAGATTATACTGAAGCGGTCCCTGTAATATAAAAAGTGTGTTTGTGATGTAGGAGGCATTTTATATTGACCCTCGGCAACAAGACCATCAGTCAAACCAGAGGTGATGGAAAGTGTTAGAGCTTTGGTTGGGAGGAGTGACAGGCATTTGGAGATGCGATCTCTGGATGTGTTTATGGAATTTTATCCTCAGCACAGAAATATATGAATGCTCATTTGATCTCAGATTAGCCCTTAGCACAAAATGCAGTAGAACTCTTCCTTCCTCGATGCCATCACTTTACCCCTACCTAAGCCCTGGGCCAGCCCTGCACAGAGTCCCATGTGCAGCTTCATCTGGGAGGAAGCTGCAGAGGAACCGAGTCAGGAGGCAAAGCTGACAAGGGGTGGAACAGTTGACCCCTGGAAAGAGAGAGGTCAGCAAGTTTCATTCTTATCCCCTTGGGAACTTACAGCTTTGGAAGCCCAGGTGAGTCATGTAATTCCTGCAGCAAAAACAAATGCCCCTTTTTCCCTTAACAGAAATCATAAAACTGGAGCATATCAAAAAGGTAAAATAACCTAACTTTTAAATTCAAAGAGAATTTCATCTCAGGCAGGGCCGCACCTAAAGACCACAAAGGAGGCCCATTTATTTATGGAAAGAAAATTATAAGGAGACATTGATGTTGCATTGACAGATCGACAAACTGTACTTGTGTTTTGGAAGCAATACTTTAACATGTTTAATGTCTTTGTTTACAACACAAACAATAAAAATGCAGAAATATGAAAACTACTATTTTATCTGTGTAAAAATCACCCTGAGTGTTCTATCCTTCATCTCTTTCTACTCCAATCTTCTTTTTTTGTTTATTTACTTATTTTGAAAAAGAGAGAGAGATAGAGAGAGGCAGAGAGAGAGAGAGAGCACACCTGAGCAGGGGAGGCATAGAGAGAGAGGGAGAGAGAGAATCCCAAGCAGGCTCTGCACTGTCAGGGCAAGCCCGAAGCAGGGCTCAAAGTCACCAACCATAACATCATTTACTTGAGCTGAAATCAAGAGTCAGACACTTAACAGACTGAGCCACCCAGGCACCCCTCCAATCCATATTCTATCAACATCTTAATCTTACCACAGTTCAGCCTAGATCATGTTACTCCCTCTGAGATATCCACACTGACTTTTCATTGTTTAAAACAGTGGTTGGTGAGATTTTTAAAACTAAGCAATAAAACCCTTTCTTAAAAATAAGGGTTATATCAAAATGTAATACAGATAAAAGTAGAAATGTTCTGCTTTAAGTAGGGTGGGACAGCAAATGTATAAACCAATTGACAGGTTCTTAAACACATCCCCACCACCACCCAACACTGCACACACATATTCACAAACATTCGGGCTCCGTGGAGCCATTCCCAAGACCCTGGCCTGAAAGATTAAATAGTCCCCCCCCCCCCAACTCTGCTATTCAAATCATGACCCCAAATTACCTTTCCATTATTCTCTCTCAATATGCAATAGCTATCACATGTTAAACCATCGCATTCTAGTCATCGTTACTTGGAATATTCCCTCACTTTTATTCTGCAGTGTCTCATACCATAAACACTGGATTGGAATCAAGTGCCTCCTACTTATGTGAACCTTAAGCAGGTTATAGAACCTCTAAAAGCCTTTGTTAATCCACCTACAAGGGCTGAAAGCACAATTACTTACCTCATAATGTTGTTATGAGCAACTCCATGAAAAGCAATTAGCATCTGGATGGTAGAAATGCCCGTAAATGTTGGTGAGTATCCTATGCCCAGGAACAGCCTCCACATGGGGGAGAGGCTCAGGTGGCCTAGCACTCCTGCCACTTCAAAGAGAGCTCTAATACCCTTTTAAGATGCTCATTCTGAACATCAGTGGCTTGAAGGCTTCCATGTCACCAAACAGAGTCTGAAAACTGTGCTTTCCTTGCTCACAGTTGGTGACACATTCTTGGAATGTGTGGACTATGAAAATCCCACTTATTTCTTCCTCAGTTTTTAACAATGAAATTAATGCGAAAAACCCAAAATCCTGTTGCCCTCCTCCTCATGCTATTCAAAGCAGGCTAGATGCAGATTAAGGAGGGCCTGAGAGTAGTTTTCTGTGATTCGTCTGAGCAGGATGAGGTCTCAAGAGCCGTGAAATAGGAAGACTGGAAACGAAGAGTGCTGGCCAACTGGGGGCCTGCAAATCCTCCAGAGTAAAGGTGTGTAAGGGGTGACACTAAATGTATCATGGTGTGCCATTGCTTCCCTTAGTCCTGGGGTCATCAGGTCTGGCTCCAGGACATCATCCACATCCTCTAGAGTCTCAGTTCATAGCCCCCAACACCACACAAGGCTATCATTATCTTCACATTTCGTAAAGTGAGGAAGTTTGGGAGGAGCCGTCCTCTCTCCCCCACCTCCCCTGGACATCTGTGCTGGTTGCCCTGCACGGGTTTGGTTTTGGGAGGCTCACCAGTGTTCTCTGTAGTCTGTTGTGGTTCTGGAAAACAGAGTCATGTCAGCAGTGGCCTCTGGAGCCACGGAGGACCCACAGATGGTCACGATGCTCTGCACCTGGAGATGTTGTGCCAGGCAGTAGCAGTGCTACCAGGGCCCCGAGACCAGAACCAGAGCCCCACGACTGCCATGCAAGTGGCGGTATTGATTCTCACGATAGGAGTCTTCACCATCAAAAGTCTACTCTGTGCAGGTAGTACAAAGAACTCCTGGCTACTGGCAATTCTGCCCTTCAGGAGAAATGACATCAAATTCTTGAGAAGCTTAGCCTCACTGAAAGTGAAAGGGAAGAGTAGGAGGCATCCAGCTCTTTACGTAGATTTAAAAGGTCTTCGAGAGGAGAAATATAAACATTTAGAAAGACTGAACTGATGCCTGACATTTCAAGATTCAGTCTTCAGAAGGCGCATCAACAAACATCCACTTTCAAGTAGCCACCACTGAAACAGCATTCGAAACACATCAGAAAAATAAAAAGCAACTTTAGACAGCACTAAAAGATGCTTTGGACGAAAATCCTACTTCTCAACGAAGTATAAGCTGCTTTCATAAGAATGTAAGGAATGGAAGCAACAGCAAACAAACCTGTCAAAATAAAGTAGCAGAAGAGGCTGAAGTGCCAATGGGACAAGTTTAAATGACCAAGAAAGTCAAATGAAGCCTTTGGAGGACCTCTTGCTGAAGAAGAGAGACTGGGTTGCTGTTCATGAAGAAGCAACTTGGGTGGTGGGAACTTGCAAGTGGAAGAAAGAATGCACCAGCAACTGGAGAGCTCTTGAAACAGGAATTTTTGAAGAAACCGACTGATACAACTGAGTCAAATACATATTGAAGAAAGGAAAAAAGAAAGAAATGTACACGAATTAACTCAAGAAAATAAAATAACAAATGAACTGAAAGACATTAGATGTCTCCACACTGAGAAAAATTTTCCTGCAGTCAGAAAAACCACTGCGGGAAGTCCAATAGAAACTTCAGGTCCTTTCTGAACTAAATTAAATAAAAATGAATTTTCACCAAATACCCAAAGGAGAACTAATTTATTCCACAAAAACAGACATGAATCTTTCCAAAGCTAATACCATCCATGCTGGACATCTCTAAAATATAAGCCAAAATTCTTGCAGAAAACTCTGAATGGGTCACAAACTCTTATCAAAGCCAGTTCATTGCTCATGAAAGATGAGTCTGTGTTTAAGAGCCCTACTGGCAGAAAGAAATCTCAATTATTCAAGGAGAGAAAAGGCATACATCAGGAAAAAAAAATATTGTGGAAGAATTTAAACATTTAGAACAGTATACTTATATCTTTTATGTTAGAAATGGGGTATTTGGCAGAAGCTTGCAAAGAGCACCAGAGAATCCTCTGGATGACCAGATCCCCATGGAAGAAGGTTGTGATGGTGGAGGGATTCAGGTCCAGCATCTCATATGCATCAGATGCCATCCTATTGAGGGCCAGAACCTTCGGGACAGAATCCCTCCATGAGGCCACCTCCCTACTGATGTAGGGGATCCTCCATGAGGGAATGCTAGAACGTTTCCTGGGGCTCTGTGCACTGGCACTTGGACCTTCTTTCGATTCAACCCTCCCACCTGAATGGGAAGCCACAAGCCACAGTGCTGGTTCTCTATCTCTTGGTCTCATTACTGGTCAGATGTTATCCAGGGCATTTAGGAGATAGTTCCTAAGAACCCCCTTTCCTTCCTCTATTCTTTTTCCTTAATGTTTGTTTATTTTTAAGGGGACAGGGGCAGAGAGAGAGGCAGACAGAAAATCCCAAACAGGCTCCACACTGTCAGCGCCAACCCCAACGCAGGGCCTGAACTCACGAACCATAAGACCATGACCTGAGCTGAAACAAAGAAGATGGTTACCCAGCTGAGCCACCCAGGCACCCCTCCTTCCTTTATTTGTGAAAGCAAGGACAAACCTCCCTAGGAATTCTCTCTCACTCCTGAGGGACTTTCCTGGCCCAGAACACACTCTACTAGCAACAAGAGGTATCTCCACACCAAGCTCTAAATTTGGTCTTCCTCCACACAACGTGAAAATAGGAGTGAGTCACCTTCCAAGTTGATCCTACCTTAATAAGCTTCCTTCTGAAGATCCAAAACCATAGCAAGAAGTTTTTTGCCCCCACCCTCAGACTAAAATAATTTGATATTTTCTCCATTAGTTGTACTGCCATTAAGTGATTATGGCTCAAATGGAAGCTTGAGAGAATTATAATTCTTAGGATAATTTATAATTGTGGATTATTGAAATGTGAATCTTACAGGTTAGTTACATCTTTGTAATTCTATGTGTAAGTAGCATAATCACAGTTTTTAAGTCCATTAAAATCATCCAGAGACAGAAAAAAAATGTTTATTTCTCCTAATATAATTTTGATTTTGGTTTTATTATTATTATGTAATAATACAATATTTCAAATGGAATCTTGAAAGTACTGTCGTTCTTAAGAGAAGGTTTTACAGATATACATTATATAAATGGAAACCTTATTAATAAGTGGTTTATATATGTTATTTGGTTTTTATTTTTTATAAATGTTTATTTATTGATCTAAGAGAGACAGAGAGAATGAGCATGTGTGCATGAGTCGGGGAGGGGCAGAGAGAGAGGGAGAGAGAATCCCAAGCAGGCTCACAAACCCACAAACCGTGAGATCATGATCTGAGCAAAAATCAAGATTTGGAAGCCACCCAGGCACCTCTACCTTATTTGGTTTTTAGATAGTCTAAGTATAGTATTTTCATTACAACTATTTAACAAATGTCTTCTGTTGATACAGAAACTTTTTTTGTTTTTCTTCTAAAGTAGTTTTGAATTTCTTATTTAGTTTCACTGCTATAGTTAATTGATTGTACAAGTTGCTCAATGGAGGTTAAATATAATTCTTAGGAGAGTATTTTATAAATATAGTTTAAAGCGATTTTCTTAGGGGCGCCTGGGTGGCTCAGCCAGTTGAGTGTCCGACTTTGGCTCAGGTCATGATCTCACAGCTCGTGAGTTTGAGCCCCACGTCGGGCTCTGTGCTGAGAGCTCAGAACCTGGAGCCTGCTTTGGATTCTGTGTCTCCCTCTCTCTCTGCCCCTAACCCACTTGCATTCTGTCTCTGTCTCTCTAAAAAATAAATAAACATCAAAAAAAAAATTTTTTTTTTAAATAAAGTGCTTTTCATGGATAAATGTTTCCTTTTCTTTTTCTCATAAGTAATTTAGGGATAAAATTTCCAGTTGTTGCTGCTTAACAAGTTCTCCTTACTGTGAACTATAGTTAGGAGCTTTACACAAACAAACTTGCAAATGGAGACATTTGAAACTCAAAGTTTATTTCTGTGTAACTAGGGCTGAATTTACTCAAGATTACCATATTTAACTATAAAATCTCAATTTAAAACTCCTGTTCATCTTTAAAATTTTACACTTGGTGGTTTCCTTGCTAAGATTTTGCTTTTGATTCTTTTCTATAATTTCTCCCAATAAATTCTCAAAGTACTCTGAGCCACTTTAATTGTACACTATCTTGCAAAATCCTTGTCTAATTGACCACTGTTCCTATAGATTGGGATTTTGTGCGTGTGGGAGCATGTAGTATGTTTCAGCCCATGTGTGTTGTAGCATAACTAGTGCATGTTTTAAACACACGAACATCAGAGGTGGTCAATAGATGCTTATAAAATTGAATTAAACTCACTTTAAGTAAAGTGAATTTGAAAACACACTGAGTGGCTTTCTACTATAGTACACCAGAAACCTGTGGCTAGTGATCATTAAGAGGCCAGGGGTTCTATCCCACATGTGTGCTTACAGGAACAGACTATCAGCTTTTCTATCTCAGGCAAAATGACTCTTCCTTTCCCCTCAGGCATCCCTGGGGACAAGGGGAAGAAAACTGCTAGTCTTAAACTGGTTTTGGTGAGAAAGTACAAAGCTAATCAAGAAAATATATGACTTCTGCTGAAAAATAGCTGCCACAGCACATGTGCTCCTGCTCCTGCAGGGAAGAATTACCTGCAAATGTGAAGGGCAGCCCCTTTAATCCCTAATATGAAACTTCCTGCTAATACAATGTGAACGCTTTGGGCCATAATGCTTAGAAAAGGCCCAAATTGTGAAAATCTAAGGTTCTTATTACAGACTTAACTTGACTTTATTGCACATTTTTTCATATAATAAAACAACCCTGGAAAGTTTATCTAGATACTAAGAGACAATATATGTGTACAATTTGGATGAGTTAACATTACGGTGAAAGCCTTCACTTTTGCACTGCCTGGCTTTTGTGTGCCATTATTGTTATTTATGATTTGAATGTTGACAGACAATTTAGCATTGCATAAGCCATAGAGTAAGCATGGTTTCTGCCTTGGGGCTTACTGAATGAATTAGATGGGAAAAATATTTCATATTAAAACTCTCAACTCTGGATATAGCTAACTCTCAAAGGTATAAGTCGCTATGTCTTTAAGACACTTGTCCTTTTCTTTCTTTACCCTTTGTAACTTTTTGCCTTCATTTGTGAACTTTTTCACTTGGAGAAGATAATTGAAGCAATGAATGAAGACATTCATTCTCCGAAAATAGTCAGTCTGGTGTTCCAGTGTTGCAACACTGACAGTACAAGCGTGAAGAAATGGAAAGGAGAACGTGACTATGAGAATTAAGTTAGAACTCATTTGCCTCTGCACTTTGGCACATGCTGGTTCTTCTGCCCATCATGCCCTTCCTCCCTGACCTCCAGTTCAGAAGTCTCTTCCATTGAGAAGACTTCCTTGACCTCTCCCATGCCATACCTATTGAAATTGTTTGTCTCTCACCTGGTTATGTGCTCCCTGAATGTGAGTAGAACTCCTTATTCAGGTGTGTGTCACCAGCATCTGGCACTGAGTGTTCAGAACCTTTGGGAAGTGCATGAATGAATAAAAAACAAGAAAGGACTAAGTCTGAGGTAGCTATATACACCCTATCTTTTAGAATGAAATGATTGGTGAAATTTTCTACCCTTCTACTCAAAGTCTTAATCATGACTAGGAGTACTTTCTGACCCCTTCAATAACCTTGCAAACAGCTTAACAACCAGCATTATGCCTAAATGTATCATGGTCAAAATATGTCTGTTGCTAGACTGCCTTTCCTTTACGGGCAGCCTATTATTGATTTATAGGTACTCTACTTACTTTGGAAATCAGTAATTCCCAGAACATAGCTATATCTCTTCTTCATTCATTAATTCTGTCAATTCCTAAGCCTCTTCTAATTAATTCTCAAGATTTTGCTTGACAATAGTTTGTTCTTCATCTCATTTGTTTTTTTTTTCCTTCTGAAACTCCTATTATATAGAGTGAAATTATCACTCTGTCTTCCATATCTTTTGCATTTTCTCTCATAGTTTTCGCTGCTTATCTTTCTGCCCCATGTTCTAGGACAATTATTGAAGTTAGTATTCTTATTCACTAGGTTTACCCACTTAATATCCATTCTAATATTAACTGTCTTTTTATTTAATTTTTCTTTTTAAAGCAAATGGTTGAAGAACTTGAAAAAGCAGTTAATGATACAGAAAGTCTAAATTATTAACAAACCCACATACCTATTACTTTATATTCTGTATGGCCAATTGAAACTTCAAGGAAATATTTCCAAGAAAAATATTAAGCCTTTAAATATCACTTCTTTTGGGGCGCCTGGGTGGCGCAGTCGGTTAAGCGTCTGACTTCAGCCAGGTCACGATCTTGCGGTCCGTGAGTTCGAGCCCCGCGTCAGGCTCTGGGCTGATGGCTCGGAGCCTGGAGCCTGTTTCCAATTCTGTGTCTGCCCCTCCCCTGTTCATGCTCTGTCTCTCTCTGTCCCCAAAATAAATAAAAAATGTTGAAAAAAAAATTAAAAAAAAAATAATAAATATCACTTCTTTTTATTTTGTACTGAGTATCAGAATCCAATTACATTCACTCACTAAGTATTTATTACTTACCTCAGTTTGTATCTTGTACTCTTCTAGATGTTGTGGGGGTACAAAAAATACATAGCATTACTTATGCTCTGAGGTAGTTGATCACCTTTAATCTTTAAGTGTTACACTAACATGTAAGATGATACTTATGATTTGGGAAGCAGGAGATATGCCTCATGATGGTATACATGTTCATAGAGACTGTTTAGAGCATGAAGTGGCCCTAGTGAAGCATCTGGATTTGCTGTCGTGTGAAGATAACATTTAGTGTAGGCAAAAAGGAAAGGAAAGCTCTGAGTTAGAGTCCAGGTTGGGTCCTGGCTTTGCCTCCTCCTGGCTGAGTGATCTCATTTTATCTACCTATGAAATAGAGAGCACAATACTGACCTAATTGTGTAATTATGAAAATTAAACAGGATGGCACAGTCTTCAAAGTAATTTGTGATCTAAGAAGTGCATTCTGTACTTTTATCTTAATAGAATTCCCTCTTCCTTTTTTAGCTACCCGAATTATTTTAAATTAAAAACAGAAATAAAAGAACCCAGATATCTTCCTTTTCAGAGTGTCAACCCTAAGACAAAATTTAATTTCTCTGCTTAGAAATAACTCTTTACAATGTAAATCAATAAATATATACTATAAGCCAGACACATCTGTCATACACATGTAGTTCGTCTTAAAGGTCCAGATAGTACAGACTTTAGGCTTTTGGGCCATAAAGTCTCTGTCATGAGTATTCAACTCTGCTGTTATAGCACGAAAGCATCCATAGATAACATGTAAACATATGGGCTTGACTGTATTCTAGTGAAACTTAAACAAAACAAAAACAGGTAGCAGGCCAGATTTGGCAAGTGGGACCCAGTTTGTTGACTGTTATGCTAGGTAATACTGAGATGAGACAAATTCCTGACCTCAAGAAGTTTACATGCTAGTGGGGACAATAACCAATAAACAAAAAACAAACAATACACAATGAAATGGCAGATGGTATTAAAGTGTCATGAAGAAAAACAGAAACAGAATAAGAAAATAAACAGTAATGAGTGAGGGAATGGAGAAGAAGTCAGGGAAGACCACCATGAGGAATGACTACTTGAAAAGAAACCAGGATAAAATGAAGGAGCAATAATGCCATGTCCGTCAAGTGAACAGAAATTCTAGGGGGAAAAAAACTGCAAATGAAAGAGCTGTTATATAGTGTAATGGGTTGAATAATGGCTCTCCAAAAGAATCAGCTATCAGGAACCTTTTAATATGACGTCACTTGGAATAAGGGTCTTTGCAAATGAAATTAAGTTAAGGACCTTGAAATGAGATTATCCTGATTAGAGTAGTCCCTGAATCCAATGGCAAGTCCTTATTCAAGAGGAAAGTGGAAACAGACAAAGAGAAAAGAGGGCAGAGGACAAGAGAAGACAGAGGCAGAGACTGGAATTATGTAGCTGCAAGCCAAGAAACTCCAAAGATTGCTAACATTCACCAGAAGCTAGAAGACAGACATGGAACAGATTCTCCCTCATTGCCTCCAGAAAGGATCAACCCTGCTAACATCTTGATTTTGGATTTCTTGTCTCCACAACTGTGAAAGAATAAATTTTTATCTTAAGCCACCCAGTTTCTGGTAATTTGTTAAGACAGCTCTAGGAAACTAATGCAGATGGAAATATGCTTGGTGTGTTAAAGGAACAGCAAAACCAGTGTAACTACAGCTATGAGGGTAGAACCAAAAGAGGTAATCTGGATAGATATTTAAAGTGTTTACTGGCTGGGGGTGCCTGGGTGGCGCAGTCAGTTAAGCACCTGACTTCAGCCAGGTCACGATCTTGCGGTCCGTGAGTTCGAGCCCCGCATCAGGCTCTGGGCTGATGGCTCAGAGCCTGGAGCCTGTTTCCGATTCTGTGTCTCCCTCTCTCTCTGCTCCTCCCCCGTTCATGCTCTGTCTCTCTCTGTCCCAAAAATAAATAAACGTTGAAAAAAAAATTAAAAAAAAAATAAAGTGTTTACTGGCTGAACATGACAAAGGCACCACCCATCAGAACAGATGCCTTTTGTTAAAGCCTGCTGGTACATACCGATACATTTCCAACTGAGAGTTCAGAGAAAAGACCGGAGAGGTAGGCAGAGGCCTGATATCACTGGGATTTGTAGGTCATGGGAGTTTCGATTTTACTTTGAGTGTAAATGGAAGTCTGTGGAAGGTTCTGAGTAGGGGAGGAACATGATTTGACATCTGATTTTGAAAGGATCATTCTAAATGCTCTGTGGAAAAAGAGGACTGTAGCAGGAAGGCAAGAGAGGAAGTAGGATAGTAGGTAGCTCTTGCAGGAGTCCAGGCATCAGACGATGGCTGCCTGATTCTGGGCGCTACAGAATTCCACAGGTTTTGCACAGGACAATCCCAGGGGTGCCATACACAGCCTGAACACTGTATATTTTGTCACATGGCATATACATACATATGTATATGTATGTATATATATAATAGTTTTCCAGCATATATCCAGTGATATGTCTTCTTTGGAGCAAAACAGTACAGAACAGCAATATTCCAACAGTGTGTCTTGAGAAACGGATACATTTTTTTAAAGTTTATTTATATTTTTGAGAGAGAGCGAGAGAGAGCAAGTGAGCATGTGCACGAGTAGGGCAAGGGCAGAGGATCCCAAGCAGTTGCTGGCATGGAGCCCGATGTGGGGCTTGAACCCACAAACTGTGAAATCGTGACCTGAGCCAAAATCAAGAGTCTACGCTTAATCGACTGAGCCACCCAGGGGCCCCAAGAAAGGGATGCGTTTTTAAAATTTGCACAAGAGCTAACGATGCTCGGCCCTTGGGCTACTAGAGACAAGGTACTGAGAAGAGGTCAAATTCAAAGTAGATTATAGAGGTAGAATTGATGGCCTTGCTGCTGTGGGAGTGAGCGTGAGAGAAAATTCTCAATTTGAGTCACTGGGTGATATAATTTACCAAGATGGGGCAAATGGGGTAATGCTCATCTGGTGTGTAGGGTATTTGTGTGCAGTGGGGTGAACTTCTTCATGTTACCTTTGAGATGCCTGTTAAACACTGAAGTAAAGAGATCTAGTAGACAGCTGCACATACTAAATTACGGGTTAACTTCTGATCATCTCTTGTCCAGCATTTTTGTATCTTCAAATAAAGTAATAAATTGATGTCACATTTCCCACTCATAGTGTAAAGTTGACTGGATAAACTGTATGTGTATCTAGTGTTCAAGACAAAAAAAAAAAAAAAAAGCTTTTTTTTTTTTTTTTTTCCAAAAAGGTGCTTGGAATTGATTGTGATTATCTGGTAAAATTTATAGTGGATGAACCACATCTGGGCCTCTAGCCAAGTCACTGCTGAGCCTTTTATCACTGGTATGTGTGGCTCAACACTGCCTTCATTGACTTTGGGGGGCAGAAAGTCTCCATGGATGTTAATGTTAAGTAATCTTTAACAGTAGGAGTTTAATGAGTTGTTTTAGTGTTGGATGGTAAGTACTTCAAATCTATAATTCCACTTCACATTGCCATTGTTATCCAACACGATCTGAACTGAAATGCAACTTTGGAAAGGATTCCCCAGAGAAAATTGTTTATTATTCCTTTGCCCAAACAGCCTCCCTTGACCCTTAACAGAAAGATTATTTACTTATGTGAAATAATGACTTTAATCAGCTGTATGTCATACTGGATATTAATAGAAAGAGAAAATAGTTAATAAATGATTGTGATAATGCTTGTAAAAAATGAAGGATGACACATAACTGTGTCATAAGTAAATTCTTTCTATGTCTCATGTAAGTAAATTCTAAACATATTCATACTGAAAGAAAAGCATTAGGCTTATGCCTTGTCTTTTCTTCATTCTCTATACTCTCTTCACCAAAGTTTTCTCAATGGATGTTGCACAGCACAGCAAAAGGCATTTTTTCCAATGCTTCCCACAGCCTTGTGACACAGTAATTCTAGGGTTTGGAAAATTAATGTCAGTTTTGACACCCAGTGCTATCTTGAAGTTCCCAAATGTATCAGTCTACTAAATAGGTCTTGGCTGCCAGATAGTAAATACGAAAGTGTTGCTGGGGAGATTAAAGTCATTTTACTGGGGGAAGGTTATCTCTATCTCTATCTCTATCTCTATCTCTATCTCTATCTCTATCT
>NW_024412406.1:12230279-12236324 GCF_014898765.1 Herpailurus yagouaroundi
TATCTCTATCTCTATCTCTATCTCTATCTCTATCTCTATCTCTATCTCTATCTCTATCTCTACATCTATCTCTACCTCTATCTACCTCTATCTCTCTTTCTCTATCTCTATACCTTTGTATTTATTTCTATGTCTTCATCAGAGCTTATGCCTTCATCAGACATTGACAGGTAACTCTAGAAAGCATGATAAATGGTGACTTTCCCTTTAAAAATAAGCAACAAAAAATACCCTATAAATCCCCAAACCACTCTTTTCCCAGCAGACTATTAAAGATACACTCACTCACCAGTGGGTGACTACATCTTGAGATATGGGATGTCCAGGTGGCCTCAAGAGGGACCTGGCTGGTGGGGATCTCTGGCCCTGACAAAGGTCATCAATATAGACCTACTCTATGACCCAGCAGTAGCACTGCTAGGAATTTACCCAAGAGATACAGGAGTACTGATGCATAGGGGCACTTGTACCCCAATGTTTATAGCAGCACTCTCAACAATAGCCAAATTATGGAAAGAGCCTAAATGTCCATCAACTGATGAATGGATAAAGAAATTGTGGTTTATATACACAATGGAGTACTATGCGGCAATGAGAAAGAATGAAATATGGCCCTTTGTAGCAACGTGGATGGAACTGGAGAGTGTTATGCTAAGTGAAATAAGGAATACAGAGAAAGACAGATACCATATGTTTTCACTCGTATGTGGATCCTGAGAAACTTAACAGGAACCCATGGGAGAGGGGAAGGAAAAAAAAAAAAAAAAGAGAAAGACGTTAGAGTGGGAGAGAGCCAAAGTATAAGAGACTCTTAAAAAATGAGAACTGATTGGGGCGCCTGGGTGGCGCAGTCGGTTAAGCGTCCGACTTCAGCCAGGTCACGATCTCGCGGTCCGTGAGTTCAAGCCCCGCGTCAGGCTCTGGGCTGATGGCTCAGAGCCTGGAGCCTGTTTCTGATTCTGTGTCTCCCTCTCTCTCTGCCCCTCCCCCGTTCATGCTCTGTCTCTCTCTGTCCCCAAAATAAATAAATGTTGAAAAAAAAATTTTAAAAAAAATGAGAACTGAGGGCTGATGGGGGGTGGGAGAGGGGAGGGTGGGTGATGGGTATTACAGAGGGCATCTTTTGGGATGAGCACTGGGTGTTGCATGGAAACCAATTTGACAATAAATTTCATATATTTAAAAAAAAAAGGTCATCAATATAACTTTGAGCAAGTTAACTTAACCTTTCTCAACCACTGTGTCCTCGTCACAAAAGGGAAATTTTTGTGAAGATTAAATGAGAAAATTACTGAAAGCTAACTCAAGGCCAGAGTTCTTCCAATGTCATTTCCTGTCTCTTGTTGACCTAAGTAAGAGCAGGTGGGTAAGAGAGCTGAGCTATTAGAAAAAGGCAGCCACTAAGCAGGAGCTAGAAGATGATGCAGGGGCATCCAGCAGATTGAAATCCCAGGTTTAAATTTTAGAAAAGTGTCTGAGGTAGGAAAGAAACCTGGAATCTCAGGTTGAATGGACTTGTGAAAATAAAAGCAGACTCTCTGTAAAAGTGGTTTATAGGCAGGGGCTATGAAATAGCTACAGGATGTTACCTATCTATTTTTTCCCCATGAAAAGTATATTTTATTTAAGGAATTAAATATGTATGTGACTACTTTAGTTTACAGACTTGTAAGTATTATTTTTTCTTTTTAATGAGTCTTTGCTCATTTATGATCCATGGTAACATGAAATGGGTTAGAACCTTGGGCCACTCTTACCCAGCCCTGCCTTCGGTGGAGGGAGGGGGTGCTTCCAGGTTCACTGCCTTCTGGTCACCAACTAAACAAGAAAAGACCTGTTATTATCAGAGGAGTCATCTGTTTAGTGAGATGCAGATGTAATCCAACTCCCCTGTTGGAATTATTCCAGGTGGCTGTGTCAATCACTTTATCTGATCATATCATATTTGGAACTGTTAAGAATTCCCACAAGGAGGGGGCGCCTGGGTGACTCAGTCAGTTAAGCGTCCGACTTTGGCTCAGGTCATGATCTCACGGTCCATGAGTTCAAGCCCTGCGTCAGGCCCTGTGCTGACAGCTCAGAGCCTGGAGCCTGCTTGGGATTCTGTGTCTCCCTCTCTCTCTGCCCCTCCCCTGCTCTCTCTCTCTCTCTCTGAAGAATAAACGAACATTAAAAAAAAAAAAAATCCCATAAGGAGGAGAAGATCAGCGTTCTTAGAAATTCACTAAGATTCTAATGGGATCTAGTATATGATGGAGGCCTGGGAAGACTTTCATAGTACCCTGCTTGATATTTGTGACCCCACATCTCCGTCATGGAAGCATCTATTCTCATTGATGATTAGTAGGAAATACAGCTGTTAAAGGCCCCATGACTCATCCTTCAATCTCCCTCTTGCAAACTGAATGATGTCAAACCCTTTAAGTGAATGGAAGGTGGTGTTCCGACATCCTCTCAGAGAAGTTTAGAACAAGACAAACAACAGACTCTCGGCGATGAATAACTTGAAAATAGAAACCCATATCCATAAATCCAACATGGTATAGTTATGGAAACTATGAGTGAGAAAATTTTGAAATAAGCACAATTTATTCCATTCTGTAAAATACAGAGGAATAATAGGAAAAAATATATATATTCTTAGGTTATCAGAAATAAGGAAGTCTCTTCTTTTAAACGTAGACAATAAATATGTCTTTAACATAAAAACATAGCATAGTTTTGTATTATGTACATATCTAGCATAGTTTTGTATTATGTACATATCTATAAAAAAAAGTACATAATGCAAGAAAAAGCCAATTAAAGAAAACTGCACAATGTAAAATCTGACAATGTCAAGTTACTTTAGTAGCAAATATATTTCTTATAAAGTAACCTATTTTATAGATATTTTCTATTGATTCTTAGGTATCACTACTTGGTCTGGTGAATAATGTAGTCTTTTACTTGCTATAAAATCTATACAGATAGTGTATCATTTCTGAAACAGTAATTTCTTCTTTTTCTGATACGCATTATTCCATATGGATTTCTATATATAGATTAATAAATCTTTTTTTAAGTTTATTTAGTTATTTTGAGAGAGAGAGCATAAGCAGGGGAAGGGCAGAGAGAGAGAGAGAGAGAGAGAGAGAGAGAGAGAATATCTCAAGCAGGGTCTGCACTGGCAGTGTGGAGACCGACGTGGGGCTCAAACCCATAAACCATGAGATCATGACCTGAGCCAAAACCGAGTCACTTAACCGAATGAGCCACCCAGGCACCCCTAGATACACTAATAAATCTTATATCCTACCTAACCAGGAACATTCTGGCTTGTGAGCTAGAAGTTGGGGGAAATTGAATAACCATTCATTAATACTAATTTGTTAATATTTTACTCAAACTATGAATTTCTATTATTTGAAATGTAAAATATGCACAACACAGTAAGAATTTATTGGAATTTGTAATGCATGTGATGCAAAAATATTATTGTGTAATTTAAAAGCTAAATCTCATTCCTTTCATCCTAAAGTAAACCAAGGCAACCAGCCATTGACAAGATGTTACTGAAGACAAGTTAAACCTCACTCATGATTCTCATACCTAACCTTACACAGAACTAAAGCATAGCTTCAAACCTAGCTTTTCCTTGCACTCTCTGAATCAGATACTACACTCTTTTCTAAAGTGACATAGTATCATGACTACTGAGAACTGCATACACCTCTCTCCATGAGCACTCCATTCAAACTCCAGCACTAAGATCCTGGATGAACTTAAGCATGGCTTCTAGCAGCCCAATGTGGTGTCCCTGGGAAGACCCAGCCTCCTTCTAAATTCCTGTCTTGAAAGGCTCAAGGCTGTCGAAAGAATTTACTGTTCTTTCAGCCAACACCTGAAGAGGTAGGCCCCTGACCTCTATTCCTTAGAGTATTTACTAAAGAGGACTTACAATGTGAATCCTTCCTCTGTCCATCTGAGATGGAAACGTATATCCTACAACGCAGGGGTGTCTTTCTCAAGGTCCTGAAAGCCATTCCTCTGAAATGTAATCATGAGGAAGGAAAGGCCCTCGGTTCCCACAGGAGAGTAAGAATCCTAACTTTGACTCTACTTGAGGCCTGGCTGCCCCTTATTGTGAGGAATGGAGTTTATCTTCATTGAAGAGTAAATTGAAGAGTAATATGTTGAAACTGAAGTGATTCTTAAATTCCTGTTGGTTTCCTTGGCATGAAAAAGTTTTTAGCAAATTTGATGGATGTTATTTTATAAGAAGAGGAAAAACAGTGTTAAAAATTAGCCAAACAATTAAGCATCCAGATAGGAGGGATTCATCAAGAAATGACAACATGGCTATTCAAAGAAAGCTACTTCCTCAAGTTTTCCTCTCCCTTAGTAGATAGTGGTGGGCTGGGATGCAGAGTCAGCATTTGTAAGAGTCTGCTTTGCCACGATAGGTTTTTAGAACTCAAAAACTATTTTAAGACATGGAAGATTCTCTTCATGCTGCCAGCCCCTCACGTATCCTGCCAACCTCGCTGCTGTAGAGAAGGATGTGAGCGTGTTTATCAAGACGCCAAGAGTCGGGGGAATCCTTAGTTCCATTTTTAGCTCTTCCATTTATTTAGTGAGTGATCTGGAGGTTACTTAACCTTCTTCTATTTTGGAGCTTTGGCCAAGAATATAAATCATCATAATTTTCCTTACAAGATTTCAGGAAAAAAATGTGTGTGTGTGTTTTTAAATAAAAACATATTAGTTTTTGCATCTCTATCATCTTTTCCAGAACTGCAGCAGCACCTCTTTCAGGAATATTGAGAGTTGTGGTAAATAGAAGAATGTGCTATTTTTTCCAACTCTTGCACTAACTTTTGAAAAGTAAGAAAAGCTATATGCCCCCAAACCAGACAGCGTTAAATGTGTGCTGCATCACCCACCCCTGCCAATTCTCTCCTGTCTGCAAACCCCTCAGGACTCGGGGAATCACACTCTCAGGTAACAGGGAAACCGTGTCAGAAGGGCATTTTCAAAACATTGCGGGAAAATACACATAACATAAAAATAACATAAAATGTACTACTTTAATCATTTATATATAAGTGTACAGTTCACTGGCATTAAAGTACATTCCCATTGTTGTGCAACCATTACCAGAATCCCTCTCCAGAACATTTTCACCATCCCAAACTGAAACTTCATACCCGTGAAACACAAGCTCCCATTTCCTTCTCCCCCAAGTCTTGGTAACCACCACTGTCCTTTCTGTCGTTAAGGGTTTGCTAACTCAAGGTACCTCATTTGAGTGGAATAGAATCACACAACATTTGTCCTTCTGGGTCTGGATTATTGTACTTAGTATAATGTCTTCAAGGTCCATCCATGTTGTAGCATAGGTAAGAATTTTCTTCCTTCCTTCCTTTATGTATTTATTTTTAAATTGTTTTTAATGTTTCTTTAGTTTTGAGAAAGAGAGAGGGCATGTGTGCACAAGCAGGGGAGGGGCAGAAAGAAAGGGAGACAGAGAATCCAAAGCAGGCTCTGTGCTGTCAGCACAGAACCTGACGCAGGGGCTTGAACTCATGAACCGTGAGACCATGACCTGAACTGAAGTCAGGTGCTCAACCAAATTAGTCACCCAGGTGCCCTGAGAATTTTCTTCCTTTTAAAGGCTAAATACAGATTACTTTTTGATCTGATTTTTTGGGAAGTATAACCCCTGTGTGAAAATTGTCTTTCTTTCATCAGCAATAGATGCTAGAAGATTTATAAACCAACTCTTCAGTTCTTTGAAAGAGTTCAGCTCTGGGGTACCTTGGTGCCTCGGTTGGTTAAGCATCCATGAGTTTGAGCCCCACCTTGGGCTCTGTGCCGACAACTCAGAGCCTGGAGCCTGGAGCCTGCTTCAGTTTCTGTGTCTCCCTCTCTCTCTCTCTCTCTTTTCCTCCCCCACTGACATTCTCTCTCTCTCAAAAATAAAGATGAAAGAAAGAAGGAAAGAAAGAAAGAAAAAAAGGAAGGAAGGAAGGAAGGAAGGAAGGAAGGAAGGAAGGAAGGAAG
>NW_024412406.1:12236334-12341925 GCF_014898765.1 Herpailurus yagouaroundi
AAGGAAGGAAGGAAGGAAGGAAGGAAGGAAGGAAGGAAGGAAGGAAGGAAGAAGGAAGGAAGAAAGGAGGGGTTCAGCTCCAAGGAACTGTCACTATATTCTCTCATAAGAAATAAAGAGTTTAGGAAAAATATATGTCTTAATTTGACTTCTGATAATATATGAATTATAATACATTCAACCCTAAATACCAGCAAAAATGCAAACACAAAATAATATGCAATTCAAATGGCAATATTAATGTATATATGTTTAACATATATATTATATTTAAATATATTGTACTATTTGAAGATATAAAGTATTTCTGATATAGGTACATCAGATTATATTAAACTTACATACACCTAGAAAAATAGTGAAAGTGTAACTGATTCACAACTCAAAACCACTCCCTAACTCAACCTGGTGGATCTTTTGTCCATGTTTTAAAACGAAGGTGAAAATTTTTGCTGTCGACATTAATGAAAAAGCTGAAGAAGAAGAAAAGATAAAACTAATTGCAAGCAAGTGACATTTTCAGTGATGTACCAATTTGTAATTTGTGAAACAGAATATTTATTGAGTAACAATGACAATAGCTGCAAAGACTCATCAATGCCCTCTGTCATCTAATGAGAAGGTGATATTGTTGGTGGATCAGTATCTAAAACCAATAAAGGCAGTAAAATTGTTCACGTTTCCTTTTGGAGTTTTATCTTCGAGTAGGTGTGGTTCAGCAAGTGCTTAAGGCTGGCAATTGGAAGCATCAGTACATAACTTGGTATTTGGTTCAATTTTGAGATCACCAGGCAGTTTAGCTGATTGAATTTAAAGCAGCCCCATGTCCTCTCTGAGCTTCAGTGGAACACGGTCACCCATAACTTACTCTGAAATAGGAGCCCAGAAGCTCTGATATCACTAAGAGCCGAGCCAAGTGAATCAAAGTGAACTATATATAATACTTTCTCTGGGGCTGCCTTCAGCAGTAGAGGAAGATGGCAGCTTTGTTACTAGGCCTAGCTAAGAGAATTGATGTTGTGATAAATACATATATAAAAGATGCACTTGAGAACATAAAATGCACTACCGCCATCTTGTAGCTGCTCATATGAAGAGTTCAGGAGTACTCTGATGTTCCTGAAAACAAGACATATTCCAATAATGGGACATACGGTCTCTAACAGGAGCCTATATAAAGCAGCAAGTAGCAGATATCTGGAGTATATATCCAGAACCTGAAACACCAAGTTCTGGGAGTGAATTGCCACCTCCAAAAGACATGGTTCTTAGGTGGGAGACAGGCTCTAGGATTTTGCATCATTGCATATTAGACATGGTTAACATTGGTGTGGTACTGATTACGTTCTTCTCAGTGCTCATTGGCAACAGACTGCATTATAGGGCTGTGACTCAATTATATTCCACAGAGATCACAAATACAATTTTTCTCATTTTCTCATTTTCTAAAAGAAAACCCTGGCATCGTTTGCTTTTCTCTATTGCAACCTGGGGTATTCCTGTCTCTAGCCCTTCAGCATTGGCTCCTGGCCAACAAGTCTATCAGTGGGCTTGTTGGGATCAGCTGACTTGGATTTGAGTCTAACTTTCATTTCTTTTGGTCAAGCCATTTAATTCTAGACATCAGTTTCTTGGTTTATAGGCAAGAGAAATAAGTTCACAGACTTTTGTGAGGACTAAATGAGATAATACGAACAGTTCGTATTTCTGGGTATAAGGAAAATACTCAACAAATCTTAACTGCATTATGAGTTAATACAGTTAGAGATCCAAACAAACACCTGGCATATATTAAAAATGACACTTAAAACGATGGCTATCTACTTTATATCCAGAGTTCTTCTAGTTAGATGCTATTCTAAGATTATGTTTATGTTCTATATATAGACAGACACGTGCAGTTTCAACATGGCAGCTCCAATTTGGCAAAGTCTGTCCTAATACTGCAGGAGCAAGGGGTATTATTACTTTTGGGTTCTAGTATGTGGCACCACCATACTGCATTGCAAGTTGAATAAATTTTCATCCTTTGCTTCTTTTGCTTTAGTTGCAAAGACCCCCCACTTGTATACCATCAGAATTGGCCAAACTGTTAGTAATTGGCATGGGACACAAACCTGGTAAGTAACCAGTTACCTCAAGCAGTTACTTCATCATCAAGCAGTATAAGTCAGGACAAAACAAAACAAAACAAAAACCAAAAACACTATTTCATTTCCAGATAGCACTCATCTGAGGAGAAGAAGGTGTAGGATTTCTAAAAATCAGGGTTTAATGTGGTTGGCATAATTTACGGTACACACGGGTAATTAAATTTCTGGTATGAATTATGGTTTTCAGAGCCCAAAAACAATTGATTCATGTACAGCACAAAATCTGCTTCCAAAGAACATGGGCATATTATGTACAAATTTGGGTTGCCAATCATAATGTTATTACTTATTTGCCTACACACATATTTCAATGAATGAAGGGCCATTCCTTCCCTTGACGATCAAAGCTCTATAACCCACTGGGAAACAAAGATTATTTCTTTTGATTTGTGCCATTTAAGCGAATTTCATATTGCTGAGAACATGAGAGAAAAGTCGATTTAAACTCCCTTTCTCCATGTTTTTGCAGGGCTGTTATTTTCCTCAAGTATGGTTGGTATTCTCCTAACAAGTTTTCTCTATAGGCTTCTCTTCAGAGACAAGAGAATTTGTTTATCAGATGTATCTTCTTACTCATGCAGAAGTCCTCTGAAAATCAGTTCTGGATGGGACGTGTCTATATTTTCCATTAGGGATTCCTGGGATTACAGAGTATTTCCCAGAAGGAAACACCTACCAGTGAGCAAAGTGATGGCAATGCAGAAGGAAATGAGTAGTCCTAAAAAATGTGCACCACATTCTTACCTAAAGGCAGACCAGGGGCACCTAGCTGGCTGTGAGAAGAGCCTGAGACTCTTGATCTTGGGGCTGTAAATTTGAGCCCCACACATCAAGTACAGAGGTTACTCAAAAATAAAATCTTAAAAAAAAATGGCAGACCAACACACCTCAGCAGAGTAAATGGTTCATTCTACACATCACAGAGGGATCTTCCTCCCCCTGGTGAATCTGGGATTTCAGGCCACTTCATGAGTCAGACATGGAAAATGGACAGAAAGGAACTGTTAAATGGTCTCTGTCTAGATTAGCGATTGATGCAGGTTTGGGGATATGCTATACAGTCACCATTGTCCTGGGATGACTATGGAGCTTCTGATTCCACACGTTACATCACTTCCCGGAGAGTTCCAGCCCATCTCACACCTCCTCGATTAAAAGAGAAGATGCCTAGCACAGTGCCTGGCCTAACGAAGAAGCTCCATAAAGGGCCTGCTCTTTCCATCCTTATTTTCATCCTTCCCTTTGTCATTTCCAAACTTGAAGGTGCAAGATGTTTTGTGTTTAGTGGCTGTGAGTGGAAAGGATACCTGGAGTGTACCCACTGGGTGGTCCTGGAAACAGAATGAAAGCATGTTCTTGAACTAGAGCACAGAGCAGCTACTTCAAATTCTGCAGATTATGAAAAGGAAAAGAAAATTCTGGTAGGCTAGTAGAAATTCTGTCTCCTTTTCTTGGCAGGCTCAAAAGTTATCTCTCTGGAAGTTAAAATAGCTATTTCTTGACAGGGCTAAGAGCTTTAGAATGTGCCTTTTTGCCTCTGGTTTCAAGTCCTCTAGATTCAAGCTTGCTTCCTTCCCATCTTATATTATTTCAACAAAGTACTCCAGAATATGTTTCAACTCTACTGGCCAAAATGCTACATAAACCAATGCAAAAAAAAAAAAAAATTTGTTTGCTGAACAAAGAGGCTCTTAAGGCTGCAGACCCATCAGTGAGCTATTTTACCTTCATTTTGCTATTTTGCTATTTGATTTTTGCAGACAAACAGGGTGCTGTTAAGTTCTCAAAAACGGTTAGGAAAATTCCTCTGTTGCTTAGGTGGGTTTTCAGAGGAGGTCAGTCATTGCCACCACTCTGTCCACCAACTCCACCCGAACACGAAAGATACAGGTGAACTCAAAGACCCCAGGTGTTCTGAACCAGGTCACGTTAGGTAAAGTGGCTCTTTTCTCGTGTGTATTAGTACTGTCTCCTTTCTCTAAACTACAAGTTCTTTGAGTCACTTCCCATCCCACTGTTTTCTTTCTTTTCTAAAAAATTTTTTTTAATGTTTATTTTTGAGAGAGAGACAGACAGACAGAATGTGAGTGGGGGAGGGGGAAGAGAGGGAGAGGGAGACACAGAATCTGAAACAGGTTCCAGGCTCTGAGATGTCAGCACACAGCCTGACATGGGGCTCAAACTCACGAACCATGCGATCATGACCTTAACTGAAATTGGAAGCTTACCCAACTGAGCCACCCAGGTGCCCCACCCCACTATTTTCTTTTTAACGAGGGGCTGTACCATCTAGAACAGTGCAGCCTACTAGAAATATAATGTAAGCCACATAAGTAGTTTTACATTTTCTAAGAGTCATATTCTTAAAATGTATAAAGAAATGGGTGAAGCTAACTGTAGTAACACATTTAGTGTAATATATATGAAATACTATCAGTCCAACATATAATCAATCTCAATTATTAAAGAGATATTTTAAATTTTCTGTTTTTGCACAAAGTCTCCAAAATCATGTATCAGCACATGTGTAATCAGCACATCTCTGTTCAGAAGTGTCACATTCAAGTGCTCAGTAGCGACATGGAATGAGAGGCTACCATATTAGATAGTATATAGATTGTTCTTCCTCTCTATATACTTAACTAAATCCTACCTAATTAAACTTCAAGGCTCAATTCAAATCCTGGGCTTAACACTGTCCTTGTGTCCAGAGTATATGATTAATAAGCAGTTGAAAATTCACTGGATAAGTATTTCTGGCTTATAGCGGTCATGACTGCACATAAAATAATCTGGTGTTGGTACTTAGCACCCATCCAGTTCTTCCCTTGGCCCAGGCACTGTGTTCAGTGCTTCACATATATTATTTTATTAATTTTTAGGCTCGTTGAGGTATGATTGTGTTCATTTTACCGAGGAGCAAACGGAGTCTTAGTTAAGTAGCTGGCCCAAATCATGCTGCTGGTAAGAAGCAGTATCAAGATTCAAGTCTAGACAGCCTGATCACAAAGTTCTGATAGACGCTACTCAGGCATGCATGGTATTCAGACGACTCAAGGACAGCCAAAGGTATACAATTTCTTCGGTTTCTAATTTAACGTGATATAAAAACTAAAGTTAAAAGGACTGGAAGCGTTAGTAACAAAAGCTAACTAAGCAAGGAAAGGAAGTATGTGCCAAGATATTTGAATGTCCATTTCTCTTGCCTGTCATAGAAACACATAGTAAGTCCCTGTCTCGAGCGGAGAGTGAAGAATTCATGATATGTATTTGATTTAACCCACCCAGGCAGTTACAGAAAAACAAGTACATTGGAAGGTGCTTTGTAAAATAGGGTTTGGGGATGTGAAAAAATGAATGCATCTACAAACAGGGAGCAAGTAAGTATATTACCAGTAGAACCATTACCATCAAAATAATCAGCCCCAAATTAAAGCATGTGACAGTACTTTGATTCATCAAAATTTTTATTAAATAGGAAAGTGCTGTTAGATTGTAGAGAAGGAATTTAGGCAGTTGCATCCATGGCATGATTACATAAGGAAGCTGTTGCCCGATCTCTTGCGCTTCTGCTTCCGTTTTTGACATTTTAAAAATTTTCATTGTCCTTTTACTGATCTCCTCCACCCCGCCTCCCCCGACCTCCTCTTCCAATAGGAACATTGTATAGAATAAACACTATGTAAGTGTCCATGATTATGGTGGGGAGTGCACCAAAGACCAACTTCTTTTGCTTTTAGACCTTTCCTTAAGACTCATCTGGCACCATTTGTAATATAAAATTGAATGAATTCTTTAGCTGATAACAGCATCATTTAAAAGACCTTAGGTTCAGAATGTAAAGTTTTTCGCCAACTCATGAATAGTCAACTGGCCCATACTGAAGTCAATTGTAATGTTAAAAACAGTTTTAAAATTTTTTTAACATTTATTCATTTTTTTGAGACACAGAGAGAGACAGAGCACGAGTGGGGAATGGGCAGAGAGTGAGGGGAACACAGGATTTGAAGCAGGCTCCAGGCTCTGAGCTGTTAGCACAGAGCCCAACTTGGTGCTCGCACCCATGAACCACGAGATCATGACCTGAGCCAAAGTCGGATGCTTAACCAACTGAGCCACCCAGGCGCCCCATGTAATATTAACAGTTTACACACTGTAATTAATTTCCTTCTTCCTATTTTTTATTATGAGTTGTTTTATGGACTTCCTAATAGTTTATCACCTAGCATCTGATTTTATAGAGCTCAAAAATGGAATTTTTAACAAAGTTGTTTTTTTTTTAATTGGTATTCCCCAGCATTAGCATTTCCAGCACACTGGATTAAGGGCTACTACAGATATCCATTGAAAGCAGCACTTTCCCGGGGCGCCTGGGTGGCGCAGTCGGTTAAGCGTCCGACTTCAGCCAGGTCACGATCTTGCGGTCCGTGAGTTTGAGCCCCGCATCAGGCTCTGTGCTGATGGCTCAGACGTGGAGCCTGTTTCCGATTCTGTGTCTCCCTCTCTCTCTGCCCCTCCCCCGTTCATGCTCTGTCTCTCTCTGTCCCAAAAATAAATAAACGTTGAAAAAAAAAAATTAAAAAAAAATAAAATAAAAAAAAAAAAAGAAAGCAGCACTTTCTGAAAGATCAGGATATAATTTTCTAAAGGACTTCACTCTGATAAAGCAGGATATGGGTTACTTCATTTCCATGATATGCCTTGACATCAGATCATTGACGGCCACAGTAAAACCCAGCAAAACAGAGGATTGCCCCATAGGTACAATTTGGCTGTTCATTCACTCATTCTTCCCGGATTCATTTGTTCCTCAGGCACATCTAGAGCTGCTGTGATGTGTCTGGCACTAGAGACAGACACGTTCCCACTACTGGAGAAGTCACTGTCTTAAAGGAGACCGATATACAAAGAATAGTCAGTATCACACTAGCAAGCAAAACCCAGAATCGGAGTTAACAGTTGCTGTTCATTGCACAGAGCACACACTACTCTTTTCTCCCACTTCCACTTGTCTAATAGGGTGAAAGAGCCCCTTCATCGTGGGGTGGGATGACTGCCACATCACCCTGAGGCTATGGCTCTAGACATACTCTCTGATGCATTTGACCAACTGTTCTTGAAAAGACAGTGAAAAAAAATCCAGGACATACCTATGCACTCCTGTTCCTGCCTTCTCTGCCATGGGCTCTCTGTTTGACACTGTGCCACTTTTTTTTTTTTTTGGGTTTCCATTCCTTATTCTATGTTTAGTCTTATTCTCTAAGGAAAACTCTCATAGTTCTGAGCCCTGGCTGTACACTAGGATAACTTGGGAGCTTAAAAAATAGACCCATATCAGAGCCTTCTGTTTTTCCTTTCCTTCAGTTTGAGATATAATTGACAGATGGCACTATATATAAGCTTAATGTACGGAATAATGACTTGACCTGCACATAATGCAAAATGATTTCCACAGTAAGTTTAGTTTTCAATGCTCTGTCGGTGATTCTAGAAAACAGCTGGGATTCCAAAACACTGCTCTACTGGTGATGATGAAGCCCGAGGAGCCAAACTTGGGTGAAATCACACATCCCTTGGCATCCCTGGACAACCCTATGTAGGAGGGGGTGCTCTCCTTCCCTCTGGGTGGAGGCAGAAGAGAGGCAAATGAAGCAGCCTCTGTTTGTCAAATAATAACACAAGGCAACCCTCACAGAGGGAGGCAGAGAAATCTAAAACCAAAGAAAGAAAATGCAAAATATTAAAGAGTTTTAAAATCAATAAAATAAATGACTGAATGAGAGCTGGAAACATGTTTCTCTGCCCGAAGGTTGAGGAGCTGGTAATTAGTAACCTAGCTGGTGGATGTCTAGTCAATAGATTTGGAGCTTGCTGGTTATATTTCTGTGCTTCCCCTGTGGGTGGTAGAGCCAGCTCTTGAACAGTCAGGCTAAGTCAGAGTCAGGAGCTGTGCAGCCCTGGGATTTCCTAGGATGTAACAAAGACCACGCTGGGGAAGGTGTGCTTCATTGGCCTCAAAGATCAGGGACCTAATCCCCCAAATCCTAGCTTCCTCTATATCATGATAGGTTTGTTAGCCATGAAATTACCTCAAGTTTTTAAAACCAATTCATATTGCTAGTCTGCGCCATCATCAGAGATAGAAAGAAGGAACTTTCTAGGTGATAATTTGTGCACACTGGGCATGACTGGAGTTAATAATGAGAAATCAAAGAAGTTGCAATGAATCTACTTAAATTGGATGATAGATTGAATACTGTCTAAAGTTGGCCTCAGAAGTACTTGCTTCAGAAATTTATTGACTAAAGGCACCAAGGGTGTTTTTATTAGGAGTTTTTCTATTTTGGGGCGGGAAACAATGTGGTGCAGCAGGGAAAGTTCTAGGCTCTTTCACAACCACATGGCCTAGGAGGTCATCCAACCTCTCCAATATGATTTCTTCAACAATAAAGTGGAGAAATGGCATCAAATGGCTTCTGAGTTTCTTCCAGCTATAAAAGGCTATAAATTTATTGAAACTGGATTTTGCAGAAGTCTGGGGGCACTGTTGGCATTGTGTGTGTTTTTGGTTTGTTTAAGAGGCAGAAACTAGATAATAGTCAAGATTTTAAGGCTGACTTGAAAATATATGTGTTTGTTTTCTACAAGCAAAGTGCACAATTAGAAATACTCATTAAGGGGCGCCTGGGTGGCGCAGTCGGTTAAGCGTCCGACTTCAGCCAGGTCACGATCTCGCGGTCCGTGAGTTCGAGCCCCGCGTCAGGCTCTGGGCTGATGGCTCAGAGCCTGGACCCTGTTTCTGATTCTGTGTCTCCCTCTCTCTCTGCCCCTCCCCCGTTCATGCTCTGTCTCTCTCTGTCCCCCAAAAAATAAATAAACGTTAAAAAAAAAATTAAAAAAAAAAAAAGAAAGAAATACTCATTAAAAGAAGAACTCAGCTTCTGTAAGAGGATTTTCCGGAGCTGTAAAGGAGACGGGCATGAAGTTATTTTGGAGAGAAGCCAAAGAATTAGCCACACCACTGACGCATGGTGGCCCATGCCCTCAGTGTAAATAGTTTCTGGGGATTAAATAACAAAAAGGCTGAATTTCATGATCGTGTGCCAACCCTGTATAAGTTTCCATGTATCTAAAGGGGGAAACCTCGGGGCACTCACTCTAGGTCTGGTGCATTGTGAAAGACAAAGAGACAAAAAGAAGAGATGACAGAATGAGTTCTGAGCCTTTGCAAAGCCCACAGGACCTTAAATGATCCCTTGCAGAATTCTGAATGGCTGTGGTAGGAATTTCTAATTACTAGTGTTGGGGAAAAGAATGAGAATTCCAATAATAGTGGATAGATGTAAGTGTTAACATGTGTTAACTGCTTTCCATTTACTTTCTCAACCAATCTTCATAGCTATATGAGATAGGCATTATGATTCTCCCATTTTGCAGATGAGAACATGAGCTGGTCAACGTCTTGCAGTTGGTAAGAGGAGAAACAAGGAAACACCTACCCAACTATCCCTTTAGTTTTTTCTTTTTTTCAAAACCCATTTCTTCATCTTCTTTATCTTCTTTATCTCACTCAATTACCTTCCAATCTGGTCTCTTGTAGGCTTTTCAGCACCCACTCTGATTTCTGTTCTCATGTTTGGCTGATGACAAGTCTTTCAAGACTTGTAAGTTTAACAGTCTTTCAGTCAAGTTCATAACAAATGGGGCAGCTTATCTGTTAAATGGAATTTTTATGTAAAAGATATGAAAGAAGAGGGATTTGGAAAGGTCTTCCAAGAATTAGCTATTTAAAAAGAAACATAAGAGAAAGGGAGGGAGAGGGGGAGAGAAAGAGAGAGGACGAACCTAATAGTGACAATGAGCACTGAAGCTTATCTTTGCTTCATTAGCGTCACCAGCAACATTGCACACATTTCCTCCTCATTCCCCTGGTCTCGCAGCCTATACACATGCTCCTTGTTAGCTAATAGGGATCATCTGATGGAAAGAATAACTGGAAAGAGTAACTGGAAAAGAGTGACTATATCACTCTGGATGGATTGATAGCTCTAATTTCCCTATAAAAAGGGATCTGTTCAGAAAGAGGAGGAAAGCATTGTTTATAAAAGCAATGAGCTAAACTGACATCCCTCAGTACAATTTGCCAAGCAAAAACAGATTAGCTCTCTCAATACAGGCTATTAAAAACTACAGAGTTCCTTTAGAGTAGGACTGTTCTTTGCAGCCGGCTTTAATCTGGTAACGCTGCTAAATTCTGGGTTCCCCCAGGCCATATGGTGCAGCAGACCATTTCATGTTCATGTCCTTTTGCTTATCGTTAGCAGAGACTGAGTCAAAGTCTGTGGACTTGCATCAACTAGTGATGGTGGCAAAAGGGCTTTAGCTCCGGAATCTCTATCAACCTTGTCAAACTATCCCAACAAGCATTGCACCTTAATACAAACCATGTACTTGCTCAGTAAATGCACCTTGGACGCAAGAGCACCAACCACCACCCCTCCCCCTGCAATCCATTACTGCCTGTAGGGTCCTCCTGGGGGAGATGATTTGGGAAGCAGATATTTCAAGACTGGAGGGCAGTCATTCAGTCTTAAGGCATGTCAGAGTTGGTCAGAGGCAGAAGTGGGTTAACACCTAATTTTTATGGCTCTTTGTTCTTCTCCTTTGACTACATTGCTTCTTACTTTGAAATAAAATTAAGACCTGATCTTCTATAATTTGAACTGTCATGACAAAGATTGCTCCAGGAAAGCAAGACTTGACTTAGTTAAGGGAGAACATCATAGTTGTAAACATCACTGTCTTTTGAGTCCAAGAGAATTGGGTAACAGCCCTGCCTTTGCTTCTCTGTAACATGTGGCCTTGGGCAAGTTACTTAACTCCTCTGAGCTGCAGATTTTAATATGTAGTATAACAAGGATCATAGGGGCGTCTGGGTGGCTCAGTCAGTTCAGCGTACGGTTTTGGCTCAGGTCATGATCTCACAGTTTGTGGGTTCAAGCCCCGCATTGGGCTCTGTGCTGACAGCTTAGAGCCTGGAGCCTGCTTTGAATTCTGTGTCTCCCTCTCTCTCTGCTCCTCCCCCACTCATGCTCTGTCTCTCTCTCTCCTTCAAAAATAAATAAAAACATTAAAGAAAATATTTTTTTAAAAAAAGGATCATAATATTCACTACCATAATATTGCCTCACGTGGTGAGGACAGATGGGATAAAGCATGTAAAGCATTTAATAAATGGCGCTCTCATGATTACAACCTAATCCAATCAAAATGAAAGGATTAGAGCTAACTAGAGAAAAAATGCAATCCGCTCCATAGTTCATAATAGATACTCATCTGCAAACAGATTTCTAATTTAGATAAAAAGCTAGTTTGCTTGCTCTCGGTTAATTGAGTACCTTTTAGCAGTACATATTCGCTATAATGATTTGGACTTCAACCACTCCTTTCCAAGTGACAAATGCATGCCAGACTCTTCATGTAAATTATCCTTTCTACTTGGTATGACCATAGGAGACAACACTGTGTTCCCTGTTTTATAGACAAGACACTGTGAAATAGTGCCCAAATTAGTGCCAAGAGTCAGGATTTGACCCCGTGTCTTCTGATTCCATTGCTGTTGCCTCAAGTTCTCTGAACATCAGAAAACTGACAACAGCAAGAGCGAACCTTCACTGATCACGCATGTGTGTCAGATACCATTCTAGTCACTCAGAAATGTAAACTTATGGTTTTCACAAAAACCCTATGAAGGGAGTACTACTATTCCCATTTGATAGACTAGGAAAACTGAAAATTAATTAAGGAACTTGTCCAAAGTGACACAAGTGCCAGGCAAAACCAGACCATTTCTCTCTGAAGCCTGTCCTGTTAACCACCATGCCACAGAAAACCCATGGATTATAAGATGCCTTTGGTCAGAAGGCAGGAAGCTGGGAGTTTTTTTAGATGCTTCTTTGACACAGACTCTTATCTTTTCTCCTTTACATTTCATGCCCCAAATGAAGTTTCAGCACCTTTCTTCATAATTAACAACGCAGTGTATTTACCAGCCTTTGTCATGTACTTCCAATCTACAAAAACAGCCAGAGGCAAACCCCATGACTTCGGAGGTAAGAGAATAAAAGGGAAGACCAGGAACATTTCCTCTTGTCACAGGGTGAGATCTCAGGGGCAGAGATAAGGGCACTGTCCAATCAATTCTGGCCTCCATATTCCCAAGAAGGATCCCATGGAATTCCTCTGGGGCTTTTCTGTCAATCAGGCAAACTCAGCTGAGTGACAGGATAAAAAGTCAGGAGGATGGTAATTCCTTCATTCTGATGGTAACCAAATCTAATCTTGATGCTTCAGAATGTCACATGAATTGAATTGTGTTGCTTCAGAAACACTCTCAAATCCTTCGATCTCTGAAAGTCAAAGAGATGACATCTGCCTCTTGGGTGCTTCACCTGCCAGGAGTTACAGCTTACTGCCAAAGAGAAGACACCTATCTGGGTCCAGCCTTGCCAACAAACACAGACAGGAATGCCCAGCCCTCATGCCCAGCATCAGGAATCACAAAGCATTACGAAGGGATTAGGTTTCCCCCACAGGTTTGAAAGTGGAGCCTGTGCTATATCCATCCAGGCCAGACCTGGGCAGTTACACTAATGGTAAGGATTTCAAAAAAACTTTTTCTTTTAATGTTTATTTATTTCTGAGAGAGAGAGAGAGAGAGAGAGAGAGAGAGAGAGAGAGAAAGAGAGAGAGACAGAGACAGAATCCTAAGCAGGCTCCAGGCTCTGAGCTGTCAGCACAGAGTCAGACGCAGGGCTTGAACCCATGAGCTGTGAGATCATGACCTGAGCTGAAGTCGGATGCTTAGCTAACTGAGCCACCCAGGTGCTCCAACTAGTGGTAAGGATTTCAGATTCACACTGCCTAGACCAGCTCCCAAGACGACAGAAGCTAGCATGTTTCTGGGCTTCCTTGAGGATTCCAGGTGGCTTAGAAGAGATTTAGGGGAGGGAGAGAATGAAGGGAATATTTCAGCCCAGCCCTCAATGTCTCCCCACCAACACAAATTATTGGACCGTATTGTCTCCATTCCCCAATTATACTTAAAACATTTTAAAGACATTATCTTCCTTATGCTAACCCCATCAAGACCCTATTTGCATCCAAATTTTAACTTGATGTATTCTCTGATAAACTTATTATTCTCTTTAATTAGATTTGAGTTGATTAGAGCTAATGGCATTCCTCATGGTTGTTCTTCCCGACTGAGGGAATAAGGCATCATTAGAATTATATTTAAATCCCGAAGCCAAGAAAAAATAATGAAGCTGGGCCACTTAACTTTCCCAGTAATGTGAATATATTTAATCTAGACATCACAATTCATATGGGAAAGGAAACAACCCTTTGGGAAAAAACTCATTCATTTTGTTCACAGTCTAAACTCTTGCCATGCAAAGTGTGGCCTAAGGACTGACAGAGGCTGTATTGCCAGGGAAGTGGGTAGAAATGTGGACGGTTAGATCCCACTCCAGACCCAGATAATCACAATCTGCACACCTTCACCAGGTCCCCAGCTGATTCATGAGCACATTAGCATTTGGGAAGCCCTGGTCTATATTCTCTCTGAGTTTCTCTCAGTACTACAATCACAGTCACTGAACAGAAAGAGAAGTACAGCATGACTATTTCCCCTTCCATCTTGCTGGGAATCCCTCCCAGTTAGCTATCCAGCACTTCCTAAATGAAATTATAATTGAGACTGAACTTTCAGAATGCTTCAAGTTTTCACACATTTGGATCAAGTCTAAGAACTCTTCCAAACTTGGACATCAACCAGATTTAGACAAGTGAGGGAGTGCAGTCATCAGGGCCAAGTGCTGATCTCCCAGGCTCCAAGGGGAACAAAGAGACGCAGAATGTGTAGGTTAGAAAGATGGTACCCATAGAAGGTATGCTAGCAGAATGGCTCCCCAGAGATACCCATGCTCTAATTCCTGCAACCTAAATATGTTAAGTTCCATGGCAAACAGACTTTGCAGATGTAATTAAGGTTACAGACCTTAAAATAGGGAGATTATCCTGGATTGTCTGAAGGGACCAGTCTAATCACATGAGCCCTTACAAGCAGAGAATGTTCTTTGTCTGTGAGTGGGCAAGATGAGGCAGAAGGAGAAGTCAGAGAGATTTGAAACTTGAGAAGGATTTGAGGTGCCATTGGTAGTTTGACTATAGACACTCAGGCGAGGAATGCAGGAACAGAGAGGTCAGTCAAACCTACTGAATTTCAGATCCACAGATCTCTGAGATAATAAATTCATGTGTCTAAAGCCACTAGTAGTAATTTGTTTGGGCAGCAAGAAAAAACTAATACAAAAAGGATAAAAACACAAACCCACTGAATTTAGCTGAACTGAATTATTCCAAGATAACAGTTACACATGGAGGTTATGTTTATCAAAATGCTGCCATATTGGGGGGAAGGCTAGAAGTGAAAATGAACACAATTTTTTGATCTCCAGGAGTTAATTTTGTCAATGGAACATTAAGCATGCCCATTATAGGGGTGTTGATTCAGTTTCTTAATTACATGCTTACCAATTAACTGCATAATTCTTCTCATAGTAACAGATTAGGCCAAATCATGATGGTGTTATCACTCATGAATGAAAACATCCCCTCACAGCACGAAGGTTGGCACCATCATAACTTATTTGCCAGGGTGGCCAGGCTGTGTTATGCAGGAGTGGCAGCAATTAGTTGTGTGAGGTGTAGTTCACAGAAGTAGCATCCTAAAAGCAGGATCAGCAAACTCTTCCTGTAAATGGCCACATAGTATATATTTTAAGCTTTGTGGACCAAATGGTCTCTTTCGCAACTCCTCAACTCCTCCAGTGTAGTGTGAAAGAGGCCATAGACACTATGTGAATGAAAGAGGCTGCGATCCATTAAAACTTTCTTGGCACCAAAATCTGCATTTCTTTTGTCATGAAATATTCTTCTTCTGATTTTTTTTTCAGCGCTTCAGGAATGTGAAAACTATTCTAGGCTGGGAGACCATACACAGTAACAGGCAGTAGGTTAAAGTCAGCTGACCCCAATCCTAAAATTAAGGCTGTGCTTGGACAAAGGAGGTACTGGCACAAGGCTAAAGTCCAGGCTGGATCGACAACTCCTTCAGGACATTCTGAATAATATGCAAGTCAACTCAACAGGAACATTTTTTTTTTTTTGAAAGAATGAAATATTTATTTCTATTTCATTCTTGTCTAGCTTGACAAAGAACATTTGTTCATGTATTGATATTAATGTCTGACAATTTAACAATTTAATTACAATGTTGTTATGGGTTGAATTATGCCCCCACCCCCTAAAAAAGATATATAAAAGTCCTAACCCCCCAGTAACTCAGAATATGACCTTATTTGGAAATAGGGTCTTTACAGATGTAATTAAGGTGAGGTCATTAGGGTGGTCTAATTCAATATGACTAATATCCTCATGAAAAGGAGAAATTTGGACACAGACCTGAACACAGGAAGATGAGGGAAGAAATCGGGATGATTCAGTACAAGGCAAAGAACACCAGGATGGCCAGCAAATCACCAGAAGCTAGGAGAGACCTGGAACAGAGTTCTACCCTCACAACCTCAGGAGGAACCAACACTATTGACATCTTGATTTAGGGCTTCCAGCTTCCAGAACTATGAGACAATAAATTTCTGTTGTTTAAGCCATCTGGTTTGTAATATTTTGTTAAGGACAGCCCTAGCAAATGAATACAAATGCCTTTTTATTCCCATCAGAGTTATGATATAAAGGGGTATCTCTATGTATCTTCTTTCTCCTCATTTATCGAAATAACTGCCTGGTGGTAGAAAGGGCAATGCTAACAAATCTGGTAGCATGGGAGATTGGCTACCAGTCTGCACTGTTAAAAAAGAACATACCTAAAGTGTGGCCCTTTTATTTGTTATGTTAAAAAAATCAACATTCGTGAGGTCAAGTCAATACCTGGAAGTTCATACATGCTGTTTACAGATGCCTAGATACTAGACAGGGGCAGTTGTATCACCATGCACTAAATGTAGAAATGAAGTATCAACTGCACCAAGTGTGTAAAGTTGAAGACCTCTGGATTTGGAGTAGAATGAAAAGAAAAAGAAACAAAAATTTTATACAGCTTATTAACTTCCTATCCTGTTATCTCTCTCCATCTATGTTAACAATTATGGGAATTTTATTAAACACTGTGCACAATAATTTACCTTAAGATTAACTTCTTATAGCCATTATAACTAATAGTGTGGGGGCAAATGTTTGATAGCCAGCTCTTGGGGGAAGAGGTCTGGTTTCTCATGTTTGTCAACTTCTATGGTGTCACTATCCCTGCCATGGCTGATTTCAAGTTATTAGTATTATTTCACTGAACACTTAGTAAGGACATTTCTCACCAGCAGGTGCAAGCCAGGTCCGGAATACAACTGGTTATAACAATATTAACTTACATGATTGTACATTTGACAGACATTCATGCTTCAAATGGGTTAGCCCTCTGTGAGGAATAGGACAAGATAGCACCTTGGTATTGAAGTGATTCCAAAGTTTCTAGACACTGTGTTGCCTCTAACTAGCTGTGTGATGTTAAGGGAGGGAAGTCAACGCTGTAGGCCTCAGTTTCCTCATCTGGGTGTTCATTCAATTAATGTTCCCACTCTCTTTTTTTTTTATTTTTTTTTTTTATTTTTTTTTTCAACGTTTATTTATTTCTTTTGGGACAGAGAGAGACAGAGCATGAACGGGGGAGGGGCAGAGAGAGAGGGAGACACAGAATCGGAAACAGGCTCCAGGCTCTGAGCCATCAGCCCAGAGCCTGACGCGGGGCTCGAACTCACGGACCGTGAGATCGTGACCTGGCTGAAGTCGGACGCTTAACCGACTGCGCCACCCAGGCGCCCCAATGTTCCCACTCTCTAAACCAGTGTAAACTCACTGTAAACGCACTCTCTTGCCCGTGGTTAGCTTCAGTGGCTACCACAATGCCTGGCTTAGGAGGCTCTGAGAGTGGTCATCTGCTACACATGCATATCCAGGAGCCCAATCCCCTTCTGGTGACAACACTGTCATTTTCTTTGAGGAACTTAACTTCTACTTTCAGTTCATGTGATTCAAGTGAAATTTACTCCTTTCCTGGCTCAAAATTGAACACCAATCAGAGCATCACATTCCCCTTGCCACACTACCTATTACGCTTAACCGAGGAGTCAGCATGTGATTCACACCAGACCAATATAGCCCAGGGTTATCATCATTACCATTACTATTGTTTGTGGACTCTGGGATAGACAAATTGGTATTCCGTTGGGATTGCTAAGAGGATATTATAGAAGCTTGGAGCTTCTGGAAGCCATAGAACTCTAAGGAAGAGAGAGCCTGCCTCAGACGGATAAAAACAGAACTGAGATTAACCTCTGGTGACATCAGTTCTCTAAATAAGGAGTTACCAACCACCACAAATCTATTCCTCCTATCAATGGGATTCTTCCCATTGCTAACACCTGAACCTTCTCTAACTGTTTGAGTATGAGTTGCAATTTGTTCTTCAGAAGTCCCGGACTTACCCTACCTAGATTTACCACATCTGGCTTTCCTTTATGTCAGAGCTGTTGTGGCACAGTGCTTCAAATGTCTTCATGTTTTTGTCCTTGGTGTGATTGTCTTCCACTCCCTTCCTGACAACGGTTTTGACTCTCCTCAGTTACATTTCCTTCTGGAGTTGACATAGCTCAAAAAGCACATTCAACAACACATGTGTGCACAGAACAGGGCTAGGCCTATTCCCAAATGTTGACCCTAGGAGAAATCCACCAACTCCCAATATTATCGAGGATAAAAGGGTGAATGCAAAGGTGAAAACTTTCCTACCTTGAAGCCGCCTCTCAACGCACTGCAGAGACTTATTAGCACAAGTTCTCTTGAGATACCAATCTAAAGAATCAATCCTCTAGAAACTCTCCTAAAAAGTGTGATTTTGATGCCTGGTTAGCACTTTCTTCCTGGGAGAAACCTGCTAACCTGCTAAACCACTGTGAAAAGAAGTGCTTCAGATAATGTCAGCCACTCCTTCGGTGCATAGCACACACACTCCCCAACAGGGACACAGTCCACACAATAAGACACAAGACAGTTAGTTCTGCTATAGCATTACACATGGCTTCGAAAGAGCACCATGCTATGCAAAATCGCACAGTAAAAACCACAGGGCTCATGAGAAAAATGGATGCTTAGAAACCACAGCAGTGAAACATTAGGGAAAAAGTCACCTAATAAACATGGTAGCAAAACTTTACGCATGTTAAATGGTTCCGAAATACATAAATACTGCAATAAATATAACACTTTATCTTGAAACGACCTGCAGTTTGCTTATGGAAGTGGGCTTTGGAAGGACTGCAGCTTGTGAGTTATTGTGAAGGGGGGGGGGGGGGCGATGGAGGGTGATCCGAACATAGGAAGCAAACTGGAACCCCAGATATGGGTGTGTGTGGCTCCCAACACACACAGGGAGCTGAAGTGGCTGTAAAAAAAGGTGAATGTTAGAGATGTGTGCAGCTCACCCTTCCAGCTGGGTGCAGTTTTTTCTTTTTTTAATGTTTATTTATTTTTGAGAGAGAGAGAGAGCACAAGCAAGGGAGGGGCAGAGACAGAGAAGAAGGAGACACAGAATCCGAATCAGGCTCCAGGCTCTGAGCTGTCAGCACAGAGCCCGACACGGGGCTCGAACCCACGGACTGTGAGATCATGACCTGAGCCGAAGTCGGACACTCAACAAACTGAGCCACCCAGGCGCCCCGTTTAATTTTTTTTTTTTTTTTAATGTTTCAGCTGGGTGCAGTTTTATGCATTCATTAGTGTTTATCATGGACCAAATCATGCATAAGAAAACAAGAAATTCTGTTATGCTCAAACTGTCCCATATCAAATGTATTTTCTAAATAAGCACACAGCAGAACTGACTGTACCTTGATTTTTGACTTTATACTTTCTACTGAATCTAGGTTGGAAACAAGGTTCTCTTTGATTTATAAAATAATTAGATATACAGGAAAATCCAAATTTAAAACCTCCAGAAAGTGTTCTTTAAATGTTTTTAATTATTTTTGAGGTGGGGGGTAGGGGCAGAGAGAGAGGGAAACACAGAATCCAAAGGAGTCTCCAGGCTCTGTGCTGACAGCTCAGACGCGAGGCTTGAACTCACAGACCACAAGATCATGACCTGAGCCGAAGTCAGACGCTTAACCGACTGAGCCACCCAAGCGCCCCCAGAAAGTGTTTTAGCATCTGTTAATCATTAGGCTAAACCCCTCTTGCCCTTTATCTTCACTCCTTAGCGACCTCTAGACTTAGCACCTGGGATTCTCTATTTTTGTGTCCTTTTCTGCATGAAAATCTGCTTTCATGAAAAAGTGTGATAAACTTATATGTGACTGATAAGGTTAAAGGAGAAGGAACAGGGGCTCCTGGATGGCCCAGATGCTTAAGCGTCCAACCCCTGATTTCGGCTCAGGTCATGATCTCACAATTTGTGAGATCAAGCCTCACGTTGGGCTCTGAGCTGACAGCATGGAGCTTGCTTGGGATTCTTTCTCTCCCTCTCTCTCTTTGCCCATTTCCTGCTCACATGCACAAGCTCTCTCTCTCTCTCTCTCTCTCTCTCTCTCTCTCTCCAAGTAAATAAGTACACTTTAAAAAAAAAAAGTTTAAGGAAAAATTTTTATAGTGATCAAAACTTCAAGGTAAAGTAAAGGAAGTCAGCATGTATTTTCAGATGTCAGGCATTATCAAACGGATGGGAGAACTGCTACCTGAGGTAAAGCAGTCTTCTAAATACTTCATAAATAGCATGTAAAGGTCATCTACCCAGAACAATAGCCCTCAGTACCCACTTTATCCTGGTTGTTTAAGGAGTGGCTATGGCATCAGAACATGCATGTCTACATCTTACAGATGTATAGATGGTTCCTCCTTATACCAGTTGTTTAAGAGAGTTGTTCAAGGTGCGTCTCACCATCCTCAAAAAGTTTTCACAGGGTTCTTATGAGGGACAAGTGGAAGAACGTGGTTTCTGACATTGCATTTGACACATCAACAGAAGGCAGTGCGAGTGGTGATTGAGGGCACCCAATCAGAACATGTGGATTAAAGTCTTGACCCCACCGCCCCTCTTGGTTGGAGCTTAGGTAGGTCTCTTCTGCTTCCAAGGTTCTGCGCTTCATCCTTACAATGGGGATAATTATCCTTTTAAGAAAATCATATTAAATACATATCAGAGGGCTCAGCACATTGTCTAGATAGAGCTGGTGCTCAATACATGTTATTAATAACAATAACAGGAATTCAATACGAGCTGGCTCTATGGACACCCTCTGTACCCAACACAGAGGTTAGTCACTTAATTGTATGCAACACATTATACACATAAGTAGCCCAAAGGTGCTCTGAATATGATGGATTATTTATCAATTTCAAAAGACACTTAAGATCATGCCGTAAAATGTGGCCTTAGCTTTGTGGTTTGCTGAACAAGCACAGGTTCCTGGTCCCCCGAGGGACTAGCAGCACAAAACTTGTGGACAGATGACCTAGGGTGGGCTCTGGGCTGTGTGCCCAGGCATTCTGGGGCTGCACACCGGGCCAGGTGGCTTGTGTGCAGATATTCAAGCCAAGCCCTTGCCCTCCTTAGCTCTCCGGCCAGACACCAGAACTAATGCGTGTGCCACATTAATAAATGTGATTTCAATCTTCTGAATGATTCTAGGTTTTCTTTTGGGTGGTAGCCTTTCTATAGAAATAGAATTGCTAGGCTGATTTTGAAATTGCTTTTTGATTCTGGTGACATTTGGCAGTTTAAGCTTTTAAGTATCTTGTTTTTGAAAAGATTACATGTACTGTGTGACCGCATTCTCAGGACACTGCAAAGTTCTGATCCTGAAGCTGAAGTCCCCACAGAACTCTCTCTCTGCAGCTGACACTGCTGTCCCCATGTTCTTTCCTTGAATAGTATCACCTGGGGGGGGGGGGGGCGCCTGGAGGGCTCAGTCGGTTAAGTGGTAAGACTCTTGATTTCGGCTCAGGTCAGGATCTCACGGTTTGTGAGTTCGAGCCCTGCATCAGGCTCTGTGCTGACAGCTCAAAGCCCGCTTGGGATATTCTCTCTCTCTCCCTCTCTCTGTGCCTCCCCCACTCACACTCTTTCTCTCTCTCTCAAACTAAATTAAAAAAAACATTAAAAAAAAATAGTATCATCTGGTAATTCAATACTAGCATTTATTCAGAATAACTTTTTTTCTCCTTTGGACTGAAAACAAAATCCTCAAATGTGAAAATACCTACCATATTGACAACAAAGACTTTGAGTAAATTCAGATTTTCTTTCTCATTTAGCTAAAGCTAGTGAACATTGTACTTAGAAATGATAATTTAGAAGAATTGAAGCCTCCAGCATGTAAAAAAAATACCTCTGAGGGGGAAAAAAATGTTTTAAAAGCCATCCCAGGCTTATAAAATGTATAGGAGATTGTAAATGTAGCACAGAACCATAGCAGTATCATATTTTTTGTTGTTAAGGAGTGTTTCCATGGGGCGCCTGAATGGCTCAATCAGTTAAGCATCTGACTTCAGCTCAGGTCATGATCTCCCGGTTTGTGGATTCGAGCCCCAAGTCAGGCTCTGTGCTGACAGTTAAGAGCCTGGAGCCTGCTTCAGATTCTGTGTGTCTCTCTCTCTCTTCCCCTCCCCCACTCATCTTCTGTTTCTGTCTCTCAAAAATAAACATTAAAAATTTTTTTTAAAAAAGAGTGTTTCCACAGGCACAAAGGGACTGTGTACCATGGCTGAGTGACATTTCAGTCAAGGGAAAGGCACTGAATGTGTGCTTCCTCTTTTAGGCTGCTCTCCCAGATTTTCTGAACATACAGATAACTGGAGAAGTTTTCCCTCAAAATTGTCTAGTTCCATATGCTTTGACTGACAGACCAGTACAGAAAGTGAAGCATGCATCGGGCAGAATAAAGATGTTTAAGAAGTTAGCATGCATTTGTAGAATAGTTCATGCTTAAATATTTTACTAATATGAACATCACATAAGCTAGAGTATTTAAATAGTAGGGTGGAGGGGACAAAAAAAGGGAGGAGGCATGGTTTTTAGCTCTGTGTCTCTAGTGATTTATAGGATTAGCTGCGGACCAGATAAACCACTCTACCTAATGAACATAGGCTTATGTGCTGATGAACACTTAGCCCTGAAACATTTGGCTGTCTGTGAGAAGAAAGGGGTGATCATGAGGACACTCAGGGAGCAGTGGCTAGAGGGGACACTTTACGAAATGGAAACACGTCTCACGGGCCAGCCTGAGTGTGACCCTTCAGAGCTGAGAGTTTGGGCACCTGACTTCCCCATGACTTCTCCTCATCCATCAAATAGGGAGACGAACAGACCTACCTCCAATGGATGTTGTAAGAATTAGTTAATACAGGTAATTCATTTAGAATACAGCCAGGAAAATAAATGTTAGCTGTAGGATTTGATACTTTTTTTAGAAAAACAGATTTAAAACTTATTCAACAGATCGCACTGCACCCAAATACTTTCTTTCACAGAAACGTGAAAAACAGAAAAAAAAGATGCTTGTAAATTCACTTTGATAACCTCAGAAGAAGCCATATGAATACACTACTACTGAGAACCATTTTCCGTTTCTTTCCAAATCAACAATGAAATGCAGGCTGTCTGTTCTGAAATGTTACAAATGGGTAATCTTTGAAATCTGGTCTAAGCTTCCTGTGTGCTAGAAGCCTCCCTCCTTCAGTTTATTCAAAAAGTCATGACTCATCTTTCCCCTAACAACCGATCAACCTTCCTTCCAAAATGTTTTGTAAAACATTTTGGGTTCTTCGCTGTCCCCTGAAATGTGTCCAAATGGCTGGGGTTCTAAAGCCCTCCATTAGAAAAAAAAAACCTGTAACTGCATACCAGAGCCTTCACTGCTGCCTTTTCTGTCTCCACCCTCCCTGTTTCAGTAAATGACGCCTCAGTCCTCTCCCCAACCCCTTCCTCAGTGCGGGCTTCCCGAGGCCCTGAGATGACTCCCACGACTCCTGACTGGCCCTCCTCCAGGCTGAAGTTGAGTGTCTGCACTCCTGAGTCATGTCAACTTCAGAAGGTCAAAGGATGAGAAATGCCACTAAATCGTGATGGGCATCTTTATGACCTAAGTTGGTAGAAGGAATTTATTTCCTTCCTCCACCTTTGGGGATAACTATCTCACCCGATCGATACAGTCAGAGAAAGTTAACCTCAACATTGATTGACTCTGGCTGACTGGAACAGAACTCTTTACAATACAAATATTGCTATGAGATGGCATCATGATGAACCAGCCAGTCAATGAAAACACACCAAAAATAACATTTACAAGCCTCCAGTTTCCTTTTTATATTATTCTGATTTTGTAAAATCAGAATGCTGAGCCCACCCCCTTGTTTCGTAGACGAAGAAATTCAGGCTCAGGGAGATTAAGTGTCTCACACAAGCCCACACAATGAGTTCAAGAACGAGTTGGAATAGATCCCAGGTACGGAAGTGTTGAGATCCTGGGCTCCTGGAGCTGCTCCATGGGACTCTCTTTCAGGTACCTCTGACTAGAAGATGCGCTGAGCACTTCAATATATAGGGGTCCAATATGAACCCACTTCAAATCAAATTCTCTGCATACAAACTACGTTTGAGTGAAGATTTCTATATAGGACAGAACAATCAAACGTTAGGGTTGTCTTGTCAGATTCTTATGGCACTAACTGTAGGCTAACTTTTTTTTTAAATTTTTTTTTTTAATGTTTATTTATTTTTGAGACAGAGAGAGACAGAGCATGAACAGGGGAGGGGCAGAGAGAGAGGGAGTCACAGAATCTGAAACGGGCTCCAGGCTCTGAGCTTTCAGCACAGAGCCCGATGCGGGGCTCGAACTCATGTACCATGAGATCATGACCTGAGCCGAAGTCAGACGCTTAACCGACTGAGCCACCCAGGTGCCCCTGTAGGCTAACTTTTAAAGAACACTGCACAGTAAGATTTCATCATGTAGATTATTCATGCTCCTTTTCATTAGATTCCTATTTTTTTTTAATTCGCCTGAACTACTCTGATTAATAAATTAATATTTTTGGAGGCTTGACACGAGAGGAAATGCCACTCCACTCTGCACATGTAGCAGGATGCTTATTCAATCGCTTGTCGTCAAGGTAGTATTTATTCCTAGACTTTCTAGTGGATCATGATTACTAGCACATTATTTCAGCTATTGTGTACAATGACAGATCATGTGAGTAACATGTTTGAATCTCCTCTTATTGGAGGATCAAGAAATGCTTCAATTAGTCTTAATACTCTTGGCTAATGATGACAGACTGGGGAGATATCATTCATAAGGCCAGTTACAGAGGCATAGGGCTTTTCTCCTTCTGAAATCATTTGCTAATAATTTTTAAAATGTTTATCATATGTTGAAACCAGGCAAATATTTCTCTTCTTGTTTCACAGAACAAAACAAGCCCTAAGAAAAGTTTAAAGCATGCTCATTTTCTCTGCGTATTTCATGAGGATCAGAATGATAACTTATTTATCAGTGTATCTCCAACACTTCACTCAGGGCTTGGCACACTGCAGATACTCAGTAACCAGGCAGTAATACACAGAATGAGTTATTAGATTATAGATAAGCAACACAAGTTTATGTTTTAAAAGGCAAACTGTTAACTCTAAATAGTTTGTCTAAGGGTCAAATATAGCTGACAAAACAGCACTATGAGGGAAACGCTGCCTCTATATACGCTTGGTATGACAGAAACACATCAGATGTGTGAATACCAGCCTTCAACATTTAACTAGGAGATCACTTTTCAAAAGGAATTTCAAAATGTGATTAAGCTAAGCTCCAGATTTCATTAGATCTCTATTATATTTTTATAATTAATTAAGATTTTGGTCTAAATTTTATTAAAACTCTGGTATTTATACTGGATTATCTCTATTAAAAAACTCTGCTGCTGATTAATAAATGAATGAAGGAAAATATTTGAGCAACGAATGTTACTACTATATCAAAACAAACAAACAAACAAACAAACAAAATGCTTCCTGGGAAGCAAAAGAAAGAGTCATTGGCTGAACTGATGATCTATTCTGCCTTTCTAGTTGTTTGCGTTGAAAGGTCTGGAAGCCGGGATGTGGACTGAGTGATGTGACCATTTTGAGGGTCTTGACAGCTGTGTCTTCCAGGTGCACCACCAGATGGCAGAAGCTACTGGGTATGGATGGGAGGTCGCTCCTGACATGCTTTGGTTTAAATCATTTGGATCAGAATAAGTCACAGGGATAAAAGGCACAGCATAGGGAATATAGTGGATGGTATTTTAATGGGGATGTGTTGTCACAGACGGTAGCTACACTTGTGAGCACAGCCTAACGTCTAGAGTTGTCAAATCACTCTGCTGTACAACTGAAAGTAACGTAACATTGTGTGTCAACTATACTCAAAGAAGAAAAAATTTTAAATCATTCTGACCGAATAAGAAATTCAGATCGGAAAGGGTTAAGATAGATGCAATTTCAACTGGGATTCTTCTGAAAACACATTTGCATGAATTTGCAGTCTTATTTCTTATATCAAAAAGGAAGAACCATATGTACAGAATCACGTATACTAATCACAACATAGTAATATTTCTTGTTCTAGGACAGTCACATACAAGCTCGTTACATTTGTCAGAAGAACAGAAGTCTCAGAAAGACAAAAGCCCAGCTACCATGGGAGTAGGGAGGAATGGGAAGTCGTTTGATGGGTACAGATGGAGTTTTAGTTCTGCAAGATGAAGGGCTCTGGAGATTGGTTGTACAACATGAATGCACTTGACAGTACTGAACAATACACTTAAAAATAGTTAAGATGATTGGGCGCCTGGGTGGCTCAGTTGGTTAAGTGTCCGACTTCGGCTCAGATCATGATCTCATGGTTTGTGGGTTCGAGCCCCATGTCAGGCTCTGTGCTGATAGCTCAGAGCCTGGAGCCTGCCTCAGATTCTGCCCCTCCCTGACTCTGCTCTATCTCTCTCAAAAATAAACATTAAAAAATTTTTTTAAATGGTTAAGATGGTAAATTTTATGTAATGTGCATTTCACATGATTAAAATGAAAAACTCCAGAGACTTCTATATCTAACGGCCTAGATAATCCACCGAATCAACATATCTAAAATAGGATATTGCAGGACCTAACATCTTTGGACAGAAATGGTTCTAAGAGATACTCTTCGGCTAGAAAGGGACACTGGGATTTATCCCAAATTTAAGAGGGCACTAAAATGCCTGCCTCTACTGCATATGTTGTGCATTTGAAAACTTTTCTTTCCAGAAAGTTTAAGATCTAGTAACTTCTAGTTAGCACAAATTTATATTGTTGACATTGCCAAAGAGGAATTCAGGATTGAATCAGCACAGACAATAAACCTGCCTATTTCTTTCCAGATGTGCCTTTCTCGTTTCTTCTAGAAGAGCACTGGTCAGCTCTCTGGGCAGAACATATAAACTAATTGTTATATTTCTTCTTGCATGACAACATAGTATTTAACTGTTTCCCAGTAGACTAACCAGAAAACTACTTATCTAAAGCAGTACTGTCCAACAGAAACGCATGTCATTTAAAATTTCTATACACCATTTAAAGAAGTAAATATAAACAGGTAGCATTCATTTTAATAATGTACTTTAGGGGCGCCTGGGTGGCTCAGTCGACTGAGCATCTGACTTTGGCTCAGGTCTTGATCTCACAATTTGTGAGTTCGAGCCGCACATCAGGCTCTGTGCTGACAGCTCAGAGTCTGGAGCCTGCTTGATATTCTGTGTCTCCCTCTCTCTCTGCCCCATCCCACTATGCACTGTCTCTGTCTTAAAAATAAATAAAAAACATTAAATTTTTTTTTAAAAATAATAATGTACTTTAACACAATATATTAAAATTTATCACTCTGGTATACAATCAATATAAGCATTTTTGAATGAGATCGCTCGCATGTTTTTTGGACTAAGTCTTCAAAATCTAGTGTATACTCTACACTTTCAGCACATCTTTACCTCAGATTATATTTCAAAGTGTTCAGTAGTTACCATATTGGACAACACACTTCTAAGTATTAACACATCCAATGAATAAATAACTAAATCCTTTAATATCGACCAAATGGTTCTAAAATTTGTTCACATGTCACTTTCTTTGTTGTGGTTTTGAAGATTGTTTTAATTGTCACTTAAAATGATTATGACTGAATACCATGAAAATGTGGAACAAAATTTTTTTTTTGAATTGAGATTTAGGCCAAATATTTGAAGACACTAAAATAATGTTTTGAAAGTGAAAATAAGTAAAGCTTGTCCCTGCTGCTCTTGTCTCCATATCAATTGCAAAACAAAAATATACTTTTATTGAAATCACCTTCTATTAAAATCTAGTTTTATCGGTGACCAGGATGCATGACAACACAGCAAGACACCTATTTTTGAGTTAATATTCAGGGTGAATTAACTGGCAAGAAAAAAAAAGGAGAGTTTCTCTGATTCTAAGGGGAAGAGACCTCGAAACTTACTTGGGGGCACTATTTGTTTTTGATCTTAGACCTACTCCTCTGATCCTAGATTCATCATTCAAGATGCCAGTGCTTTGGGATCATTTTCCTCTGTATGTCGTGTAGCTGGAAAAGCTTGTGAGATAACGTCAGTCTACACTGCCATCTTGGCAGGTATTTTTAGCGTCTCCATCACACAGGTGCAGCAACATTAGGGGCTGTATGGGAAGCAGCAGTGTGTGGGGTACTGGGGCGTGGGAAGCTGCAGAGCAACAGGAGGGTGAATGACTCTCAGTGTCATTGCTGATGTTCTCTCCTGTGAGTCCAAAAGTCTCTTTCCCACACGTCCCTCGCTGAAGAGCCAAGATGCTTAGATAATATTATGGTGTGTGTTTTCTTTAAAAAAGAAAAAAAGAAAAGGTTACAGACAGCACTTGCCAAAAATTGCTCTATTTTTAATAGATTCTTATGTTTTCGAAGGGTGTGGGGGAATTTAGTGTCTGGGGAAGCCACGAGATGGAGAGTTTCGAAATGAGAAGAAGGCATGAAACCCAGATAATTGAGACAAGTAGGGTAGTTGCAGGCATGTCAGTGAGTTTGGGAAATTGGTCTGTGTCCTTTCCTTTCCTTTCCTTCTGTTTCCTCCAGGCTTCTTAACTAGGAGACATTGTTATCTGCAACCTGTGTGCCTATGCTGGACTGATTCTGTAGATGTCACTTTGTTTCCTCAATTTTTCCAAACCTTCCCTCTGCCTGACTAATCAAACTTTAACTTAAAGCTCCATCCACGGCTAGACACACTGACAAACGAGTAATCTAATGATCTAAGTTGCTCTAACCCTCCAGCTGTTCCTAAATAATGGGTTCTAACCTTGCTTCTGAACAGTATTTCAGAACAAAACATCTTTATTTCTGATTCCAAAAACAAAGATATGTGTCTGGTGATGTATGTTTCATAAGGAAAAGAAAGAGCAAAGGAAGGATGTGGAATAAAGGCAGGGGGATATCATTTTAGGAAGGCAGGCCTGTGGGGCCCAAATCAGGTTTTGTTACTTCTTCCTTCTAACTGTAGACAGACTTGAAGGACTTTCATCTTTGAGGGACAGATTCAGCTTTCATTCCTGAGATTCCCATTTGATCCCTACCTTGCTTCCAACATGAAACAGGAACCAGCACATGTGTTTAACATAGACTAGTAGAATGGAAACCCCAAAATGAACAATAAACCATGGCATTTTTACAGTAGATCCTTAATTACTCAATTACTAGTTCACTGGCTACTTGAAATTTGTACACATAAACCATATGAAAGCTGGAAACTGGCCCATGGTGTGAAGTCAGAGAACTCTGGGAGAGGAAGGAATTCTAGAAGTTAACAAAGAATGCCTGAGAGCTGTGATTCATTTAAACCCCTCCAAACCTCCTTCCTCGTTTCAGTGTAAGGCAAAGGGCAGATGCAGAGCCTCTGTGGAATTTGCACGCATTATATCAGCCTCCTCTCCATACATTAAAAAATATTTATTAAGCTTCTGTCTGTGTGACAGGTATAGTTTTAGGAACTGGAAAGAGTTGTAGCCTATACAGACAAAAGTCCCTGCTCTCATAAACCTCACATTCTGGGAGGATAGCAAATGGATACAGAAATAGGGAGATTTCAGAGAGCCCTACAGGCTATGAAAATAAAACTAAGTAATGTGATAGAACAGGGAGGGGTTTCTTTGAATGGTGTAGTTTGTGATGGACTCAGAACAACACTGAATATTTAAATGGAGGTCTGTAAGGGTGCTGACAATGCGGACTCCATCTTTGGCCCTCCGTTTTGTTCATGTCCATGCAATGACCTCCCTCAGGGTACATGTTCCAGGCCCCTTGGAGGTTAATGTATTCCCTGAGTACACAAAGGCTTGTTCTGATGGTCCCTCTGCAGCGCAGATGGCTCCACTCTAGATTAACGACCCTTTGACCTCAGCACAATGACCTGTGCATGTCCCTCGATGCTATAAAATCTGGGGATTAAGACCTGGACTTTGCAGAGAATAGCTGTGCAGAGCTTGGATCATCACCCACCGCATGCCCCCTGTCAGTAAGTTACCCTGAATAAAACTCTGTGTAAACAGTATGGACCAACTTGCCTCAGTTTTCGGTCTCAAGGTATCTTCCTGGTCTAGAGGATACTTTACTGTCCCCTTTCTAACAAGGTCTGATAAAAAAAAAAAGCCTAAAAACTGGAGAATTTCACATCAAGATGTACAGGAACATGCTTGACTTTGGTGATTCAAAAAATTCAAAAAATTTTGGGGTAAAAAAAAGCCTCATGCAAGCGACCCTTAACACAGAGGACATTATATATGACATTGTTCTGTTGTTAGCTTCCACACCTCATAAACATGCTGCTTGCACAACCAAAATCTACACTGCTTTAAAAATTACTGCTGTATTTCCACCCCAGATCTAATTCTATAGCTATTCCAAATCTCCATTTAAAACTCTGAATGGCCAGGAAACAGAAGGTGACAATTCAGAAAGGACCTACACTTAATTCCAACAAAATGTGTAAGTTCAAAGGGAATCCTTTAACACAAAATTTAAAAGAAAAAGGGAGGGGCACCTGGGTAGCTCAGTCAGTTGAGCGTGGGACTTCGGCTCAGGTGGTGATCTTGAGTTTCTGAGTTCGAGCCCCGCATCGCCCGCTGCTGTCAGCACGGAGCCTGCTAGGAATCCTCTGTCCCCCTCTCTCCCTGCCCCTCTCCTCACCTCTCAAAAATAAATAAAACATTTAAAAGTAAAAGAGAAAGGGTAACATGATGGTTCCCCGTTCCCCATGAACTTTAAAATGTCTGACTCTTCAGGTAGCTCAGGGAGGCTTTCTCCTTTAGCCTTGGGTTTCATGATCTAGGGATGGTTCCTAATTGGCACAATCCTGCACAAGGGAGCTGGGATTTCAAAAGCAATACCTTATTTTCTGTAAGTTTTAAACTTAAATTATCTTTTGTCCACTGACTTTATAAACTTCTTAAAACAAATTCTGATACTTGAAGCTGTGAATTGAAGGACTCCAGCGAGGGTGTATCTTCTTTTCTTTCTTCCTTCATCCATTTATTCGCTCTGAAAAAATGCGTGTGCCTGACGTGAGCCAAGAAAAACGAATTTATAGATTGATAGAAATCTTTTTTATCTCATTCAGTTTTTTGGTTTTGCCCGTTTTATGGGGCAGAACAGCATTTTTCAAAATCCGGCCTAAGGTCCAGCTCTATCCAAACCATCACATGCGTGTTTGTAAAAATGCATATTCCAGGTTTTATTATGGGCCAAATAGATTAGGAACGCATGGAGTGAGGCCCTGAAATCTATACATTAAACCAGCACCCTGGGTAATTCTCATGCAACTGAAAACTCAAACTCCACAGCATTATTGAGAGTTTTGCTCTCCAGCTAGAGCCTGTATGTAAGCCTGCTTACATACAATGTCTTAAGTGATTCCCACAACTACCCTTCAAGGGAGGCAGAAGAGAGTTTTTTTGTTTTTCATTCTACAGAAAAGGGAACTGAGGTTAAAAAAAAAAAAAAAAAAAAAAAAAAACAACCCAAATGATGTGCCCAACACAGGTAGTCAGCAAGAGGCAAGAGGCAAGAGGCAGACCTGGGGCTGAATTTTAGGTCTTCTAAGGAGTTCCATGTTCCTCTTTCCTGGATTGGCCATAATTTCCCCCACCCATTGCAAATGTGAAGTCCAAGGGATATCTCAGGCAGCCAGTGCTAGCTGGAAAGAAATCTGTTCACTGTGGTGGACTGCTACTGTTGCCCTGGCCGCCTCTATCACCCAATTACGGGGCCTCTTAGTAACAATACATAGTCTTTGCTGTGGACTGAACTGTGTCCCACCATCATCAATTCATATGTTGAAGCCCCAGCCTCCAATGTCATGGTATCTGGAGATGGGCCTTTGGGAGGTAATTAGGTTTAGCTGAGGTCATGAGGGTGGGGTTCTCGTGATGGGATTAGTGTCCTTATAAGAAGAGACACCTGAGCGCCTGTGCTCTCTCTCCCTCTCTCTCTCTGCTATGTGAGGACACAGTGAGAAGGTGCCATTTGAAAGTCAGGAAGAGAGCCTCACCAGGACCCAACATGCTGGCACCCTGGTCTTAGACTTCTGGCCTCCAGAGCTGTGAGGAAATATACTTCTGTTGGTAAAGCCACCCAGTCTATAGTATTTTGTTACAACAACCTGAGCAGTCCTTGCTTCTTTGATATTTTTGGTTCCTCAAAATTATTTCGGCGTTCAATCACCTAGTTACGGCATCTCTCCAGGTCTCCATGGAAACCATGCCACCTCTGAACTTTTCTGTCAGATGGAGTAGGAACAGAAAATTATTCAAGAAATGATGTAAGTTGTTTTCAGAAAGGACAGAACCTACAGAAGGAGACAAAGACTCTGAGCATCTGGTCACAAGGTGGGGGATTTAAAGTATCCTGAAGCAATTCTCCTTGGAAAAGCCATACAAGATCACACATTTATATATATATATATATATATTTATATTTATATATATATTTATATATATTTATATTTATATATATTTATATTAAGTTTAATTATTTATTTTGAGAAAAAGAGAGACAGAGAGAGAGACAGTGTGTGTGTGTGTGTGTGTGTGTGTGTGGGAGCAAGGGAGAGAGACAGAATCCCAAGCAGGCTCTGCACTGCCAGCAAAGAGCCCGACTCAGGGTTGGAACTCACTAACTGAATCGTGAGATCATGACCTGAGCTCAAATCAAGAGTTGGATGCTTAACTGACTGAGCCACCCAGGCACCCCAAGCACACACCCTCATAAAACACCTTCTGTCCAGCCCACAGAGAGAGGATAAACATGTGAACAACTGTACCAGTCATGAACTGGTATCCATCTATTCTGCCTGGTCTTCTATTTTACTGTGTGATCTCATGCAGTTGTACGAATAATACAGGCAGGTTGGGGGTACTCATTTAACTACAAAAGAACTCAAGCGTACAGGTTAAGAACCTTGCCTGCATTCACAGGGCTAGTAGGGCAGACCTAGAATTTAAACCCGAGGCCTCTCTGATTCTTCACTTACCATCATGCATTCACCCTGCAGAATAACAACAGCAAAATCCTTCAGTGGCAGGAGCTAACATAAAGAAATATATTAGAAATAAATTAGAAGGTCTTTCCTTCCTCTTTGGAATTGAATCAATGCCCAGTTCAACTCTTTTTACCAAATCAACAGTGCTGGGAGCAGAGCCTAGGATGTGTCAGAAGGAAGAGGTGCTTAGTGCAGACTGCACATCACACTCTTGCAAGAGCAAAACTAGCTTTGGCCTCAATGGTGTGGCTCGGTGCGTCTCCCCACCCCTCCTAGAAGGGTGACAGGCAGCATTTCTACAGGCGCATTCACTGCCACCCGACTGAAATTAGATCGTCCACACTTCTGCTTTGAGTTGGTGTCATTATCCCAGCGGCAGTGTGGGAGTTTAAACCCATCATCTCTGCGTATTGAGAATGGATAAGACTCAGTCTAAATTACTGCAGGAGCTCAAGAAACCACTCTTCCGCACTACTTTGTTCTGAGGATGAATTTTAAATGTGGACCGTTCAGAATTTACCAGTGGAGGAAAGAACTCTGCTACGTAAATGTTCCACATGCCAACGGGCAGCAGCTGACAAGTCCACTGTTGAACCACATCGGAGTTACAACGCGACTGTGTTAGATGCACGGAAATGGTTCTCAGACGTCCCAGAAATGGCTGGAATAGGCCAGAGTGGGTTGAAGTTCACTTCCATCGGCACAGCCTAAACTGAGGCATGAATTATCACCAGTTGGGCACACTCCACTGATGGCCAGATCTTAATATATAGCAAAACACTGATTCAGCATAAGAGGGATTTTATTTTTACGTGGTTTTTCTTCTAAGGCAAATGCTGAGGAAATATGGCACTGATCAGAAATATTCTTTTTTTATTTTTTTAATTTTTTTAATGTTTATTTATTTTTGAAGGAGAGGGAGATAGAGAGTGAGCGGGGGAGGGGCGGAGAGAGAGGGAGACACAGAATCCAAAATGGGCTCCAGGCTCTGAACTGTCAGAACAGACAGAGCCTGACTCGGGATTCAAACTCACAAACTGTGAGATCATGACCCAAGCCGAAGTCAGACGCTTAACCGACTGAGCCACCCAGATGCCCCCAGAAATATTCTTTATACCACAGATCTCACAGTCAGTGACTCGATGTGGATCGGATAACAGTGTATATAAGGAATTTAAAACCTCCTTTCCAAGGAACATAAATTCATGGTTATCATAGGCATAGTAGCAGATTCCCTAAGGACTTGCAGAGGCCAAATGTGATAATCCGGTTTTTGCTTGTTATGATTGAATTCAGCTGGAAGATAATTGCCTGTTGGAAATCCACTGCTTTCATTTTTATTTTCAGCTTATCTGTCTAAATTCAGATTCACTCTATCAGGCCATAGTGTGGAAAACGCTATAATGATGTAGCAGGACAGAAACAAATTAGTCCATATGTAACTATGGAGCAGTTCTTAATCCACTGTTAACTAGTTGTCCATTTTTATTCTACAGTGTGTGTGCCCAGGGGCGTGTGAGTGTGTGTGTGTGCATGTGTGAGAATGAATAAAATGACATTTGACATTAACTTTATAGAGGTTATGTCAACAGGGGATCATATCTTCTAACCAATACCATTATGTTTAACTTTCCAAAAAAGTGTTAGAACACAGGGAATCTATGAAATCTACTGAAAAGAACATTCCAGGTTATTTTCTCACACCTCACTTTATATTAACAAATAATTCCTTGTATGTTAAAACTTGAAAAAGCCTAGGAATTCTAAGGACTACAATAATCCTTGCCTCAGGAAAAAAGCAATTATTTCATCCAGCAGCGTTCAGATGTCCACTCTACCCCCACAAAGCCCAAGGCAACTGTTTCTACTTATCTTGTTCTAGACTTTGACCCCGATGTCTGGGTTCCTGGCACTGTCTACTTCAATGTGTGGAGCTTTACTAACAATATTCCCATTAGAACCAGATTTTCAGGGGCACCTGTTTCTATTTCCTGTAGCATAGTCCATGATACAATTTGCTTAAAAGAGATAGAAAACTTAAGGGAAGAAGAAAGCAGGATAAAATTTTCATCAGTCTGAAATGACAAAGAAGAATTGGAAGGAATGTCTCATTCTAAAAAGTCTCCAGCAAGTCCTCAACACGCTTTTATTTCCTAGTGTTTTCAAAGATTATATTGCCTATGTTTACATTTGCCAAAAGTTGAGTATAACCAATCTTTAGTCACTTGTGATCGCGTTAAACATCACGACTCACCCAGAACCCAGCATTGCTGAATCCTGCAATCTTAGAACAATAAATAAATTTATATTTGTTAAGGAATTAAGTTGGGATGAGGCAATACTCAGGCTTTCTATGCTAATCCTTAATGTTGCTGGAACAGCAATGAATTGAGAAGAGTCACAGAAGTTATGAGTAAGAATTTTAAGAAAAATGTGGAGCTGATAATGACATTGCATGGGATATATTATTTAAGAGTATCTGACATTTGTGTAATGTTTTTAAGGTTTATGTGCTTTAGTTGAAATCTGTAACAGGCAAGCTAGCATTACTTTTCCACTTTTATTTATACTGCAGTTAGGATTTAGTGAGTTTTTAAACATGTTTCAGGCACATTTATTAATTAATTGGTACCCATTTTATCCTTATCACAATCCTATTGTCCCTTTTTGCAAATGACTAAAGTGAGAATCTGAAAAAAATAAATGGATTCCTCAAAGTCAGGTAGCAAGTGGGCCACCTGGGATATGAAGTCCTAACTGGAGGCCTGATATTTTCTTTTCCCATATATAACTAACATAAAGCAAAAAGCTGAAATTGAAAGAACCATATTTTATTTACATCTTTAGGTGCTGCAGTGTGGAAGGTACATGCACTAGGAGGTGTTCCTTCCACAGTCCATTGTGAAGAGCCAGTGTGCCGTGCAGCAAAGCAAACTGCTACGCATGTCCATTAAGGTTGCCAAACAGGTCATATGCAATTCACATGGCAAGGGAATCTTTCTCGTCACAGGAAGCATATAGATCAGTGAAAGATCATACACTGCACCACATAAATGTAATATTTTGTAACTGAAATAATACGCGAGATGTTGACAGACTCCAATAGGGGACTGCAATACGCCAGGGCCACGACACCTGGGTGGCTTGGTCGGTTGAGCGTCTGACTTAAGCTCAGGTCACCACCATCTCACGGTTTTGTGAGTTCGAGCCGGGCATCGGGCTTTGTGCTGGCAGTGCAGAGCCTGCTTGGGATTCTCTCTCTCTCTCTCCCTCTCTGCCCCTCCCCGACTCATGCTGTCTCTGTCTCTTTCAAATAAATAAATAAATAAACATTAATAAACGTTGAAAAAAATATACCAGGGTCACAAAAATCCAAGAGTTGCAAGCTTACTGGTGATCAGACCAGCTCTAATCCCAGGTGGCATTTGGAAACAGGGTGACCCCATCCTTATTTAAGAGATTTCTCTAGGTTGGTTACCTTGGTAAAGGTATTGGCAAAATTAATACAGCTATCATTTTTGAGTCACCTTCTAAAATGACATTTTAAGATCAATTATTTGCATAATTTTCAGGAATTTCTTAAAAATACTGAGAATATGCTGAGAATTGAAATATGGCCTCAGTTTAAAGATTTATAGCACATACATCTTTTCCCTTTAGAAATGCTCCTTACGCCCTACAAAATGACAGACACATGAGTCTATAGTAATCTCACCATACACACCTTGATTCTTTGAGCATAACGGTTATTAATCAGTACCAGTGACAAAAGCACTGTTCTAAAGATGGTTTCTTCAACCCAGGCCCAGCCTGTGCAGTCAGTACTCATTTGAGATAACACCATTTCCCTACAAATCTGATCTCATTGGATTTGACCTAAGTCACCCTGTTATCCCTTTCATGACCCAAGCTGCCTTATTCTTACATGTTTTAAAATACCAAAATCCTGTGTTATGTAAACTATCTTCTGAATTTACCCCATCTAATCGTTGATTTGTCTTCATTTGCCTTTGCCATTTTTAAATTAATAATGTCTTAATTCCTCACCCACATTTTAAAATGAGGTAATAGTGGACATTACATCATATGGTTGGTTGGGAGGACCGAGTTCATATACTTGCAAGGTGTTTAAAACAGTGCCTTGCATATATAAAGTGCCCTATAATTTTTGGTGATTATCAGTGTAATTATTACTGAATATGTCGTAGGAGATCACATCCTTATCCTTCTGTTAGGCATGATCTGTTTAAAATTTCAGCTGGAGGGGAGGTGGGTGGGGGGATGGGCTAAATGGGTGATGGGCATTAAGGAGGGCACTAGGGATGAACTCTGGGTGTTACATGTACACGATGAATCACCGGTTCTACTCCTGAAACCAATACAGCACTGCATGTCAGCTAACTTGAATTTAAATAAATATACCTTTTTTAAAGAAAAGGAAATTTAAGAAAGAGACAAAGAAATTGCATGTCTAGGCTTTTAAAAATAATGCTTGATAAAGCCAAATAAGAAAAAAAGTGAAAAAAATCTTCGTATCATCGTAAATTCAATTACTTTAAGTCTGGATTTTATTTTCCACTTGGTTCCTAGCTTGGAGCTCAGTTTGCCTGTACATCAGTTGGAAGAAGCAATCCCACTGATTTAAGCAGGAAGACTGGGATGTTAAACCCTTGAAGCCGAGGGGATTATATTTCAGTACGACGTCTACTTTTCAAGAGAAGTGATCTGAAGTGCTTTAAGAGTCCTCATCTTTTTCTTCCAACAACTTCTCACTTTGATCTTTTTCTTTTCGTTGATGGGTAGATTTTTTTCTCTGTTGCCTTGTCATAACAGTATGGTCAGAAAAGTCATCAAATTCTTTTCAAATACTATTATTTTATGGTACTTTAATAGGAGCAAGAAAAAGCTATTTTCGGTTGTCAGGATCCTCTATATAAGAAAAAAGAAGATACCCAGGGCCACACTTTGTGCAAGCCTCTGAGAGCCAGGAACATATTCCCTCCCTGTGAACAGCAGCCCCTGGGTCAGGTTCTAGGTGAATGGGGCCCTGGAGCTGGCTGCCAGCATGGCCCCACTGCAGATGCCTCGGCGATGATGCCGGACTCAGTTGAGGACCATAAAGAAAAACGTCTAGGTAAATGCACATGTGCATAATGCTGGATGGCCTCAAATATTTTACAGATCTTTCAAGAACCGCAAATAAAATTATAGTAAACCAAGCCTAACTGACATTGTACCATAAAATATTAAATATTTCTTTCTTGCTCTTTTTGCCTAATATCAGATTTTGCAGTACATTCCAAATCTCATTTGATCTGTGTCTACTCTAGTTTATGTTCAAGCACACATAAAAGAACAGCAGAAAATACTAATAATATTTATTATGGGTAAATTCTTGTACCTAGTGAATAAAAAAGAGTAAAATCACAAACCTTGATGCAGAGATTTCCTAGCTAACATTTCTGATTTAGAAGGAATAAAGTGTTTTTGTTTTTGTTTTCCCTTAGAGGGCAAATACAATACAGTTTATAAAGAAACTTCATGGAAAAGAAGTATTCACTGAAATTTTATGAATCAAACCTTTAAAAATGCTCCAGGAGAGTTCATTATTTTTCAGCATTACTCTTTTAAATCACTTTTTAAAAGCAAATAACTATCAGCTAATACCATGTGCTCATACGTGTGCATGTACTTGTAAATATGTGTGAAAATGTGTATGTGTAGGGGGAGCTATTTGGCCTAAGAAACATGGACCCAGGTTATAGCTTTGGTTCTTCTACTAACTTAACCATATGATCTTAAACAAGTTCTCTTAAATGCTCGGGGACTCAATTTCCTCATCTGTCAAATGAAAGGGGCGTTAGACTTAATCAGAGACTTCTCATTCTGACACTCCATGAAACGTTTCACCCACTCCCCACCACATCTCTTAAAGTTCTACCTCCATCAGAGAAAATTACTTATTACATACAACCGCACCATGTGATAAGCTGTTGAGTGAAATCACGTGTTTGTTCATGGTGCCCCTCCTCACAGCCATCCTTTGACACAATCTCTGGAAGGTTAACGTCTCTATCATAACTGTAAATTGGGCCAGGTGGTGAGGCTGAGTAGGCTCCTGGTTTCCAGCTAACTGATCTGCACAGTGGTATCATCCAGCCCCTGGACTGATGTCTCATCCCTCCATTTCTGAAACGCTTTCCCCTCTCATCTTCTGAGAGACCACACTCAGGTTGTCAGTCTTTATTAGCCTCCTGTGCTGCCTCCCCTTCCTCTGTTCACCCTCAACATCAGTAGTGCTCAAGGCCTGGTTCCCGGGCTCCCTTCCCTCCCATCTATACCTTATAGCTGCCAGGTGTGCACCAACAGGCGTCTTGAACTTATATCCTCTCCGCTTCCACTCTTGCCAACCTACAGTCCACTTTCCACACAGCAGACAGACTGATTTTTTTTTTCAGAGTGATTTTTTAAAGAATATAAATCAGATTTCACCACACCCCTGATTTTAAGACCAACTAATGTCTGCCCCCTGCACTTAAAACCATGTCCAGCCACCTCTCCCTGGCCAACAGGGCTCTTGTTACCTGGCCTCTCCCCACCTCCTCATTCACTCCTACCTCCCCATCCCAGCCACTCCCATCTCTGCTGGGGAAGCCCGCTGCATCCTGCTGCGAGTATACGCGTGGCAGTCTCCTTCTCCAAGGGGCTTTCTTCCACTACACAATCTACAGTAGCCACCGGAAGTCCCTATCCCATTGCTCTGCTTTAAAATCCCTCAAAAGTTCATCACTATATGCACGGCTACTGCCATTCTGCGCCCATGAGAATATAAGCTCCACTGGAGCAGGATCTTGTCTTTTCAGTTCACACTGAAACACAGACTCTTTGAACAACGCTTGACACATAGAAGATGCTCAATAAATGTTTGCTTAATAATGACAAATGAATGAATTCTGCCTTTTCATTTACTGACCCAGTCTGAGTGTCACTTTTCTTTCATAATGCTAATTTTAATTTTATAAGTAAACATGTGATATTCCAATGTGTTTAGAAAGATCAACTACAATTTTTTTTAATTTTTTTTTAACGTTTATTTATTTTTGAGACAGAGAGAGAGAGAGAGCATGAATGGGGGAGGGTCACAGAGAGGGAGACACAGAATCTGAAACAGGCTCCAGGCTCTGAGCTGTCAGCACAGAGCCCGATGCGGGGCTCGAACTCACGGACCGCGAGATTATGACCTGAGCCGAAGTCGGCTGCCCAACCAACTGAGCCACCCAGGCGACCCAAGATCAACTACAATTTTTAAAAATATTTCAAGTTCCTATCCAATCTTTTTAAGAAAAATTTTTTTACTGTTTATTTTTGAGAGAGAGAGCGCACGCGCACAAACGAGAGAGGGGCAGAGAGAGGGAGACACAGAATCCAAAGCAGGCTCCAGGCCCTGAGCTGTCAGCATAGAGCCCAACGCAGGGCTCGAATCCACGAACTGTATGATCATGATCTGAGCTGGGGTCAGATGCTCAACCAACTGAGCCACCCAGCGCCCCCATATTCCTATCCAATCTTGTTTCACTTCTACATGATGTGCATCTATAGATCTTCTCCATTTTATAATACATAGGCTTCTTTCCTAAGACTGATTATCTAGTACGGAAGTGATAAAATCTTCAGAGACTGGGGAAGGCAAATTTTCTATAGCTATATCTGAAAGTTAAAAAAAACTTGATTATTTTTTAAATAGATCATAAAATATAAATCACAAAATCATATCTTCTTGCTCTTTGTATTACTGTTAGTCACAGAGAAACTGAAGTGTTTTACCCTCATTATTCTTCATACATCTCGATATTTTCACATTTGCCAGGACCCGCCAGCCTGGGAATGCAGTAGTGAAGAATGAGTCACTATAACAAGTAACACAGTTAAATTCTCTAGCTCAGTCTCCAATAAATGCATTGTGAAAATCCCAGCCCTTCATCTCTCTTCCCCAAATTACTGCATTTGGAAGAAGGGGTTCTTAGAGTGCCTTGCAACACTCTTAAGGACAGTCTTTTCTACTTTATGAAGCCCACCTTCCTTCCTCTGTTTTTCATGTGCCTCTGTTTTGGTCCCCACCCAACCTCTGACCTTCTCCCCACTCCAGTGACTGCTGCTTCTCTGGCTGCCTTTGACAGTTACACCTCTTCAGCATTACCACTGCCTGCGTTGCCCCAAACACTGCTGGAAGGAAGCCATGAGGGACCTGGCGAACACTAGTCAGTGGCTGAGGTAGTTAACCCGGTTACTTACCTTCTCTCCCTCCATCCACACACAATACAGTCCATCATTCTAAAACTGACTTTGTCCTCAAGCTCTCCTCTAGGCAGACTGCACCCTCAGCCGTACGACCTCAGTCGCAGGCTCCAACTCTGGTTCCTTAGGCCTGCTCTCCCAGACACCAATCTCAGTTTCCTTCTAGGATTCGGCCCATTGGCAAATATTCATTCCTAGCAATGAGGTCCTGGAACCCACAGTACACTTTTCTACCTCAACTTTTGCTTTGTCTTGCAGATGGTACTTTACTTGGTGCCCACAGGCTATAGCAGTTAAGTGGTAGATACCCGTTTCTATTTGTTTGGATCTCTTTTCCATGGGGAGCATCCCTGATGGTCTATTCACCATGGTCTATTCTCTCCTCCATGGCTTACCAGCCCTTCATGAAAATCACACACTGGCCAAACAGACCAACTCATAGCCTCATAAAGGGCCAAACCCCTGCAGGGGCTAGGAAGCAGGGGACCTCTCCCTCGACGCCTCTAGGCTAAACACTTAATGTTCCATTTCTTTCTGATTGTAAAATAATAATTAGTAATCAATAAGATAAATATTAATAACAAAATCATAACTCACCATTATTCTGTTAGTCATGGATAATCATTAAGAGTTTGTCCATTTTTCTCTTTTAAAATATTATAAATTTTATGCAATGGTATGGTATTCCATCTACAAGTCTGTATTTTCTTTTGTTTGAATCATGAGCAGGTTCAGATATTATTAAATATTCATCAGCCGTGTATACGATTCCATGGATTTGTTACTAGTCATTCTAGCATTAGTCATTCCCCTAGAATTGTTTCTAGTTTTTTCCTTTTATAATAATTCTATGGAAGAAGTACTTTACCTAATATTGAGTGAGTCTCTTATTACTCCCTAGGACCAATTCCTAGAAATAAAACTACAGGGTCAAAGGATATGAACATGCCGCCAAACTGTTTTCCAGAAAATGATACTAATTTAGCTTAAACTGGGGACCTGTCTCACCTCATAATCACCAGCACTGAGTCCTCTTTTTTTTTTAATCTTTGCAATCTTTGGCATTGTACAATTTGATAAGTGATTTTGCTATTCCAATCTATATTTCCTTGGTAATATTTTGGTTAATCTGTAAATTGTCTTTTTTTTATTGTTTTTTTTTAATTGTTTCCTCTGGTAGGGAAAATATTAAGGATATGACATTTTTATAGTTTTTACTGAAAGATGAGCATAAAAATTATGATTTTTATATTCCTATAAAAATAAATTCCATTTAATTACCACTTGTCTTTGCCACTTATGCTTCCATGCCATCATTAGCATCTTTATTGAGTCACACATCTTGACAGAGACAAAGCGAAAATCGGAAAAAAAAGATTCATTTGGAATATTTCTTTCCAATGAGATTGGTCTGCAAGTAAATTGCTTTGTGTGTAACATAAAAGGCTTACCACAATTTTCTTAGAGTAGTTTTCAAAGCACTAAAAAACACTCTACTTACATACATCTTTCTTTGTGTGTGGCTATAACATCTAACGGTTGAAAGATGTTTCTTTCCTTAGCAATGACTTAGTCAGCTGCTCTAATAAGACCACATGGCTCTCTTTAAATCCTGTTGTCTTCTAAGAAAACTGTTTAAGGCCATACAATAGTATTCCCCTTAGTTAAAAGTCTTCATGTCTCAGACTTGTAACAATGACCCCAATGAACAAAATCAAAAGCTGCCAACACCGCAAAACCCCTAATGATGTCGTGGGCAGAGCCCTCAGGGTGGCCAAGACACCAGCCAGCTGCCCAGAAGCTAGATGGCTGTGTGGGCACTGTTGTCACCACCACGTCCCAGCTGTGCTGTGTCAGGCTTGCTAACGAGCACAGCAGCAATGCGACGGGGCATTGCATTTCTTTTTGACATTCCCCCAAGCGACTTTTTACAGCCTCCTTCTATTAATTAACTTCATCTCCTAGCCTTGTGCTGCAAATGCTCTCTTATTGCACATTTGAGGGGCACACAATGGTGAACCACACTTGGGTTGATTGGCTGTCTCAAAAGTGACAGCACAACAGGAACTAAATAAAATATTCTAAGCAAGGCTGCTGATAAAGTTATGAGAACAAGACAAAACCAACTTGGCATCAAGATGCAGTCGTGGAAAGCTTGTCGAGAATGTTAAAATCATTTTCTGCTCCTTCACAAAACAGAAGAGAAGGTGTGATTGATGGCTAGTTCATAAAATAATGAAAGATACAGCTTAAAAGAATCATGTGCTTCCGTTCGGCATTCTAATCCCTGATAGGGATGACCTTTGGAGTTTAAGTGAAAGGACACAAAATTTAAAACCATAAAAATAAAAATATTTGGGCGAAAACTACAAAATTAATTGCCAAAAATGTTCATTTGAACAGGTAAAAGGGATTAATTAGTACATCCAATTGCAAAGCATTTTTGAGCAATTAGTATATTCATGGCTCTTTGCTAAGTGATTCTGGGGAAAGTGCATAGCTCTCCCATTACTTGAGGACCTACTAAGTATAAGACATATATTAATTCTAATTTCCACAACAGCACTGCAAAATTGGTTTCATTGGTCTCATTTTGCAGATGAGGAGCCAGGCTCAAAATCATGGAGTAACTTTGAAATACCATATCTGGAACTTGAACTCAGGGTGTTCATTTTTCTGAGCACTGACTCTTTCTGCTATGGCACACTGCTTCTCAAAATAAGGCATAAAAACAGAACATGATTTCCATCCTACTGGAAGGTACACACATAAACACATAAAAATAGCTTATAAATAAGATGTGATATATATACACACACATATATATATATGTAAATATATATGTCTTTTTGTCTAGTTGTATACACATACACACGCAAAATGGAATAGTACTCGGCCATAAAAAAGAAAAAATCTTGCCATTTTGCAACAACATGGCTGGATCTAGAGGGTATAATGCTAAGTGAAATAAGTCATTCAGAGAAAGACAAATGCCATATGATTTCATTCATATGTGTGATTTAAGGGACAAAACAAATGAACAAAGAAAAAAAGAGACAAAAGCATGATCCACTCTTGCATTGGTAGTGTAGGGGTGCAACATAGTATTATGGGAAGAGGGCAGGTGACATTCGAATTGAATACTGAAAGATGAATGCGCTGTTCACCTTCAGTAGGAAGATATAGGGAGAATGGAAAGTATTCAGGAAAACAATTGCTAAGTAAGGTACATAATCATGCAGAAACATGCTTTGTTTGAGAAACAGCATGGCCAGAGTACACGAAAGATGAAGGGTGGAGGGCAGTGGTGGGGGAAGGTTGGGAATGAAATGATGGTGCTGTGGTTAAAAAGAAGACTAGGGCCAAATAATGGAGGGCCTTGTGGGTCAGGCTAACACATTTGGATTTTGCCTTACAGACCACTTGAAGCCATCAATGAGAAGTGAGTGACGCATCACACGTGTGCTTTAGTACGTCGCTTTGGCAGTAATGGAGAGGATGCAGCAAAGACAGGGCTATTTGTTGGGAGATAATACAAGAGGTGCCCAAAAACTAAATTCCAGAGGTAAAATTCAAGATGATAATTTGGTTGTCGGGAGTAAGGGAAGGAAGGAATATACATCAGGTTTGTATGCATGTAGGAGATATGGCTTCATGGCCAGTTACTAACATGGTAGCTTTGTTTGGCATGCTTAATCTTTGATATCCCTTCCATTGTGTCTCCTTTCCTTGGTTCTGGGGGTGCTCCATGATGCTTTGGGACTTCTGGGGCTAGGTCAGTGGAAGATTTGCAGCTCCCACCTGGGCCTCTAGTAAGCTGGGATTGCCATGTGAACAATCTGAGTATCCTACTGAAGGTATCATGTGGAAATACCCATAGACTGCACGGAAAAGGAAAGAAACCCTTATGAGCCCAGCCTTCCAGCTGCTCCCAGGCAGCTGTCAGGCTAGTGAGCAAAGACCAGCCAGCTGCTAGCTGAATTCCATCAGTGGACCTCAGATGATGGTGCCTGACACTACAGAACTGCCAGGCTATGGCTCCACCTGAATTCCCAGTAAGAAAAATTGGGAGTCAGAGTAAAATGAATAGTTGGGAGTAAAATGAAAAATTGGGAGTCAGAGTAAAATGAATATTGCTGAAGCCACTACATTTTGGGGTCGTTTGGGAAAGAGAACTGGAACCCCCGAGTAAAATGAGGCGGCATGATTCATTTAGTCTCACAGAGATGTTCTGTAAAGCTAAATGAGCAAATACTGAGGGTGACAGAAATTAAGGTAATTGAAAATGCATTTTTACCCCATGATTAAAATTCGGTAGGGTAGCAGAATATTCTAGTAGCGATTCAGTAGTGGATACCAGTGGGAAAAAAAATGACTTATTGTGTTATTGCCACCCAAAGGAAGGGGAGGAATTTAGGCAAACTTGAGGCCTCCTCCCCAAATTTAGTCTGGTACAATCATGACAGACCACTTAGTTACCAATACAGATGTTCTGAAATTAAATACCAAGGTTCATTCTCTCTTAATAGTTTTAAAAATGGCCGGAGCTGCCTAATATCAGTTATTAGTACCAAGAATAGAGCTTCTAAGCTAAATAGAACACTTTGCATTTCAGGAATGATAACAAAGCTTTCCCAGGGCTTCTGCCCACACACACAGAGTGAACAGAAATAGAGCTTGTCTGGAAAAACACAAGACTTCAACTACTTGATTGGTGACCAGACTTGAGCTGCAATTCTGAGGACCTAAGCAAGTTAAAATGCATTTGCAAATGTATGCATGCCTCTGGGGCTTCAGTGCATGACTTCTTGTCCTCAGTCGTGGCCTGCCAACATTATTTAGGGCTGTCCAAATAGTGCTCCAGTGATATTCTCCACACACGGTTTTTGTGTTAGGGTGTCCTGTACTCAATTGGCATTTCAAGCTGCCCAGGTCAATAAACCACATCGGCACCGGTTTCAAGAGTTAAGACTTACCTTACTAGGACAATAGTCCCATTTCCAGTATTCAGTAGCCTGCCTGAGTGTTTGCCCCTTCAACACATAACAGTGGAAGTAAAGTGGACTGAGTTACAATGAGTCAAATCACTATCCCGTGGTTGATGCAAGATTTAATATTCGACTCCACACAAAAGTAGTCAGGTGTTCAACCTACAGAAGTTTAATTTGTCATGTAGATATCACTGCTCATAAGAAGCCAATAAAGTTCAGAACCAGAACTTCCTATGTTACTGCTTGATGAAAAGTATGTGGCTCTAATTCTGCTTCCTTTTTCAAACTCATGGCTCACAATCCTCCCCTGGCTTTGTCATAGGAAGCAAAATGCTAACTGATAGAGGTCTAAGGATAGTACTCCTGCTGGAATGTTTTTCTTTTTTTTAATGGAACATGTATTAACAACTTGATTATTACAATCTTATCTTTGGAATTATTTTGTGGGGAAAAATGCTGATTATTAAGGATAATCCCTTGCTGGCAACTATAAAACCAATGTAATTGACACAAATGGTGAAATTCAAGTACATCAACTCCTTCTGAGAGTTAAAATTATGATTAAGAGAAAGTTAAATGAAATGCTCTTACTTCACCAACTAAAATATTTAAAAGACAATTAACAAATTTGCTGATGTTCTTTCTTTATAGGTAGTACTACAATTTTAAGATCAAAATTCAGGATTCCTTGTGACTAAAACATATTATCCTTGTTTCCTTTTATGTATTTATGAGTTGGGACCCACTGGCTGGTAAAGTTGGGGATAAATTCTAGAACCATGGATCTAGGACAGCTTCATATTTTCATATGAGGCCAGAACAAATAATCTTAACCATATCATTAGAGATGAAGTCTACCCTTCTGTACAACAAACTTAAATCTCTTTCTAACAATGATGGTGAAGGAAATAGTCTACTCTGTGTTAGGTTGAACTTTCAAGAAGCTGGGACAGACTTGGATCAAGACTGCAAAGACAATTCCTATATTGCCTGGGCAAAGATACTTTCACTGAGTAGCTAGATTTTTGCTTTTACAAAATGCTCTCGAAAATTTACGGTGCCCTGATAGCCCATTGATGCTTTAACTAAAAAACAAACCAAACAAACGAAAAGACCTCAAAAACTGTATATAGATGCTAGGCTTCTTCTGTTTTTTGACACAGGTGTTTGATCCTTTCCTTATAAAAGGAAAACGCATCAGCTTCAGGCAATGTGCAATGGAAATAAGTTGGCTGCCATACAGTGCTTCTGCAGTGCTGGGGCCAAGAGCACAGTCAATAACATCAAACAGAAAATCCTTAGGAGGTAAACCACACGCTGATTTGGGCATTACATTTTGACAGCATGTATATGATATCTGGAAAATTCCAAAAAGTAGGCACAGCTAATGCCAGTGGCAATGGCACCTGATTTCTTTACTTCCTCGGAGAAAATAAGATATAATACTTTGTGCTGCTTGTAATAAGCTGTCCCTCGAACCACTTCTTTACCTTTATTAATATAGTATACAGAACACAAAGCAAAATACTGCTGCAAATCCTCTTTGAAATTAGGCAAACGTAAGTGGTAAACAGTGTGGAATTTCTTGATAATTCTGACCAATGATTTTGAGGCAACTTTATAAAACAACAAAAGTTAATATGTCTTCAATGCTTCCTCAAAGCACCTCAAAGCACCTTATGTGTAATATCTCACTTAAACTTCACAACATACAAATGAGATGCGAAAATCATTTCATTTATCAGCTGCAGGGACAAAGGCCAGAGAGGTTAAATAACCTGTTACAACTGTGGAGAATGAGGTGCAGAGCAGTTCAGTGACTTCCTGAACAAGATCATGAAAGCAGTAAATGATACAGCCAAGATTTAAATCTAGCATTCTAGCGCCAGCTTCTACTCTTACCACCTCAGTATACTAGACAGTCTTTCCATGTTAGACAGAGCACCTTACCATGAAGAAAATCTGAGTTCAAACTCCAGCTAAGCCATTTTTACTTGCTTCATGACATTTAAGGAAATCATTTATTCACCCTTAACTTCAGCATCTTAATTGCAAATTAGGCAGAACCACCCCTATTTCACAGTGTTGCTGTAAGGATAATGCAAGCATATACATAAAGCACAGAGAACAGTGCCTAGCACACAGAAGATGCTGAATAATTAATTTTTCCTTGACCACTTTCCTCGTATTTACTGTTAGTTCATTCCTTCAAAACATATGGAACACTTCCTTTGTACAAACACACACTGTGCCAAGCATTAGAAATTCAGTAGTGAATAAGGTAGATGTATTCCCTGTTCTTGAGACAAGGAGTCAGGAAACTTTTTCTGTATAAGTCCTAAACAGTTAGTATTTTTGGTTTGGTGGGACATAACAATATCTGTCTCAACTACTCAACTCTGCCAGTGTAAAAAGAGCCATAGAGATATACATGGCTGGGGGCGTCTGGGTGGTTCAGTCAGTTGAGCGTCCGACTTTGGCCCAGGTCAGGATCCCACACTTTGCAGGTTTGAGCCCCACGTTGGGCTCTGTGCTGGCAGACTCAGAGCCTGGAGCCTGCTTCACATTCTATGTCTCCCTCTCTCTCTGCCCCTCCCCTACTCTGTCTCTCTGTCTCCCAAGAATAAATAAACATTTTAAAAAATAATAAACATGGCTGTGTTCCAATGAAGTTTTATTTTCAGAAATAGGCAGGAACTAGATTTGGTCCATGGGCCAACCCCTGATCACCAACCCCTGATCAAGACCATGAAACAAGCCATTACAATATAACATGGAATGAGCTGGATACAGTGCATATAGGATGTTATGGGAAACCAACATGGCAGGGACATTTATTCTAGGAGGATCAGTGACATCTTCTCGGAGCTAGTGACATATGAGGTTATAATCAAAGCACGAGTAGAAATTAGCAAGAAGCACTTCAGGAAAAACAAACAAACAAACAAACAAACAAACAAACAAACAAACAGACAAACAAACCAGAAGGCCCAGAGACAAGATTTATACATGAAGCATTTGAGGTGAAGATTTTCAATGGATGGAGCAGGGCAGGAAATGATGGTGGGCAGGGGAAGACAGGGCTAGTACAGGATAGGCTCTGTGAATGAGTTTTGAGTTGATGCTAATGGGAAGAGGTTGCTGTTTTACCCAGAAGAGTGACAGAATCAGACTGTCGTCCCGTCTGTAAAACAGCAGCACCCTAGGGGTTGCTGACCTATGAAAAATTAATTCCCTTCCACTAAATGGTCCCAGGTTGCTGAGCTCTTTGTTCTTGTACCCGGTTTTCAGAGCTTTTCTGTCTCCACTTGTCCAGTTCTTTGTCAACCATCACTTTTGACTAATGTGAGTACACCGAGGAAACTTTTTCTAATCTCATTTGCCACTTCTAGTCTGTTATAATATTTAAAACTATTTAATCAAAAGCTTTAGTTTTTTATTTAAAAAAAAAAGTAAGTAAGTGGGCTAACTGAACTTTCATAAATAGCATGCAGGACAGGGGTGGAGGGCTCTGTCGCCACCTGTGTCGCCTTAGTTGGAATTGCTGAGTCAATGATCCCCAGGTAAAGAAAAGTACTGCCATATGAAGAGCATTTAGCTTGCTGAAATGTGTATGCTTTTTTACTGACACATTTGTCTAGAAATTTGGGTCGTTACCAAAAGAAAAGTCTAGGCTACAGCCACCAAACTCAAATACTCTACTTTCTTATTTTCATAACCACCAAAATATACTTGAAATGTTACCTCGGAGCACTTACATGGCTCAATCGGTTAAGCTTCTGACTTTGGCTCAGGTCATGATCTCATGGTTTGTGGGTTCAAGCCTTGCCTCGGACTCTCTGCTGTCAGCACAGAGCCAGCTTCAGATCCTCTGTCCCCCTCTCTGCCCCTTCCACACTTGCACTCTCTCTTTCTCAAAAATAAATAAACATTAAAAAAACATAAAATTGCTCATTTTGAATACATGTAGTCAACTGTATATTGATTATACCACAATAATGCCGTTAAAAAAAAAAAAAAAAAGAAATGTTACCTTTTCCCCCATCCTCAGCCATACCTGCAAGGCTATTTATCACAAGTCAAAGCATGTTAAATTTCTTCTGCCTGATTTGATTTCATTTGAAAAATATATTCTCTGTGATCTGGACCAGAGAATGTGGTAGACAGGCATTTAAATTACGGTGGGTAGCAAGGATAAGGGGGGGACCAAGTTGTTTTGCTTCTTGCGGTAGAGTTAAATTTTTGACACTTTTCAAATTGAAAACACCTCACATTTTTAATAATAAGGAACATGTTTTATCTTCTTATTTCTACTTTCAAATTCTTTAAAGGCTATCACAAATATCAATGGAGCTGGCTCATATGAAATATCAAGATGAGGTATGTAACTAGATTAGCATTTCCTCAGTTACACTATAAATTCCTTGAAATCAAGGCTAACTTTTCTCATCTTTCTATCCCCTACAGTGTTTAGCATAATGTTTTATTCAATTAATTACTGTTGAGTAGAGATAAACAAAACAGCCTTCACTGAAACTTACTAAAAGATTTGTAGTAACTAACATTCTACACAGAGATTTTCTATCCTCTTCAATCTAAAAATTAAAAAAAAAAAATGAACACGTTTCCATTTGCTTCCTATGAGCCCAATAAACAGAGCAGAGCCATTTGGCAGACTGTAGCTCATTCAATATTTATGAAATGAACCATAACCCAGCAGATTCAATCATTTTAGATGCCACAACAATGGTCTTCACAATTGATCACCACATAACCGATTCAGCCATGGCAAAGATTATGGCTCCAGATCAGGAAGGGGTTATTGGAAATTCACTCAGACCCTGAAGTGGTCCCTAACTCCTGTGGTCCCAATTTGGACACCGTCTCCTGAACACTCATTACGATGAGAAAGTTGTCAGAGCATAGTCCTGACCTCACATCCAGTCTCAACTACTTCTCTGGAGCTGTCCAGGAATTAACACAAATAGGAAAGGAAAGCAGTTACCCTCCTTTCCGTAAAACACACACCTCAGGAGTGACACATTCTGTAGAAGCCTACATTTTCTCCCACTGAATTTTTGACATCTTTCTCTTTAGTTACTAAAGATCCCAGAGCCTGTTTCTTTTGCCTTTTCCATAGCCAAAGAGGAAGATCTAACACATCTCCAAGTAGTGTGCCTGTATTTCCCAAAACAAAAACCAGTTTACCTTGAGAACACAAAGAATTTAATGGAACTCTTTCCATAAGTCATATTTCTTTTATAGTGTTTTGTATCTTTCCACACAGATATTTAGGGCTCAGCATATCTTTCTAAATGTAAATATTATACAAACTTTAAAAGATGTCTATAAACAACCATGAACACTAATTATAGTAGTTGTTATTTTTTAATTTAAGTTATAACCACCAACCACCCAGCATGCCAAATACTCAATGTAATCAAAGAAAACTTCTTTTTACATGTTCTCTTCTCTTACGACAACTCTACAAAAGAAGCCTAAAATAAAAGTCTATAAATTTCAAAGTAGCTCAAATTCAAAACTCTTTTATTTATTTTTATTCCCTCAGATTCTCTTATATACGCTTATACCTACACAAACACAAACCTACATTTTACCTTAAGGATATAGGACAAAAATGATCTGGATGAGTATTTTAGGTTTTGCCTCAGTATGCCAGGTTATTCTGTTATAACAAAACAAAATCAGAACACCAAAATCTCAAGAAGCTTACCACACAACAGTCTCTTTCTCATTCACATGGCATGGGACTAACATGGACCTTCAGGGTGTTCTGTTCAACAGTCACCAAGAGACCCTGGCTGATGGAAGACCCATCTCAATACACACTTCCATATTTACGAAGACAGGAAAAAGAAATGGACAATCTACATACTGAATCTTAAAGTGTCTGCCCAGAAGTGACATCCACTTTAAAAATCACATTTCATTGGCCAGTGCAAGTCATATGGCCATGGCACCTGAAAGACATATTTGTGAACAGTCCTAATAACAACCACAATATTAGGTAGAACTTGTACCCAGAAATGAACCACTTACACTTAATTTATATCCTAAATTATACTATATGTATTAAATACACACACCACACACACACACACACACACACACACACACACACACACACACACTTGCATGTGATATTAGTTTAAGAAAAAGAAAAGCCATTCTCAAATTCAGCATCAATGCAAGCACTCACTCTACTGTACTTAACTCTATTTTCTCTCTTTCAGAGTGAAGAACAAAATAACAAAGTCATTCTTAACCCAAGTATGCATATCATAATTTCCTTACCATGAAACTAAGAGAGAAGACAACTTTTGGGTAAAATTACAAATCAGAAGGTTTCTATGTTTCAGAGCATGAGGCAGATGAATAATCCATTGAATCTTTCATTTTGGCTCACTAGAGCCTAAATATATCCAGTACTTGAGCAGATGGACATAGCATAATTCAATAATAATGTGAATCTCTAAAGCCAAAATGTAAATTTCTTATGCTTTAAGTTTCAGATGTATACTTTGATGTAGCTAAATATTCATTTCAAGAGATTATCTAGCTCTTAGTTACATAAGCTTATATAAGATTATTCTCAGTGATACTATTCTTATAATTCAAAAGGCTAACATAATAGGAAAAGCTTTACATAAAATAATAACCAAAATAATTTTATCTCACCAAACATCTACTAAGTATCTACTAAGCCCCACGCTACCTACAAGGGATCCAAAGTTGAATGAAATAGGACTATGATATTCAATCCTTTGATAATCTGGTCTGATTACCCTATAGTGAATTTTTTCCATTGTGTATAAGAATCTTATCTTTCTTGCATCCCCTCCTTAAAAGCTTGTGATTTCATGTCTATGCAGATAGGAAAATTTGAGGAGGAGAAGGAATTGGATTAAGAAATAGAAATATAACTCCTGATTTTTCTCTTTGCTGATGACCAAATATATTACAGGATTCTATAATTTTACCATTAGGATTACTAGAATAAATAGCATCTATTCATATAAGTAGATAGCATATTTAATTTCTATTACATTTCTGAGTGACCTTCAAAAGAAGCTTATTCTATGTTCCTATCACCTTCCAGCTCTCCTCCAGACTATCAAGATATTTTTGGTTGATTTATATACTTGAAAAGAAATCTTTTGGTCCCAAAACCACTAATAACCCATTGGATGCCCTGAAAGGGACAGATCAGTAGAAATCTGTGCTTCTGGGAGTCATTGGATCTGAAGCTACCCAGAGCTTTCAGGTAGCTGTGAAGCTTCTGAATGCCTATGAAACTAGCTCAACTGAATATAAAGTGTCCCAGCACTGGGAAAGTACACTTAGGAAGTACTATGGTTAGAAGAGATTTTCAAAGAAATTAACTGGAAAGAGCTGACTGAACAAAACGTGCTTCCAAGCAAAAAGGGCAAAAGGATATCTGAAAGTTGAGGGACACATTTTCATTTTCACCGCTCCCAAGATGTGACGCATACCTACAAAAGGTTTTCTTCTTCCTTTTCTTTATGAGTCATTGGTCAAGCACCATCAATTTAAATTAGAAACAAGGGTTTTAGCTACCATAATTAAAAGAAAGAGCAGTAGCTCCCTAGCTACACTATGCTCGGCTGCAATTTTTAACTCTTCTTGATGTTTTCACTTGAGTTTGCAGTGACAAACACACATCCTGAGAAACTGAAGCAAGATGAAATCTCAGGGTCTTTTCCTGGTCCTAATGCTCACAGGAAATGGAAACATGCCATATCTAGGACTCGGTGTAATGCTTTTATCTTGTGATTCACTTTCATTAAGCATTTTTAAAAAATTAAATGCTAGTGTTCCCTCTCGCAAACTGCAAGGGAAACGCTACAAGATCTAAAAGGAATCATTTGACCCAAATCAACCTGAAGTGTCACCTTATTCTAGTCCTTGCTACACTAGCACGAAAGCTCATTATGCTCTGGTAGAAATTTATTTCTGAAAGGGTTCATATTTCACGGGCCATGTGGTGTGTGTGTCATAGGATATGCTGGTTACCATGGTGAAAAATGAGCTTTTCTTTTAAAAGAAGTAACTTTGCCCCTTTGCTCAATGGTATTAGCTGTATTCTGTCTGATTCCAATGTTCTTTCAGAGAAGAGGTAAAAAAAAAAAAAAAAAAGAAAAGAAAGAAAACAAACAAACAAAAAAACAGAAACAGCACCAGGGAAATGAGGAGAACCATCTCAGGAAGACATCTCCATTCTTACATTGCTTTTGGATTTAGTGAAACTCAAATTACAAAGCACATACAGCGTATATATATATGTTAACCGTACTACATGGTACTTAAAAAGGAGATAATTCTGAGGTGATTAAATTACCTATAGTTAAAGTTGCTACAAATTTTGAAGAGTAAAATGAATGACTCTGGGTGTTTATGGCTCTACATGGAATAGAACCCAGGGATTCTCAGTTCTATCACTCACAACATCTCCTTTCAGAAACATCATTTTGTGTAGTCTCATTTACTATATTGAAATGAAATTCATGGGTAATTTAACTTACCTACACATTCACTTTTTAAGAAAAAAATCATTATCAGAATCTAACTGCAATATAAAAGAGATAAAAGGAAACGAATTTATAATAGAGTAATCTGTATTTTTATAATGTAAATTCTCAGGTTGGACAACTGGAATGGAACAACCACGTGCCTGCTATTAGCTATATAATCACCACGAAAGCCGTACGGTATCTGCAAATGTGTGCCATTAGTGCTTCAAATACCATGAGCAGCATGGCTACCGGTGATGTGATTTTAGGAATGTCGAACATCCTGTAAAAATCAGAGGGTAAGTAAGTACACTTGTCTTTAGATGTACACTTCTATTGGGTCCCTGAAAAAAACACCGTTGATTAAAACTGGGTTTATAAATACATCACAGTGTTAGGTTCTAGGATCAGATAATTAGACAGGCTTCCCAAATCTATCAACTCTTCCTCGGATGGGATGGCCTTGTGCATAGCAGAGGCTGAGGACCCTGCCCCCACTTCCTAAGTGCCAACAGCACCACAATCATTAAGACAACCTCCCCCTACACATATCGTCTCCCTGGGGAGAGGTGTCAGCCCTGTGAAGAATCACTTGTCCTACTTTATATATTAAAAGGAAAGTTTATATTGAAAAGCTAGATATCTGTTTTTAGAGGCTTCTCCATACCACAAACTTTGACTGAAAGCAGACAACAGATGTACAGTCTAAAATTACAAATAAGCCTTCTAAACGATTCAATTTAATTGATTTATTTGCCATATCCATCCCATACGTCCCGAGGAAGTAGCAATGTTCGCTCATATATTCAGAGGTCACCTAACACTGCTGTGACCTCTGAGTAATACACTGTTGGTGCTGACCCCGGTGGACGGCTCAGTTGAGCTATGCCCCCTTCCAGTGCTGGGTGTCCTCTCCTGGTTGGTTTGGTTTCTGCGTATCTTTGCACTGTCTCCTGAGTAGAGCAGTGTGCCCAGCAAGTCAGTACAGAGAATGTGGGAGCGGACTATGGGCTCAGACCCAGCTTGGCCACTTAACAGTTCTGTGACTCAGGGCATGTTTCCACCTGTAAAATAGGGTGGAAAAAAAAAAAAAGCCAATATCTTTGGTTTGTTGTGCAGATTAAGTGAGCTAATCCATTAAAGTGCTTAGCACTTTAGTACCTAGTGTGGAGTAGGTGCTCACTGTTATCGTGGGTCCCACAGTCCAAGTGAATGGACATGAATGATATTCAAGAGTCTCTTTTAAGGTGGAGAATCATCCCAGAGAGTCTCAGACACCTTAGATTGGAAGAAAACTTAGAAATTTAAAATCATAAACTCTAATGTGTGTCATTATGAAAATTTATGAGAAAGACAGAAATTTCAGGTTTGAAAGATATGTCCATGTGTCCACGTGCCAGTTCTGTTCTAATCCAACAACCAGGAAAATAGCTTTTCAGTAAGCGTTCCACAAAAATAGTGCACACAGAGCATAACATTAACCTTTTTCTTACTTGTGGATGGGTGTTTAAATCTATTCTCTTTCGGGTTTTAAATGAATCATTTTAGTTTAAAAAATTTTTAATTTGAGTACAATGTTACATTAGCTTCAGGCGTACAGGATTTCTATGCATTATGCTATGTTCACCACAAGCATAGCTACCATCTGTCACCAACACTATTACAAGATCATTGACTACATCCCCTATGCTATGGCTTTTCTTCCTGTGACTTATTCATTCTACAAAGCTGTAGTAATCAAAACAGTATGGTACTGGCACAAAAATAGACACCTAGATCAATGGAACAGAACAGAGAGCCCAGAAATAAACCCACGCTTATACGGTCAATTAATCTATGACAAAGGAGTCAAGAATATACACTGGGGACAAGACTGTCTCCTCACCTAAATGAACCATTTTCATAAAGTTAACTCTGATTATACACATGCTCATGAAGAGTAACACTTAGTCCTATTGTCCTAATGTAGTCAAGGCATAACAATCCACAATAAGAAGTGATTTAAAAATAAAGTTTCATCCTGTTTTGAAGTTTACATTTGCAACATTTATACTAAATGCTCTATCAGCATATTTAGATGTAACAGAGTCCTTCATTCATTCTTTCACTGAGCCACCGTGTACAGAGAATTTACCATTTTCTTGTCACTAGCAGAAGCTGGAAATAATGAACTAAGGGATATAATCCCTATCTTCAACAAGTTTTCGGTCTCTTAAGGCAGACAGGCTGACACACACAGATTGGCCCTCTGTGAAAAACCATGTGAATCTAACAAGCATGGGGTAAAGTTGTCCTATTAAGGCTCTGCTGGTGAACTGTTTGCAAAGTTACAAAGTCAAGACTTTTTAATTTCTTCACTATCTAGTCTGTACACACTAAGCAAACTCTAGGAAGACACCATCAACAAAGAACCATTTCTTGAGAGCAATACACTGGTAGTAAGTACTTAGTCAAATGGAAAATTTAAGATTTTATCTTTGCTTTCCATAGACCATATTTTAATAACAAACTCAGAGATGCTAACCTCAGATTGAGAGTACCCAGCAACCTTTGAGAAAGGATAATATATGTCACCTATTGTGTAGAGGGTAAGAGTGGCATTTCCTGATGGCTGGAAAATCAAATAAATGAACTCCGGAAGTGACCCCAGTTCTAGGAGGTGAGGCGGTTTTTCATAACTGTGATGTGGTCAGATTGTTGACTGCAGTTTGCCTTCTTTATCCAAGGATGACTTATACTGTCTTGGCAGTACAGGTGATGGAGTCACTCAAACCAGGATCCAAAGTGCCTGGAAAATGCCCCAATCTTGTTTCTTAACCTGTCAGAGCTTCAGTTTTTCATCCTCCAAAGCAAGAATAAAAGCACCCAACTCACAGAATTACTGTGTGGCCGAAATAGAAAAATGTGAAAGGTATTCTGGTAGATAATTAATGTTCGTCTCCTTCCCAGACATCTCACATTTCTGCATTATCACCATGCTCCTCAATTTGCTTTGCTCCTTTCTATGAAGATTTTTTTTTTAAACTAAGTGCAGAAACTACAAAAAGCTCAACACATTTGCTTCAAAGATGATATCATTTGATACATTTTATTGTCTTTTTTGGTGAACTAGTCCCATGACCTAGAGCTTATGTATAAAAAGAGAAATCCTAATTTAAGTAGCACCTGGAACCCCAGCTCAAACCTCAACGATAAAAAAGCAGCTACAAACAGACCATTGCTTGCCATGCCTCAGAGATGGTCCTTCAAAATAGAAGCACAGTAATGCGTTCTGCACTGGTAACCAGTCCCACATATTTCTAAGCAGTTAATTCTGTAAAAGTTTTTCTGATCTGCAGTTAGGAGGCAGGGGACAGAAATGCAGGATCTCATTCTGCTAAGCCTAAGGCATCTCTCTGGCAGGGTGGACATTTTTCTTCTGCTCCACGTGGAGAGACATCAGTACGTCACTTTTCAGGAATGCCAGTGGGCTAATAGAGGCCACTTAGTGGGACAGAGAATACACGAAATGGCAATTAATTGTTGGAAGAGATCTCAGTAGACAGAAATGCCATACCCTTTAAAATGTTTCAAACTACTGCCTTTTCAAACTGTCGGTTTCCTTTCTTTTTTGAAACTGTAGATTTAAAAAACATCAAATGACAAGTTCAAACGAATGTCAGCTGCCTTTATTTGGCTGAAATATAAGGTATTTCCCAAACGTGCTTAGAAAACCCCAGTAGATATCTGTTGCAAGAAATCATGGTCTATCATAATAATTTTTTAAATAAAATCTTATTTTCCCCTTTTGTCACCATTGATGTAACTTGTTTTTAAAGAAAATGTTCAAAAACTAAGCACTTACTGATCACATGCTGAATGTTTTGTACCACACTGTAAACATGACTTGGAATATTAGAGAGAGAGGGAAATAGGAAACAGGAGTTCAGCCCTCACAGAGTTTAAGATCTAACTGGGGATATAAACACATATACACAGAAAACTGAAGAAGAAACAGATAACTGAATGCATGATGATTTCTTAAAAGAAAGCATTATCAATTTAAATACGATGAACAATTCCTAGGGAATTACTTGCAAATTTTCCCCATTACTTGAGAGTTGTTCACAAAGCTTGATGGCATCTTTTGCCTACACACTGCCACTTGGCCAGGGACAGAAACCAACAACAACAACAACAAACAACAACAACAACAAATCCCCCTGTTTGGTGCTTTCGATTTACCAGATATTCTGCAAAGCCACATGAATTAAGCCAGTCAGTCCTCAGCCAGACCCAGTGAGCCAGGACTGTGACCACCCCGTGTTCCAGAGAAAGAGCGTATGGCACAAGGTGCTTACCTGCACGAACGCCTAACGTGTCCCTGAGTTCCACAGCCACGATGTGCAAGGGGGAGGCTCCAGAGGCCCCTCTTCACCAGCTCATGCCCCTTCTAATAATCTGGGGTAGGGGAGCCAAGAGAGACTGGCAGAGAGAAAGGGGCAAAGGCTTTTGTATCTCCAGCCCCTCAAATCAGGGCTTCCGATGGCAGTGTTTGCCAATGGCAGGTAACCACAAACCAAACCCCAAAGTGTGCTCTGTGATATTAAATATTCCAAATGCGTAAGACCATGCCTTTTTAATACCATAGGAACAGCAATATTTTACTTGCTCAAGCTTCTAGATATCTGCTGTGTATCTGCTCTCCTGAGAGATAGTTCATGTTTTCGCACAGAGTTGGGGAATGGCTTATAACGCTGTCAGTTGGTGGAGCTTCATAGGATAGTCTCGATGTGCCCTAAATTCTAATAAAAATATTGTTGCACTTCCTGTAAATCAGTCTTGCTATTTATAATTAATGAAATGTTATGAATATATGCATTCGTATACATAAATATAAGTATGTATTTATCTTCAGTAAAGGGAAGAGAAAAAAAGCGCATCCTCTACTTGTCCTGAATTAGCCCTGGGGAGCTGACGTGAGAGGGGGCCTGTAGGACCGTGAGCGTGGAGCCCCACTCCAAGCACGGAGCCAAACAAGGTCTACAGCATTTCCTTGACTTTGGATTTCCCTGCTTTTGTAGTTCCTCATGATTACCTGCAACCGGATTTGCCTCTTTTTTTTTTTTTTTTTTTTTTGTAACCTGTATTTATCAATCTTCTCTGACAGACTTTTTTTTTTTAAAAAAAGCAATCCTCTTTAGATGCCCCTAAAAAGGTATCTGGATTTGTCTGTGCTTGGTTTTATTTTTTTCTAAATGTTCCTCTTTTTAGACTGCACTGAACAAGTTAATTAATTATAAGGACTGCTGAAGACAAACCTACCATTACTGACATTCTTACACTGGTTTATACATATGAAAGACGTTTGTTTTGGGTTTTGAGATGCTCTACTCTCTGTTGAAGCCTAAGTTTTGACAGTCAACAATTTTTCTCTATAATTAAAAAAAAAGGGTAACTAAAAGAACATATCCATAAACCCCAGTTTTAAGATGAAAGACACAAAATGTAAGTATTCTGGATGATACTGTGCTGCATAAATAACATACTCATTCTGTATCATTTTAGCCTTTAATGTATTTATTATGGCAGGCTCCAAGTGGCTTCATCTTTTCCCCTAGCTAACATCTATTTTCAACACTGGAGGTAGGTTGAGCCTGTTACACTGTGGGTCCGGTCACCGCTGCTCAGAAGTCACCCGTGGCTCCCATTCTGTCTCAAGGAAAAGGTGAGAGTCCCAGGTAGGAGGTAATGAGATCCTCCGGGATCTGGACACCCTTTCTGGATCTGGACACCCTTTCTGTCTCTCACCGCATGTCCTACAACACTCCTTCAGGTTCACTGCCCGGCAGCCAGATTGCAGTAGAACAGGGCTTCTCAACCCTGGCACCATTGACATTTGGGGCTAGATGGTCCAAACTTGATGGCTCTTTGTCACGGGGCATGTCCTGTTCACTGCAGATACTTAGCATCATGCCTGGCTCTACCCACTAGATCACAGCAGCACCTCCTCCCCCAAAGTTGAAAACCAAGAACTTCTGACATTGCTAAATGTTCCCTGAAGGACAGTCACCCAGGTCAAGAGCCATGCTGCCAGTCATGCGTCTACCACTGCCCAGAACCCTCTCCCCCAGACATCCACAAGGCTTCTTCACCTTTGGCACTCTGCTCAAAAACCTTTCCAACAAAGCTTTCCCTGGAAAGTCTTTCTTAAAATGAAACCACCAACCCCCAGTCACTCCCTAACCTTGTTTCTTGCATTATTTCCTCCCATACCACTGATCGCTTTTATATATGTCATATACTCACTTACTTTGTTTATTATCTGTCTCCTCCCTTTAGAACGTAAATTTCATAGCAGCAGTAGGTTGTGCCTATTCTGTTAGAGATTGGATACCCGTCACCTAGGACAGAGCCTGTACTCCATAAACTTGTTCAGTCAATGAATGGTCGTCCGAACTGCTAACTATACATACCTCTTCCCTTTCCAAGAGACCTACTCAGTAAAGGACCACAAGTCCAGCCTGCAAAGTCCATATTTTATGTAATCTTATTCTTTTTATTTTATTTTTTCTTGTTTGCTTTAGCATTAAGAACACTCAAAGGCTGTTACCCTCCTTCACCAATTATAATAGGCATTTGTGTCACGAATATTTCATATGCTAACCTTCCCAGTTTCCTCTTTATTTTTCTATCCATATTTCCTTTCTGCCTTTTATCTAGCTGGCTAGCTGGCTAGCTATCATCTATCTAGGCTAGCTTTCTATTTAGTCTACCTTTCCATGGAATCCATTTATCTATCTACCTACCTATCTATAGTACATTCAGGCATTTCTCATCCTGTCATGTTATATATCTATGTAAGGTGCAGTGAAATAATTTAAGAGAAATGAGGTCTAGTAATACATGTCCTTAATCAAGAAAATGATTTTTCCGAATGCTAATCTCAATCTTAAAATCTGATATTTTGATTCTGACAACATTATTTATTTTAAATCTACACATCCAAAAAAAAGTGCTGTGCTAAATACCTGTCTCAATCTTAAATTCAGAAAATGTCGTTCTTCATGAAAAACTCGTTAATTACAAAACTATTTATTTTCCATGAGTAAAAATGTTCTAAACACTTCTGAGTTATTATAGCATTTCTAACAAACTTGAGAGTCTTTGAGGTTCGGCATGGAAAATTTTATGGCTGAGTCTACATTTACTTTGAATCCAATTTTTCTGAGCCAAGTAATTATTTGCAATCAAACATATTACTGTTAATGTATCATAATGACAAGGGATTTAGAAGGTCAGTGATCTGTGTTCGATTTCATACCCTACTCACAGATACTTAGATAAGAAATATGAGCCAATGAGCCCAACCGGAAAGCACAAAGTGACAGTCTGATCACTTCCCTCTCTCAAGGCAAAGGCCCTGTTTGTGAACAAGAATAGAGCTATTTATAACTGCTCGACTTCCAGGCTGTTATATTAATACCGGTGATTAACACAAAAGGCGACCATCAGAAGAGCAATGAATGCAAATGCTATACTGTAATCAAACTTTGGAATGGTCAGTTCATTCTTTTTATTTTCATTGTTTCCATCAAGATCCATTTCCCAAAAATAGACCTTTCAAGATTTAAATTTTAATCTGTACTCCAGGTTCCATTACTAAGGTATCACTATAGTGAAAACTTGGACAAACTGAAAAACGTCAATTTCATTAGCTGCTTCTAAGAAGCTTGGTTCTAAAAATGAGATGAAACTAACTTTGATACATTGATGTTACCTACATACATTGATGTTACCTACACAGTCTCATAAAATTCAAAGTGCAACAAATACTTGGGGCGCCTGGGTGGCGCAGTCGGTTAAGCATCCGACTTCAGCCAGGTCACGATCTCGCGGTCTGTGAGTTCGAGCCCCGCGTCAGGCTCTGGGCTGATGGCTCAGAGCCTGGAGCCTGTTTCCGATTCTGTGTCTCCCTCTCTCTCTGCCCCTCCCCCGTTCATGCCCTGTCTCTCTCTGTCCCAAAAATAAATAAAAAACGTTGAAAAAATTAAAAAAAAAAACAAAGTGTAACAGAAGAATACCAAATATTTACGGGGGTGGGGGAGGAGATCCTCTTGGTGATAGTTCAAAATGAATTATTTTGAGTCATAATGGTAATAAGAATTATAACACTACTATGTAAAATACTCTAGGTGTGCTTCTGTACTAGGCATTCAACTAACTAGTTCATTCAGTCCGCATGATAACTGTATTAGGTTCAAATTCGTAGTCTCTCCCTTATCCCTGAGGATCTGCAGTTCAGCGAGGTCCCCAATCAGCAGTTGCAGAACCAGCCCTCCACCCTAAGTCTGTGTTACCCCTGAGCCTGTGCTCCCCACCACTGTGTTGCCCCACCTCCCTAGCAGCTTCCCACCGGCAACACACAGTTACAGGCCCAACTGTCACCCACCTATGACCTGCTGTGGGAACGTAGCCTCTCAAGCAGGGACTCAAGCCGGGTCAGTGCACGGCCCTCCCTGACCTTTCCAACCCGATTCCTCATACTGACAATTTCCCCAATGTCCCATGCATGCACTGGGCGCTCTAACCCCTTTCTTTCCCCCTAAGTTTATGCCTTCCTCCCTCTTCTCAAAATATTTTCCTATCTCTCCAATTTGGTTCCCTCTCACTTACAAAGTTTTCCCTACCTGCTACAAATTCATAGTATTAGATCCCTCCTCTGAAATTCTAAATGCCATACAAAATGGAAGATTACTTAAGTTTGTTGTATTAAGGACATTTCCTGATCATTTTATACCTATCACTTTTGTCTCCCATAAAGTCTTAAGATCTCCTCAAAGATTATGTCTCCTCTGGTCAGTGCACAAATAACTGGAACAGCAGAACTCAAAGTATACATTAACTTGACAGTCTCCTTTTGCAGTAGAATCAAAAGAATTAAATTACAGTACAACACTACTAAAAATTTAAAAACTGAGATATGATAAGGTCAAAAGAATTAACAAATGAAAATGATTTTACTCTTAGCAGCCACCTCATGAAAATTCTTAGAAGGCACATAGAAAGCTGAGAGGTTTGTCTTCAAACTTTAATTTTATGAATTATTAAATTGAAACACGTCAAAAATACTTCCTAAGTGACTGGGAATTTTTAAAAGGTGTTGACTAAGGTTATTCCTAAAAAACCCACCCAAATGAGAAAACCCAAAAGAGAAAATCCCACCAGTGCAGTCTAAAGTATCAGAATAATATAGGAACATACCAAGTAGCATGCAGATAGCAATACTGAGCTTAAAAAGGAATGCCTAATTTCTATATAAAAACAAACAAACAAACAAACTCAAACTACAAGTTTCCAGAAAATATATTTTTGGATTACAACAAAAGCCAGTTCCCCTAAGTTGAAAACATTATGATTCTTTTAGCTTTTGTAGTAAAAATAGATTTCTGATCTCCTTTTCTTACATTATGCCATTAAGAATTTATTTTTTTCAGACTCTCTTCTTACTCCTACAAAGAGACGCCATACTGGAGTTCTGCCTGGATTCAAATCTGGGGCTCATCCCTTTTTGTGACTTTTTCTGAGTAATGGGATTGTTCCACTTGGGGCCAAGGTCCTTCCAAAGGTTGGATGGTTGAATGTGAAGAAGTGATCTCTCCATCCTCTAGAGGGCGTGGAAGGACTGCACGTCCACTGGGGGGCCCAATCAAGCTCTTCTCCCCACTCCCCAATTCATACACAGCTACATTTTCCCTATCGCAAGGGTTCTCAGAACCTGCAGTTCAGATAAAATGAGCAATCTTAACAAAGCAAAGCATCTGAAAGCTTGCCTTTCAGCAGCACCTGACGCCTTTCTCTGCATAAACTCTGTGGCATACAGAGCAGCCTACACGCTATTCTAGAGGAAGAATTTATACAATGTAAAAATGGAAAACCCACATCTATGGCTCTTAGCCTATTTCAAAAACATAAAGCCACTTAAAATGAGTAAGATATCCAGCTTCCTTAAACTGCCTAAAACAAACCTAGCATTACTCTGGTCTCAACACGGGGATGAGATATTCAATCTCTATCTGTGTCGTTTAATTTTTACAGAGAAATTGAAGTATTGTGAAATATTTGCTCTTTCTCTTACTTCTACCCTTCGGTGCCATTTGGTGGCAAGTAATGAGTGTTTGGTATGTGCTGAGAACTGCACTAGGTATCAGGAACCAAAAATGAAGAGACGTGGTTTGATCCCTCAAGGGTACAACCCGGTTGGCGAGACAAGCCCAGCACAGATAGAATATCCAGATTACAAGTATGAGGAAAGAGCTAGGGAAAAACAGAGGAGGAGGTGACATCATGGAAGAGGGACACACAAACTGAGACACAAAGAAGGAGAGAAAAGGGGCAAAGGGCATTCTAGGTCAGGAAAGCGGTGTGGCCACAGAGCCACGAATGTGTTAGTTGCGTACAGGTGTGGCTGCAGCCAGTTGACGAGTCGCCCTCGTGCAACTTAGAAAAAAGATGTCCTCTCTGGATGGAGGTAGCCACGTAAGAGTACTGCTTGTTGAGTGCAGTAAACAACCTGTCTAGAGCAGAGCCCTGTCTTCAGAAATGGTTAATAATCTGGAATAACCGGCGCAATATGTATGAGGGGTGGAAAGGCATGTGACTGGATAGGAAGGTCGGGAAGAATCCCAAATGCAAGGCTGAGGAGTTTGACCTACAGCACAAACGATGAGAAATCACTGCGCCTCACCGTTCACAAGGGACCCAATCACGTTTCAAAAGGTAGTTCCGCTGGCTACATGGAGAACAGATTAGAACCAGAGGGGGATAAAGTCCAGTTCCCGACATCGCCCCAACCCAAGCATGAGGTGGTCATAGCCTCGCCTACGGCAGTGGGTCCAGGGCTCCAAGTGAGGAGAAAAGGAGGCACAAGCAACTGCAATAGGAACAGAGTACAGATTTGGTGGGCAGTGGAATCAGAGTTCCAGATTCCAAAAGGAGAGCAGCTTCATCCACGACTGGAGTTCAAGATGGGAAACGTTTAGGCTGGGATTTATAAGAGCCCGTTGTCCTGCAGGATGGCAAGGGGGTGCAGCAGTCAGATGACTAGCTGTCACACACCAGACCCTCCAATGAGTACCGGACAGTGATGGGAAAGGAATGATAAATGCAACTGGACAGAAAGAAAAATTGTGGGGAAGTCTTGGTAGTGGGATTGAAATTCCAATATGCCTCCTGGTGAGGGACAAGAGACACAAATGTGCTATTTCTGGGCTTCAGCCTCTCTCATCTGTATGATGGGACAAACGATGTTTCCGCAAAGGGCTGACACAAAGGAACACTAGCCAAACCAGGGCCCAAGGGCCAACTCCAGCCGGCAGTCAAGTCTCCCTGGAACCCAGCTATGCTCATTTGTTTGCGTGCCGTCTAGGGGTGCTTTCGCACTCCAAGAGCAGAGTTGAGTAGTTGTGACAGAGACCGTATGGCCCACAAAGCTGAAAATACTCACTCTCTGGCCCTTTAGAGCAAATGTTTGCTGACCTGTGTTGTAAAGGGTCCGTGTGGAAAACCCCAGAGTTCAATGTATGGCACATGGCCGATGTTCAAATACAAACGTTTTCCCTTCTGCTCTTCAAGGAAGGTCACACTAATTATCGAAGGGACGAGAAAATACGGCCTTCACTTCAGGACTCTGGGCTGTAGGGAACAAGGTTCATTTTTTCCAGGTAGTGAAGGAAGCAGTATTGTTAGAAGAGAATCGGGCTTAAAATAAGAAGAAAGGCTAAGTGTTGCAAGAACACTCCGATGACATCAGGAAGTTATAGCTACACCTCACAGAGGACTTTGAAAACATTAGCTAATACAGCCTTGCAAAAAGCATCTGTTACTGTATCAGGTATCAATTAACCAGTCTCTTCCCCCAGAATTAAATTTCTGCTCAAAACAGAAGGCTCTGGGGATACTGACAACTATTATCAGGGAGTGGAAAGAAAAAGCAGCTTAATTTCAGCAGCCAGAGCTCATGAATTAAGGAAGGGTATAGGATGGGTAAGGAAACAGATTCCTTCCAATGGAGAGGAAAAGTACTATTTAGATTCTGATTTTAAAGTGTCTAGAAGAAAAAAGTCTACCTACTCTTAGACTCTGATGCTTTGGGATAAAAGAAAACAAATGACTGTTTATAAGCTAAAGACAAAATGAAGTCTGTATTTTTTCAGGTTTATCCACCTTCTCTAATTTGGAATCTTCACTAAATTCAATTCCACTGAAATTTAAGTAGATATCATCTCAAAAAAAAATATTAAAACCAGGCTTTAAAAACAGTGAAATCCAATTGAGCCTCAGGAACTAAATGGAAAATCAATAGTTTCCTGTACAGCATGGTGACTAGAGTTCGTAACACTGTATTTGTTATATCTGAAAGTTCCTAAGAGAATAGATCTTAGACCTCCTCAACACAAGAAAAAAAATTTTTGTAACTATGTATGAACTATGTATGGTAATAGATATTAACTAGACTTATAGTGGCCATAATCCTGCAATATGTATAAATATAAAATCATTATGTTGTACACCTGAAACTGATGTAATGTATGTCAACTGCACCTCAACTTAAAAAAAAAAAACAACAAAAACCAAAAAAACAGTTGTTGTGGGAAGTGGAACTAAAACATCCCCTGATGGGGAGGGTTCATGAGGGCACCTGCAGGGCTGTATGTGAAGTGGGCAGTGAGACAGGTTCTCTTTTGCATTCCCAATAAACAGCAGAGACCTATCATCTAACTTTCAGACTCAACTTGAGATGTGTGCATCAAAGTGTGGCAGAATAGAAAAGCATTGGCTTTGGCACATGACGGATGATTTAACAATGATGGAAAACACAGAACCCTAAACAATTTTTTCCATTGAAACATAACATTTCTTTCTTTAAGTACATACATGTACCTCACATATTATTAAAATATGCCTATCAACACAGTTTGGTACCCTTTAAAATACCTCATGTATAACCTATACATAAAACTTTGAAAAAAAAAGAGTGTGATTAGCACTTTGCAAATACTCCATGTAATTTAAATTATTTATAATGGCTCATGAGCTAAAGTTTGAAAAATAAAGACCAGTGCTTAAAAAACAGATTTTTGCTTTGAATTTTAATATTGCTCATAATGCAATTACTTTTTACTTACATAATACAATTTTCACACCTGCAGAATTCACTTAAGAAATATAATAAAATGTGCTAGGTTTTTTACATAGCAAATATATAATAGAAAGTTCATGTTATACTAGATTCTAGCCTACTATTTCATATTTCTTTCATTGCATTTGTAGTCCATTGCAGCTGTGGTATGATAAATTGTCACTTTTTAAAAAACAGGATTGCCCACCAATGTTTTTCTACCTCTAAACTAAAAGCTGCACTGAAATGGAACAGGTTGCTCACCTTAAGGATATTACGTGAGGCCCCCTGCTAGTTTGCCAAAGTGAACATTTCCACTGTATTAATAAAATTCACCTAATTTTTCACAGCACAAATATGCTGCTATCCTTCATAGATAGCGGCAATGAATTATTTTTCAATCCAACCAAATTCTGGTTGAAACCGTATGCTTGGATACCAATGTAAAAGTAAGTTCTAAAATGTTACCAAAGATAAGTGTAACTCTAACATGTATGTAAACTGAAATTTGAATGTTTAGAAGAAAAAAACCTAATTCAAGGAACAGATATAGTTGAGGATTTAATTTAGATGATACCAGCGAAGACATGTGCATTTCAATATCCAAAATTGTGCTCTCAGTTTTATATTAATTAGTTATAAAACAATGGAAGCCTAGGAGTTCTTTTACTCATGTGCAAATATCCTGAGGTCTATTTCAGTGAAGGGTACCACAACCAAGCAGCCCCATTCATAGCTGCATAGGGGATACTTGGCTGTCCTTGGCAGCGCTGTGGCATAGGAGAGAGAAGCTATTTAAAGTGGCATTCAACACTTGTGGTTGTGTCAGGAGTGACTCAACGAGACATAAGTAAAAGCGTGAAATCTAGGGTGGCAATGACCTCTAGCATCCTGAAACAAAATCCTAGGAGACTAATGAAAATACTTCTTGCTGCTATTCTTGGACCATTAGAGTACTTTCCATGGACTTCATGCCCGATCAGGTTATCACAAAAGTCTGAATAGCTGTCTTACTTGGATGACAAAGTTGCATCTTCCCTAAATTACCAAATGTTCATTGAAGTTCATTGTATTTTTGTGCAGGTAGATTTTTTTAATATAATATGCTCTTATGGAGAGGTGCCAGTGTATATAAATAACAGGTACTCCCCACCCCTTCACACACACACACACACACACACACACACACACACACACACACACACATGCACAGACACACAAGAACAGACCTAGTTCAGGTCCCAGTCAGTGAAGACTGATACTACCTGGTTCACCTACCCTAGACACACCAACTTCACTACAAATGTTAGTTGTATCTATATACTTCGGGTTTCTGTCTTTAGTAATATCCAGAGTTCTTTCACTTAAAGCGTTATAAAGACATTATGATTTAAGGGGGAAATACATTTGCTTTATGCATTAGAAAAGAAGTTAATGCAAACATAGATGTACACACAGCCAAAACTAATTAATACAGAGATGCAAAATCTGATATAGTTTTGATGTTAGCTTTTAGTGAATCCTATAAAAGTTTTGGAGGGATGAGAGCAAATGTCTTCCTCTTCCACTTTTCCACATGTCTCTGTGCCAGTCACTATGTGTTTTTCTCCCCATTGGTCCATGTCTAGCTACTTTACTCTAGATTGGTCATATGTATGGATGAAGGCTGACATAGCAATTACAGAGAAGTCTCAGTCTCCTCAAGTCCTTCAAAGTTCTGATTGTAAATTATAAAGTCCTCATCAACTCTATCCCAGGAGATGTGGGGACACAGTAGGTTGGGTGAAGGGCTGAATATTGGTGATAGATACATAAAGTGTGGCTTGTGGAACATGCCAGCTCTCTTGGCCTGTAGACTCCTTTATCCTTCTCTGGTCCAGTACAGAGGTAGGAGGGGTTTTAATGACCAGGCTGTTGGTGGGCAAGAATAATTTCCAGGCTGGCTGCTACCTTAAAAAGCTTCTGTCACTCTTGGAATACCTAACTAGGGTATTTTTAATGAGGAATATGTCATGAGGGCTTTGTAAATGTCTACTGTACCATATAATCTCTATAAAATACAGGAAATTTAATAAGAGTTGGTATATGTAACAATAAGAAGTGGAAAATGGGTTTCGGCTAACAGTTCTGAGTGACCAGCTAAGCTTACTCTCTATCAGAGTCAACTAGTTCCAACAAACCAATCTTATATTATATGGAATTCAGATTTATGCCTCAGCACATTATAGATTATTGAATGTCATAGAACTCTGAGGTTGCTCTCAAATAGAACAAAACCACGAATGCTCAATCAGTGCCAAAACCAAAAAAAAAAAAAAAAATCTATTGTAATCTATGGTTACTTCATGAATTATGCATCAGCAGCTGCAGGTTTTGTTTTGTTGTTGTTTTTTTTTTCCTGTGTAATCATGCTTTGATCAAAAAGGAACTTTTATTCTAGTAATTCTTTCAGAATCAACTTTGTTAATTATATTGAAAATATCTTTCTTCATTAGAATGGTCAATTCACATTGATAGAGCTCAGATAAGAACACTTAATCTGAAGTATTATTCAAACATTTCCAGAGTCTTCCAAAGTGGGAAGTGTTAACTATTGTGACCATTCCTTCATAGTAATTGTGCTTACCTGAAATAGTACATCATTCACTTTGTAAAGTCTCTCACTTGAAATAAAGAAAACAAATCTGTTAATAACCAAAGTGTACATGAATTTTCAAAACCAGAATATTTAAATATTTCCAACATACTCTGTTTTGTGATAAAATTAGATAGTGTACAAAGAACTCCTTAGTTTTGTTTTGTTGTTGTTGTGGGTTTTTTTTTACTTTGAAAATTATAATTACTTATTGAGGTTTAAAAACCAAGTTGGAAGGGAATCTGAAAATCTTACTCTAATGTTAATGAAAGCCAATGATTTTTCAAAAGAGATGGAAAAATTGCTTGAAAATTAAGACAGGCCTTCCTCGAATGGAACAAAGAAGCAAAGAGAAAAAGTACATGACTCTTGGGTAATTTCTTTTTTTTTTTCAAAAATATTCACATGTAAGGTAATCATTTCGTTTATTGCCCAAACTGGGACATTTTTTAAGAGTGAAAGGAGATGCTGCTAATAATTAGCATCAGACAAAAGGCATTAACCAGGGCATTCTCAGTAAAACCAGGGCCTATGGCACCCTTGGTAAGAGAACGTGCAATGTGAGCTTTTTATCAATTTCCTCTTCTGTTCTCACCATCCTTTCTCTGATCAAATGAGGTCAAGTGGACAAAAAGTGGTGCATTTTCAGGGCAGCCTTTCAGGGAAAGTGGAGAAGCATGGATCTCAAAATAGGACCACTAGAGCTAAAGAATGGAATATTGGAGACATTTAAATCAAAACCCAACATTTTCTGTCTTATCTGTTTTATTTTTTTTATGTCTAATTTATTCCAGGCTTTCAACCAGTTACTCTGCATGAATTATATATTTTAGAAAGAAAAAAAAAAACATGTATCTCCAATCTGAACCTCTACAGACTGACAAAATTCTTTTAAGCTATCCTGTCTGAACTCTCATGCCATGTTATGGGAAGAGCAGGAACAACATAATCTGTACAGCTGGGCTGTGGAAAGGAAAGGGCAAGAAGAGAAAACCATAAACAACACAGAAACAGCATGACTGGCACACTAATTAGGCCACTGGCAATCCTAGATAGGAACCAGGGAACTGCACAGTCCACAGAGGTGCCCTGATGAAGGGAGATTTCCGTGTGTGCTCACACTGCATCAGATTGTTTTGGGAGTCCTCTTAGGGTTTTAATGGCTACTCTTGTTGTATCACTAAAACGCTCATCAGAAAGCTAAATGCAGAGCTATGTATGGGCAGGTTGTTCACCTGACTCTGTGTATGGGTGTGTTTATGTGTGTGTGTGTGTGTGTGTGTGTGTGTGTATACACATATATATACACACATATTATACATACACATACACTGTATGCTTCCCCTGCTATCTGTAGGTTCTCTTTATGACAGTTTGCTTTTTTAAATTGATTTTTAATGTTTATTTATTTTTGAAAGAGAGACAGAATGTGAACGGGGGGAGGGGCAGAGAGAGAGAGAGACACAGAATCTGAAGCAGGTTCCAGGCTCCGAGCTGTCCACACAGGGCCCAACATGGGGCTCAAACTCACAAACCACGAAATCATGACCTGAGCCAAAGTCAGAAGCTTAACCAACTGAGCCACCCAGGCACCCCTATGCCACTTTGCTTTTCTGAAAGACCCACATTAGTACCTGTTTTCACTCAATGAGAGAAAATGGTAATAGAATTTTTCACTTTTATGAAATGCTGTTTCTTTGTTTTATGCCACTTCAGCTTACAAAAGATTTCATAGGAATGCTCTATTTTCAGATAATGGGGGAAACCTGTGTATGTACACATGTACACACACACACACACACACACACACACACAAGAAAGTTCTGTTCTTGGACTAAAAGTCAATAATTGGTGGTACTGTTCCAATATCTTTCTTTTTTTTTGAATCCAAAGCATTAGAATAACTTATCTGTAAATTAGAAATAGAATGGCAATGTCATGCATTCTTTTCCCGTTGGTGAGTACACAGGAGTTTTAATTTTATTTGGATTTATTTTCTTTTGACTGTATCTGTGACTCGAGACGCCCACACTCTAATTCAGTTAGAAGGTAGAAACTCAGAACTTTGACCTCTGGCTCTCCAGAGAGCTGGAGTTCCAGGGACGGACTGTCTTCATCTGCTACTACTGGCCTCCCTCTTGACCCAAAACTGTCTATGGTCTCCTAGTCCTTCCCATGCCTGCTTTAGGTGCCGTGCTGTGCCATGTCAATGGTGAAGGTCATGTGGTGAAGGTCATGTGTGGAGGTAATGAGCTGGAGGCGGGAAACACAGTCTCCTTTCTCCTGTTGCATGCATTCTCCATGGGATCAATGTCACTGCCAAAGGGAGAAAATTGGTCCTTGTGGGCAAGGGTAAAAAAACATCTTAGATATTACAATAGTCTGTAGCTCTCCAAGCTCCACCCTACCTGACAAAATCTTATTCCTTAGTATTTAGTTTCTGTCTTTAGGGAGAATTTAAATTTAACTTAATTTTTCTCCGCAGGGGGGCCATTAACAAAAAAAGGTTGAGAAATAATTCTCTAGTCAATCTGCTTCCCTTTCCTGAGGGAGGAGGTAGAGGCAGCAGTGGAGAGAGGAAGGAAGGGAGGAGGCGAGGAGGCAGGATGGAGAAGGAGAGAATGGGAAGAACATAAGAGGATGAGGGAGGGATCCTTAGGTAAGCAAGTGGTGGCTGTAGATACACAGGAAAAGTGAGAAGGGGAAGCAGATGATAAGCGGTGCCCTGCCCCCACTCGACCTTGAACCCTGCCCAACAGGGTTGTTGGGTGGCTCTCACTGCACTTGTTCAGATGAACAGAAATATCTTTCTGCAGCCTTAATACTGTTCTTATCAAATAAGAGCTGCTTATCGTCCAGCTTCCTGACCTGACTCTTGAGATGGGTCTGTTGGCCGGCATTGTCCTGAGCACCACATACACCTATGTGCCCTGGCTGACGCTTGCCTCCAAAGGCTCAGCCGTTTCCTAACTGGCTTTGCCTGAAGACAGCTGACTTCCTTTGTCCTTGACCTTCTTCAGGTATCTAAAGTGAAGGCACTGTATAGTACTGAGCCTCTTTCCTTTCGGCTCCGGGTGGGCCATGCTCCTTGTTGGCTATTGTTTCATCCCAAAGGCTGCCAATACCACCTGCCACAGGATCCACCTCCCTTAAATGCTTTCAAACACCTCTTGGACTAAAGTTTCTCTAGTGCAAAATTTAAAGGAGAACAGCTCCTGCAGTCCATTTGGGAAAAGGCCAAAGAGAAGGGAGAAAAATGTTTCCAAGGCAGAGGCTGCCTAAATTGCCCAGGGCTGGAAGAGGCACGGGATCAAGTCTAATTCCAATTCACTGCCCAGGAAACTGGCAGCCAGCAAGGCCCATCTTCTCCCCTTGCACATGCCCATGAAACGCATGCCAGCACCAGGATTCCATGTCATGGTAATGCAGAGAGTTGGGCCAACCATCCCATACATCCAGTTGGTGGGTCCTACATTCACAAACAGCCTCAAGGTTAAATTTTGTCCCCTGTCTCTATGCAAGGGGATTCAGTTACCCAGGTACTTGACTAATGAGACCGAAAGAACACAAAGTCCATCATACAGATATAAGCTCGTGTCCAGTACCAGATCATACCACACCACAGGAAACTATGAAACAACAATTTCTACTAGCCCTGTTATTATTTTGTGAAAAGTACAATTCTATTCCATGTTATGCTGTGTATGTGTAAAAACGTCTATTTGTTAAATATAGACATTTAAAATATACCATCCTTCTGAGCTCTCCTTTGGCATGGTTGTCAGTGATTACTGTACTACAAAGTTCAATTAATAGAAGTGACACCAGGAAGAATGTTCTCTAACAGCCAAATTGTTACCTTCAGGGTCATGCCCAAAGACAAAATACAACAGGTCAATGGGCTTTGTGATGCTGTGTATCACAGCGGATGCACGTAGCATGGATTATGGCATGATAGCTGAAGTGATTATGGAGTATTTATTCCATGTCACTGAATAGATATTTTAACCTATTGTGGAATATTTGACATAAAAGGTCAAGTTTTTCCTTTTATGCCAGGGATTTGGTAAGTAAATTCATAACTTTTAAACTTTCTTTACTATAGAAATATTAATTATAAAATACAGAAAAACCAAAAGAGAAAAAAACACCACTTTCAAGGATATGCAATACGTTTAAGCTAAGAGATTACTTTTTAAATTCTGAAGAAAAGAGTGTCTTTCTACATGTCCATTTTATTATTTTTTTAATGTTTATTTATTTTGAGAGAGAACATATGTGTGTGAGAGCTGGGGAGGCACGGGGGGCGGGGGGAGAGAGAGAGAGAGAGAGAGAGAGAGAAGAGAGAGAGAATCCCAGGCAGGCTCCATGTTGTCAACTCAGAGCCCCACATGGGGCTTGATCCTGGGAACAGTGACGTCATGACCTGAACTGAAATCAAGAGTTGGACGCTTAATCAACTGAGCCACCCAGATGCCCCTCTACATGTTCACTTTAATGTGCGTAACCCACAGAGAGAATTCTATATATGTTCAACTGAATTATCAAACTGAACAAGCAATCATAGTAATCACAAGGTGAACAGATTCTCCTCCAAAGATATCTCACCTCCTGAGCAAGTCAGGAAAAACACATAGATTCCAAGCATTCCAACCAAGAGCTTCATAGTATAAGCAGGATCCTGATGTACCCATCACACAAACAGTGAGGGCTGGAGTATCATCCTACTGCAGTTTTAACAAAACAAACTGTTCCTAAGTTGTAAAAATACTATTCACACATAGCACTCACCTCACCACGAATTATTCTAGAGAAATAACAAGTTATATGATTTGAGAAGAGTACAGGAAAAGGTAGTGGTTTATATAAGACATCGTGCAGAGCTGTTTTTAAAAGGTTCCAAACCTCAGACAAATGAACAATATTTTCACTAAACTACCATATAATCAAATGTAAATAACTTCCATAATGTTTCTCCATTCAAACAGAGAGGAAAATGTAGATATTTAAATAAACAAATACAAACCCTTTATGAAAGTTTAGTAAAGAATCTACGCAGGTTAGCAAAGATTTGCTTAGCTTGATTAATAATTTGGAAACAAATTTATTATTTATAACTACATTAAAATTTCCAAAACAATGTCCTTAGCTGCTAGGTATAAAGTGTAGGTAGATATCTTATCTGATATCTAATTTGAAGCAAGTTTCAACAATCTATCTGATGCGTAGGGGTATATAATAGCATAATGTAATAGGCCATTATCAACGTTACCTTCTTAGAGATGAAGAGATGGCTGTCTAAAATTTAGGCATTAAATGAACTCCCTCATCTGGGAAATCAGGTTATTGACCCTATTCTATCCTTAATAGAAATTCTTCAGAAAAACAAATGTGTGTACCTTAAGATTTTTTCTATTAACAGTACCTAATTGTTAATAATGTTGTTGTAAGCAAATAAGCCGTATTAAACTTCAAATTTTCTGTGATTTAGTTGCTTATTTTTACATATTTGGCTACCACCCTCTGGAACATTTGATGGAACGATGATTTTGACCTCAATTGCTTACAGGCTTGAAAGAGTTCATTTAACACCTCCAAACAATCTCATTCATCTTCAAAATTCACTCCATACTTTTATCAGTGACTCAAATATGCAACCTAATATTTGATGCTAGAAAGAGCAGTAACCTTTCTCAACCAAAACACAAGTGTAGCACATCTATTTCTTTCTTACAGATAAAAGAAAACAAATTATTCATAACTACAAAAAGACCTAGTTGAAATCTGTCCATTTGCTGTAAGATGTGCATTCTCCTCATCGTGTACAACAGAACTCTATTTTATTTCACTTATTTCCATGTCCTGGCCACAAGGTAAAACACCTCTAGAAGAAAACAAGATGCAAAACTAGGCATATCAAACAATGCAGAGGCAGTTTTATGACCATCCGCATTCAGTTCATTTGTATACACTATTTACATGTTGTAGATTATCAGATAGGATCTTAATTTCCAGCCAAATGGTGCATATGGCCTATTATACTTCCATAATCTTTACTGTTTTTAAGAAATAATAATTGAAAAAAATTTAAGTAATTCAAAGAATTCATATGATGACACGTTTTTCTGCTATTTTTCTTCTCCCTATTCCACATTCCATTTTCATCTATTATGCACAAAATACCAATACTATGCTTCTGCAGCTAAAGATGACTCTTGACACTTTATTCATTATTCATATTGCAATACAGTACTAAATATATGGGATGAAAATCAGTTTGCACTAACCCCCAAAGCTCTAAATAAAATTAGACAAACAGAATCATGCATTTGAATTAAATGCTGCAATTCATGGCAAAACAAAACAAACTTACTCTGAGATCTAGACATAAGCAGGCACAGTGGAAACATGAATTTACCTTCATTTTAAGCAAACAGGATGAACTCTGAGGTAGAGTAATGCCTCAGTTGTGGAAAAAAACGATACACCAACAGTAGGAAACATTATTGTCAGAGTAGACTTCACAAGGGAGGTAAATGGATGCATTCTGGACACTGACTTTGCGTGACCTTGCACAGCTTCATAAGATGGCCTCTTCCTCACGCATAGACCACCCTGCTCCTGCAGCCCTCTCAACAACACCGGGCCATACTCTCTCTTTACCATGATCCTCTAAAGAACCAGGCCAGGAGGCACCTCCTCCAACCTCAGTGACAGCACCGTGCCTCTATCCAAGGGGCCCAGGCCCCAGCCTTCTGCAGGACTCTGCATGTGATGGCCCCAGTGAGGGCTGTCTCCTCAAACTCTAGCCACCACCACCACACAGCACCATGGAAACCAGAACCCTTCCAAAGCCTCTGTTGCCCAGGCCTGTTCCTACCCAATAACCATATTTAAGAAAGAGCAATGCCATCGGATGACATTACATGGGAAGAATAACTCTGAGTCTCTAAGCTTCTGGAAAGTGTCTTTCACCCTGTAGCCACACAACACCTGAAACGAAGACAATCGCGCTCTCTGGGAAGTAGGCAACACCTTTCCGACCACACACAGGGAAGCAACGCCCCGCTTTTCATACCTTTGCAGCCACGGACGAGTTAGGTTTCTCCAGCAAGTCCCAGAGCTTCTTCCTTTTCTCCGGGCAGCAGGTGTTGTCAAACTCTTCTCCCTCCCGCTCTCGCATCGTCTCGGCCTCCCGCCTCAGTTCTTCGTTCATCTGCTCCTTCTTTTGGTGATACCTGGCTTGGCAGCAGGACTCCAGGTAGATCTCATCAATCCCCCAGTAATCGAGCTCCTGGCCAAAAGAGAGCGCACACATTTCTTCCATCATGTGGAGTTTCCCCGTCCGGTAGAAATTTAAGATGGAAGTGAAGGCCCCCGGATGCCGGTCAAAGAAATACTCGTTCTCACTGAGGTTGTAGTCGTCGCACACCTCCAGGAGGCTCTCGTGCGTGTTGCAGTCCCGGAGCTTCCCCAAGCGTGTCCGCGGCAGCCGGTCCAACGTTCTCCACAACACTTCGTGATTGAGGCCCCCCACGTTGATTTTCACCCTCCGCGAGCACGTCTTGCTCCTGATGATGTCCACAGGTTCCGGCGGAAGGGAGAGCGTTGACCTTGAAGTCTTCCTGTTTAAGCCAGGGGGAGCCTTTTCTGCCATTTTGAACCGGGCAAAGCCACACAGCCAGGATCCTCAAAAAGTCTGAGCTGTGGGAGGGTCAGCTGAAGCGATATCCCTCTGAGGCAGGCATGTCCACCGACACAACTGGAAAAAAGCAACAATCAGTCAGTTACTTCCACTTTCCTAAGGCATTTCCCATTCTCTGGGATCGCTTTGTTGTTCGTGCACAACCAGGAGGTATATATGGTATTAATTATCACGTATTGATGGAGATAGGAATCTTTGCCTTAAGATAGGAGAAAAGAGGAAAAGGCAAAACAATGCACTACACACACAGAAGAGGCTGTGCATTCGATTTTATACATCTAGAGGTTGGCAACTCCCAAATTTATCACCAGAGACCACTTTCTCAAGCTCTAGGCTCAAATATCTGTGTTGAACAGCTCGTTCTAGATGAACCACAAACACCTTGAACTAAACTGACCACACCTCCAACCTGCCCACCAGCTCCCGTCCCTTCTCCATTTCAGATTTCTGGCTCTCCTCATACCCACACCCAGCTATCCCAGCTAAACTCTGAGAAATCCTAATCCATGTGTCTACATCCTAATAAGCACCAGGCCTTAACTAACCATACCTTCTAAACATTGCTTAAGCACTCCACTACCATTACCCAGTGCCTGTCACCCTTGAACCATGATTTTGGTTCAGACCCTCAGCATCTCTTGCCTACAATTCTACAACAGCTTCCTAAACTGGATCCCAAACTCTGGTGTTGTCAACCTAAAAACCATTCTCCATACAGCTACCAGAATGATCTGCTAAGATACAAACTTGACCTTCCCATGCTTTAAATCCTACAAAGGCTCATCATTCTCAGCAGTATAAAATTTCAGTTAGCCTTATTAGATCTGGCCTACCTCTCCACCCTCACCTCTCATCTCTCCTTCATCACTATATTCCAGCAATCCCAGACTACACACATCCTTCTGTCTCAAGTTCCTGGAACTTTCTTCATGCTGTGTTCTGCAAGGGCTTCTAGCTTTCCCATTTCCTTTTGGTTTTTGTTATTATTCACTTATTTGAGAGAAAGAGTGAGCAAGGGAGGGGCAGAGAGAGAGAGAGAGAGAGAGAGGAGACACAGAATCCAAAGCAGGCTCCAGGCCCTGAGCTGTCAGCACAGAGCCCCATGTGGGGCTTGAAACCAGGAACCGGGAGATCATGATCTGAGTCAAAGTCAGATGCTTAACAAACTGAGCCACCCAGGCGCCCCTCCCATTTCCTTTTGACTAACTGCTGTTTCCTCTTCAAGACCCATTTCAGACATCATATCTTCCAAAAAAGGCCTCCATGATATCCCTCCTCTAGGATCATGAAGCTCTGTGAATGTCACTTCTATGTCATCATACCACTGCAATAACACCTTTCCCACAGGACATGGGGAATTCTTAAAGACAAAAAGTGTCTTGTCTGTTGTATCCTGGTCACTGAAGCACAGTGCTCATAGATTGTGAGGGTTTAATAAATGTTAAATAATGGATCAATTCTTTGTTTTCCACAAAACAGCTGACAAAAGACCAAGTAGGGCTAATGTATATGGCCAGAAAAATGCATAAATGGGGTTATTTGAATGACTTGCCTAAAATGCATTTATTTACATGTTGTGTATGTATATGTTTGTGTGTGCATAGTATATGTCAGAATGTGTGTGTGTATGTGTGTTTGTGTTTGTAGTCTTTTGTTCCACAGCTCTTTTCTCCTAATTCTTTAAGACACTACTGCTCTAGTATTCCCTCTTGTTGATCTATTATTTTGATCTGCAGCAGCAAGCATCTTCTTATTTGATCTGCCCCTGTAATGTTTTTGCAGAAAATCATGGAGTTTCAAGCAATACCTCCAAAACACCAATTGTAATGCAAAACACCATGTTTCACAGTCAATGCCTTTATACCAAAGGGAAAAACTCTCAGATTTAAGAGGTCCTTATAATTAGAACTCTCTTTTAAGATACACACCAATGTCTGCAATGTCTCTGATTTCTCCACTCCTGTGAGTTGAATTTATTTCTCCATCTGGAAGCCAAGTACCCTCTCAAATGAAAACAAGTCATATTTGTGGAAAAAAAGTAGATGGACTATATAAGAAATATTTCATATATGGCCAATAAATACAGTTGACTTGAGAGTTTTTTCAACTACATAGTGACAGAAATATTTTGAGTAGATAAATACTTTCATCTCAGGTCCCCAAAATACCTATTTTTACAAAAATAAAGAAGAGCCACAATGACTGGGTAAATCACTTAAATTCTCCGAGTCTCAATTTCTTACTCTACAAAATGAGGATAACAGTATCTACGGTATCACAGGCAGTATTATGATGACTCAGTGAGCTGGTTTAGGTGAAGTGCTCACTACAGGGCGGTAGATCTGAACAGAGTAAGAAAATCTGTATTTCTCATTTTAAGTTTGGTTTCTGTAAGGCGAGGAACTGTTGGCCCCACCTTTTCTGCACCTGCACTGTACCTGTACATGATAGGCACCTCATAGCATGTATCCTTGATGCCATCAATGCCCATGCCCAAACTGTGTACTCGGGTGACAAAAGAATGTGTATATATACACATACAAAAAATTGAGCAACAATATTAGGATCAGGGAAAACAATTAAAAATATTAGAGACGGGCAGTTCCGGTAGCAAATCAGAATGTCTGTTCTGCATTAAATAACTGGGTGGCAAATGCAATGACATCTCAGCAATCCATAAAGATTATGTGAACAGACCACATGAATAATACACAAAGGCTAATCCGTTTTTAACTGGCTACAAATAAAGGTAAAATGAATTTACTCTTTCTGAAATATCATGTCTTACACTAATATGAAAAAGATAAACAGTTTTGGAACTGACTAGAATATCAGAATCGGAGGTTTCCCGGAAAGAGTGAGAACAGACTCCAACACTGATACAAACATCTCATGTTCATGGTCAGGGGCTTAGTGTGACGTTCTATCTTGTAAAAGGCATTACTAAACGTATAAATGTTATTTCACAGTTACCATTTTTCTCAGCTAATTTCACACATGATTTAGAGTGAATTTCCTTTTTGTAGTTTGTATGTCTCAAGTGAAGGGAGATCATAAGACATATTTCAAAATATCTTTTTTTACAGTTCAAAATCTTTCTATTATAGGAAATCCAGCGTCGATTGCAAATCCTACCATAAAAGACAGCTGAAATTCAATGCCCCATCTTCAAAGGAGGGGTAGAGCAACTTAGGATGAGAGAATGTGACCCACTGATTTGATTTTCTTAAGACTTAATTTTCTTAAGACTCTGATTACTGTTACAGTGGTTAAGTTTTTCTTTTCCCTTGCCAGAATGTTCTGCTTGTTGCCTGATGAGGAATGGAGGCTCCAGGACAGAAGTTCTCAAGCAGTTGAAGAGCTGTGAATGGTGTTGAATTCATCAAGCTTTCAGAATAACAGTAGAAAACAAATGGTCGCATTTGGAGCCCACAGTTCAAGTCAAGTGCAGAGCACAGTACCTCTGAAATGCACTGAGCCTTTCTGTTTGCTCGCCTGCCTGTCATTCTCCCTTCTCTTTGTTTCTCTGCACTTTTTCCCTCCCACTTTGCTGTCTCTGTTTCCCCACGGGCTGCTTATCTTTTTCTTCCATTCCTCTCCCGCTGTTCCAGTCTTGTTCCCTCACTTTTTCTACCCTCAGATCCTTTGACCAACCGCAAAATCAAACTATATGCAGTAAAACCTTGGATTGCGAGTAACTTGTTCTGTGAGTGCTCTGCAAGATGAGCAAACATTTCTAACACGTTTTAACTTGATGAAAAAAATAATGTCTTGTATTACCAGCTGGACGCGATGCTAAACAACATCACGTGATCACAGCTGAGCCAATGGTTCTTGAAATTCACTTTGAAATAGGAGTGCTTTGGATCACCAGCATGTTTCTAGAACAAATTATGCTTGCAAACCAAGGTTTTACTATATTTGCAAACTTGTTTCTATCTCCTTAATATGAAATCCTCCTGAGCTGAAAATGCCACATCTCTATCCAGAAGAAAAGAAGAACATCTAAATTGAGCTGCTTTGTATGGGAAGTTGTATGAAACTGCACAAGGCTCTGCTCTGAGGCTCAGGACCGCTGGGTACAGTTGGACTGACCTTCTGTCTCCCCCTCATCTTTCTGGTTGGACTTGTTTCCACCACTAAACAATGGCATTTTATGCCTACAAGTCATTAATATCCTATGACACTTGGCTAATCTTTCCTCCCGCTATGATTCCGTGACCTCTACCGCCCTCTGCTCCAATCACCATCTTCAGTTTAGCTAAAAGTAAACACATCATACTACTTTAGAGTTAGTGAAGGCTTTTCCTGCCCAGCTTCTTAAAAAAAAGTTTTAAAAAAAAATATCGTCTCCATATTTCAAGAACTCTTTCATGTTTACCAGAGGTTGAAAATACCTTCAGACCATCATAAAAGTTTCACGTCTTTTATTTAGTGTTTAAATTTCTATATTTTGAGTCTTCATTTTTCATCTACATTCTTTTCTGCTATATTTATCTTACTTCTCACAATGAACCTGCCAGTTCCCTCTGGGTTAGGTACTGTGTCTTGACACTCTTAAGAGCTTAAAGAATTTAGGTTTTTAATTTTAGTAATTAAAATGGATATGATGCGATGTTTTTTTCACATTTAGTTTTATAAGTGAAATTATGTCTATCATAATAATTTTACTCCATAAAAGTTAATCATCTAATTAAAGTTAGCATATAAGTATAATATAAAATATAATAATTCAATGTTTAAATGATATAGATGTTAGGCCATTGTATAGAACTTACGTTAGAAACTGAAGACATTTTTATTTCATGGGCAAAATCTAAGTAAATTTTTCTTTTGGCAGTTTGTTGATTTATTTCACCTCATTTGATCAACTGAAAGTCAAGCTTGCAACAATCAGTCGACCAGTGCAAATGTACTAAAATTCCCTTCATTAGTCTGTTAGAGAAAAAAGCGACTCTTTAAACAATAAACAACAACAAACATTCTCGTTTTGCACAGCTGCACTGTGCTCTTACCAGCAGCGTAAAATTATACTGCCACCCGTTCAGGGCCAAACCTAAAACACAACTTTCTGATCATGGCATCATAATTACAGCTTGAGACTCCAGGTTGTGGCTGTGGGGGGGTAACTGTATTCTCAAAAATACTACCATTATGTCATATACTTGACACTTCCTCAGGGTAGCAAGGCAGGATAAGTCCTATGTGTGATCCTGTGAAGAAGAAAAGCAAATCTTTCTAAAGTTCTAAGTGATGTTTAACATTTCATTTCTGTGTTGCTAATACACATGGAGCAGTCATTTGCACACAATAGCTCTGCGACCTTAAAGTCTAAATCACTCTCTCTATATGCTCTAAATGCTCTAACGCATTTTCTCCAATTTTCATGTATGGTGTTATGTAGTAAATGCATCTTTTTTTGTAACGGCTATTTCTGTTTCAGAGAGCCACAAAGTTGATTTGTAATTTGTGGTAGATATCCAAAGAGAAAGGCACCATATTAGTTGAAAATGTAATCAATGCTTTATTTTTATTTATTTATTTTTTTAAGTTTATTTTATTTTGATTGAGAGCAAGAGTGAGTGGGGGGTGGGCAGAAAGAGAGGAGAGAGAGAAAATTGCAAGCAGGTTCTGCACTGTCAGCGCAGAGCCTGATGCAGGGCTTGAACTCATGAACTGCAAGATCGTGAACTTAGCTGAAATCAAGAGTCGGATGCTTAATCGACTGGGCCACCCAAGCACCCCCATCAATGCTTCCTTTTTAAAAAAATGTTAGAACTTGCTGAAAATTTTTAAAGTATTTCCAGGATTTACCAATGAAAAATAAAATTATAACAAGTTAAAAGCAAATCAAATTTGTTTAAGAAAGATAGTACTTTAAAGTAAGGTCCTAGAAGCTCACCTGTCCTAAGAAATTCAACAAACCTGCTGAATTACTTTAGAACCTGGCCAGAAATACTAATGAATTTCATGGTGTTTATTGGTTTTTAATATGTCAAGTTCTACTAATAACTGAAACACTGTCCTTGTCATCAGAATGGTGAAAGGTGGCATTTCTTTCCTGCAATCAAAAGCTGCTAATATCAGTATGTTCCTCGACTTTAGCACAACTCTTTAGTCCTTAGTTTAAAAAAAATCCAGGACTTTTATCCTTGATATAACCGATGCTTTTTTTAGATACACTCAAACAAAATCATAAAAGCTTTGCTTTCAGTGGTCAGAGGAAGCATTGTGTTGCAGTAAGAAGGGGAAAAGACAAGTAATAAGTAGAATATGCAATATGAGCACTTTCAATAGCACAGATGTCTCTGAATAACCAAATTTATAAATAAATTATTTTATTTAGAGACATAATATGATTTTTCTTTATCAGGACTGAGAACTATTTAAATAATTAGAATATATATATATATATATATATATATATATATATGTTTGCTACAATTAGACAGTAAAACACTAGGTTTGCCTTTAGAAAATATGGCTTTTTACAAGACATAGCTGACAAAAAAAAATGCTTCCCTACTTTGAAAAATATAACACTGTTATTATAATGCATCTTGGACCACTTATAAACTACAAGGTATAGCTGTGGCTTGAAAATTTTCACTCTATTTCCAAACACACAAAAAAGGCTAAAACTTTCATGGGCGCATTCAGCCATTCAGCTGGTGGAAGATTTACTATTATGAAAGTAAAAGTGCCCTTTACGTTGGGGCCCAAGATGTGTCCTTTTAAATGTTTCCTCCTGCAAAAGTCTTCCCAGAGTCACAATGCAGTGAAGGGGATAAATAAGATGAAAGGCAATGAGAAAAATAAAAAGGGCAACCAACAGAGAAACCACTGGTGTCATGCCACTGAAAGAAATAAAAACAAGGCTGGGCCACCCTGTGACCTCCTGATAAAAATCACAAACTTCAGCTGCTACCTGCTGTTCCATGTGGATGATGCAATCTTCAGTTTGGGTGACGGACTTAAATTTCATATGCCATCTGGGTGTTTGGCATCTGTAAGTTAGATTTAGCCTCTATAAAACCAAGTAAAAAAATGTTCATGCAATTTGGATAGGATTTGAACATTTTGTTACGTTTCTTCCATCAAAATCAGCTTTTAGATCATGTAATGATTGGTCTGGAACGTTCACTAGTAACACTCTTGACAAGGAATGTTTCTCTCAGTTGAGCTCCATTTAATAGCAAAACTACACTTTCCAATTACATTCCACTCCCTTACTTCTCCCTAATCAAACACATTACAGGCAATGTGGTTTTTATTAAGAGCTCAAATACTAAGTCTGGTTTGAGATGAGTCTCTATGGCCTAAACATTATACCATACTTTATATCCCCTCATATTTGGAGACTAGAATCACCAAGTGTGGTAGAAGGGAGCTTGTATATGATCCGTTCCAATTCTTTATTTCCAGGTTTCAAATCTGAGAGCCAATGAGGTCATGTGACTTGGTTGATCTCTCTCTGGTAGTTGCTATATTTAGACTAGAATCCAGATCTATAAATGCCTACATAAGTCTCTTTCCATTACGTCCCCGCCTCATTATTCTTTGCTTTCCACCTTCTAGACAAAGTTTTTAAAAGCTTTTATTTCTTTGTCTGCCTCCATGTCAAAATATTGATTCAAACTCCACTAAAAGTTGAGATGTGTTATTTCCTATATATTGTTCATTTAAAGGGCACCCTTAAAAGGGTAATGGCTGTAGCCAGGCAACTTGATTGTATTCTTAGGAAGAAAGGTGAACTTCACAGAATCGTTTTTTCATTGCCTCTGCTTTCCTAGTGCCAGTTTTCATGATAACCACCTCCGGACCCCTCAGTCAGTCCTGTATACTTCAGTCCCAACACCAGCAGACTGGAGTCATCTCTTGTAGAAGATGCTTCCATGCCTCCCACTCTCCACATAAAGACAAGCTACATACAAAGATTGCAAGGTCTGCCCTCTACTTCTTTCTGCAGTTCTATCATGTACCTTGCTCCCTCTCATGCTCTGTGTTCTAGCTTTTCCTTTCGTTTTTTTAATGTGTACCCTCCTTCTACCATAGGGAATTTGGACACCTTCTACTCTCTCCCTTCTTCACCTTCAGAAATCAATTCAAGAATCACATCATAGATAGCATCCCCCAATTACCTTGATTATGCAATAACCCTATTTTAAGAACATCTAGAATTAGGTGCCTTTTACATGTGGCACTTGTCACAACAGCCGTTTCATATTTATTGGGATGAGTATTTTGATTATTGACTAATATCCATCTTCTTTATTAGACTCTAAGTTCCTTGAAGGCAGCGATCATGTCTCATTTTATTCACCACTGTAGCCCAAGTGTCTGGCACGAAGTAGAGCCAAAATGAGATTAGTTGAATGAAAAAGTGAATGATTAGATTTATATTTTACTTAACATTTATTTATTTATTTATTTTAATGTTTATTTATTTTTGAGACAGAGAGAGACAGAGCATGAATGGGGGAGGGTCAGAGAGAGAGGGAGACACAGAATCTGAAAGCTCCAGGCTCTGAGCGGTCAGCACAGAGCTCGACGCAGGGCTCAAACTCATGGACCGTAAGATCATGACCTGGGCTGAAGTCGGACACTCAACCGACTGAGCCACCCAGGAGCCCCTACTTAACATTTATTTAAAAATCATATTCAGGGGCGCCTGGGTGGCGCAGTCGGTTAAGCGTCCGACTTCAGCCAGGTCACGATCTCGCGGTCCGGGAGTTCGAGCCCCGCGTCAGGCTCTGGGCTGATGGCTCAGAGCCTGGAGCCTGTTTCCGATTCTGTGTCTCCCTCTCTCTCTGCCCCTCCCCCGTTCATGCTCTGTCTCTCTCTGTCCCAAAAATAAAATAAACGTTGAAAAAAAAATTTAAAAAAAAAATAAATAAATAAAAATAAAAATCATATTCATTCCAGCTACCTCATATTACCTGCCACTCCCCAAATCCAATATGACCTTCATGAATGAAATGCTCTTTTCCAAATTCTCTATCTGATAAAACTTTTTTTTTTTTTTTTTTAATGTTTAGTTTTGAGAGAGAAAGAGCAAGAGCACAGGAAGGGCAGAGAGAGAGCACGCAGAGGATCCCAAGTGGGCTCCGTGCTGACAGCATACAGTCCGATGTGGGGCTGGAACCCATAAGCCACGAGTTCATGAGCTGAGCCAAAGTTGGATGCTTAACTGACTGAGCCACCCAGGTACCCCTCCATCTGAGAAAATCTTATTCATTATTCAAGGTCAAGAACAAATATCTTGTTCTAGGGTGAGTTAATCTATTCTGCTATAATGGATTAGAAGTTTGTCCTATATATTATAATGCTTCTATCATTGTATCATAGCTATTTGCTTATTCATTCTTTTTATTCATTCATCCAGCAGATATTTATGTGCCCTACTCTGATTGAGGCACAGTCTCTGACATCATGGTAGGCATTCTACAAACACACAAGCAACTAACTACAACTGTGATGTAAACCACAGTGGAGAAGACAGTGTTGTGAGCTTTAACTGAAAATATCTTCTTGGTTGTGGGTTCTTAAAAGTAATGAACATTTCTTATTGATATTTGCAACTTTGGTATGCAAATGCTTAACAAATGTTTGGACTATCCAAGAGAATGAATGAATGAATGAATAATGAACTTCAAGGCATAATTATCCTTTTTTCTTTTTTTTCTTTTCTTTTCTTTTCTTTTTTTTTTTTTTTTTGGTCAAACATTCTGGTTAACATCATCAGTTTATCTTGGTGACTTCCAATCTGTTTAGAAGTTCTACTGGCCTTTATTTACCTATTTTGACAAGGCCTGGGTTCAGACAAGAGCTAGATTTTCTGGAAACATGTAGGGAAGAAATGATAAATAAATAAGACTCTCGAATAATTATTGCTGTCCCAATTGGAATATGCTGCCTGAAGACACTACTTGACCTCATAATAATGTTCAAGCAGAGCCAGGTGACCATCTGTCAGCTACACACAGGAGAAATTCCTGCCCTGCTGAGAGATTGAGAAGATGGCCACAAAGTGCCTTCTATCACTCAAATTTTATGATTCTATGAGATTTGAGTAACTATTACTCATCTACATTTCCCACTGGACAAATGAAGAACAGGAAAAAGTTCACCCTTGTCAATTTCTTAAGCTGAAATTTTGCAAAAGTGAATTTTCTATTTCTCAGCTCACACTACTCACTCCTAAGAAAAATATTAAAGCCCAAAGAACCAATGTGATTGAATTTCCACTAATAAAAGAATAAAAGAAGAGAAAAGAATGTATTAGAATTAGTGAGTCCATTTTTTTTTTTCTCAAAAGATGAGCTTACACCCTTCAACAATGATCTTTTCTTTTTCTAAGTCTGCCAGGGGAAGACCATATGAGCAAGGCAAAATTTACTCAAAGGAATGCCCTGACAGTAATGGAAATAGAAGAACAGTACCTGGGTTGGGAAAATAGCGTAAGTTGAAAGGCAGAGATCTCTCCCAATCTATTTAAATCACAATGAATAGGTGACCACATCTTCAGACTCAAAGCAGACTATGGCCAAAATCCACCTGAGGATACTCAGTGTAACCACAGCCAAAGGTACCTTTCCAGACTGTGCATATTCAAAATACTGTCATGTGTTCTAGCTTCTGGCCTGAAAACACAGTTTCTAACAAATCACTGGTATCCTTCATTAATGAAACTAATTTAAAAAATCAGGATGTGTCATAAGTAATCGTATGCTTGGTTTTTATTCTGCGCGTTAAGTAGAAAAGGAAGGAGGCTCACTGAACTGTAGACATCGATCTCCACATCCCCTTTAATTAATGTTTCCCATCTAGCCTCGTCATCAGTGAGGATCATTAAACAGCATTTATTAAGCATCCATCCGCATATGGCACTTCATAAATATCCCTCCCCTCGCCCCTGCCCCCTTTCTCAATCTACCATGTGTCTCTGTTGTGTAAAACGCTAGGGAGCTACAATGATAATAAGTAATTAATGGTAAGAATGTAAGGCAGATGGATGAGATGACCTACTAGTATCTAAGAAACTCAGAATGTTAAATTCACTGCTAATAATATGATTTAGTACAATTGGATGAGGAAAATGAATTAATCATATTCCATCAACATTTTCTAAAATAAAAATGTGAAAACTCAGGACCACAGATGGACTGACTGAAGCCTTGAGTTCATGTGACTTGTACCAGATGATACAGTCTTGAAATAAATACTTTGGAAAACAGTGTGGAAAAATCGTAAAAAGTATGGTTGTGATAGTACAATAAGGAATGCTACTTTGAAGGAAAGGTGAAAATATTTGTAAATTAAGGACAGCTATTGTTTTCATTGAAAGGAGTAGTCTGTTTAAGGATGATGAAATTAAGGACTTTTAGCCCCTTTTCCAGTTCTTGTTTAATGTTGTTATATTATTTTCTGAATTTCTTTTCTTCCAAAAATGAATCAATAATATTGGATATGGGTATGGTGATATTTAAAGCACTCTTTTTCACTTTTACGAGCCTCATGTAGTCAGGATTATGGGCAAAGAGCATGTCAGTGTACAATAAGCTATTGCTATAAAATCCAGATTTGCAATTTGGATTTTATTTCAGCTTAAGGTCAAAATGTCCATAAGCAGAAACTGTATTTCTTAGAAGGCAGGGATATTCTTGGAGATGTATCTGAAGGAAAGCCAAAGTTATGATCTCATTTGCTTTGTGAATTTTGTTAATAATTACCATTTTTATCATCTATCACATATTGAGTGATTATTATATGCAGCCACTGTACTTATCCCTTAAATTTAATTTTCAGAATGAAAATGTTCATTAATTCTCAACCCATCTAGGGATGGGTATTACTATCTTTCATTTAGAAATAAAGAAAGTGAGGCTCAGAAAGATAAGTTCCTTGTTCAAGATGACATAACTAGTGAGTACTGGTTCCAGGATTCAAACCCAGCAGTACCTTAATGGAAACCCCATGTCCTTAACCTCATAATAGGCTGGAGATTTTCCTTGAATGGAAGGATTCTGGATGACTCAGAATGATAAATAAATGAAAACATAGAACCAATATTGAGAAATATATTTAGCACGACATAGAAGAAGACGACTCAGGGGTGCCTGGATGGCTCAGTCTGTTGAGCATCTGACTCTTGATTTTGGCTCAGGTCATGATCCCAGCATTGTGGGATCAAGTCCCATGTCAGGCTCCATGCTGGGCCTGGAGCCCGCTTGGGATGATCTCTTTCTTTCTCTCTCTCTGTCTCTCCCCCCCACTCACGCACTTGCTCTCTCTCTCCAAAATTAAAAAACAAAAAAAGAATAAGAAGAAAACTCAAATAATTCTTATAACATTATGTCTGTCCCTTGGCCTAGGTGGCATGTATACAAGATATGAAAGGTTATATTCTCTTATGTACAGAGATGGTAGGGTTGGCAACTATTTTTGCAGTTCTAAATTTTTAAAACTAAATAAATTTTAGTAAGTGACTTTCAAAAGTAATGTTATTAGCCTTAGTATTTGAGATTTATGGTCAAGATAGATGCTTTAAAAATAGAAAATTCATAGCATTTGGAAGGGCAACACTAGAGGGTTTAAATGATTTTCCCAGGGCCCATTCAGCACCAGGGCTAGAAACCAACTCTTTTGTTCCTGAGTCTATATTCTTTCTACTAGAACTTGCTACCATAAGGCACCAAAAATAAATATAAAATTAGAATGGTGGAAGAGAAAAAAATGTGAAGAGCAATCTAACTATCTCATACTCAGCTAAACCTATAAATACTGATGAGTTGAACCTAATTATTAATGAATCCTGACTACAACATAAATCTATAATTTCTACTATTCCAGTAATGGTCAGAATGGGAAAAGATCATAAATTACAAATAACACCTACTGATTTAGATACATTATTCCTTTCTTGTTCCCTCCCTCCCTTCCTTCCAAAACAACGTGTTCCTTGGCTATCACTATACACTGAGTACAGGGAATACAAAATTGGGGAAGGACGCCCCTGCTCTCAAGGGGTGCATAGGCTGCCTGTAAAGAATATTACAAGAATTTTTGGATTTGTGCTTTCAGCATCTGTTTTATAGGCTCAGATAATATTATGGACTTAAATATTTCTTTAAATAGCACCTAATTAAAGCTTTATACCTAATTTAAACACATCGATGTGAAGGAAGGGAAAAGTATAAAATACCAGCAAATGACACCGATGTCTTAATTCATGGGGCTTTGTAGAACAGAATGTTCATCTATAGAAGCTGCAGCCTTAGCCACCGTTTGCGATTTTAAAAGCTCTTTGAGGTCTTAAATGAATTAAGACATTAAATGAATTATTTCATTAATTCATTCAACACATATATATCGAGCACTATATCAAACACTGTGTTCCAGTTATAAAATGCCTACAAGAAAATGGTTCCCTAATTTCAAAAAGAGAAAAAAGGAAAAGCCCTCACTACGATGTTCTACTTTAGCTGCACATATATGATTACAAACCATGTTTATTATTAAGTATTTTGCTGGGCCTGAATGAAACTAGAAGCCAAGTTTAAGAAGTAACGCTTTAATAGCATCTAAGCTTTCTATGTGTGCTCTTTCTATAAAGCCGGATGAAAATGCTCTCCTCAGATTTAGAAGAAAAAAAGAACCTAGAATTCCAAATTTAAAATGACATTTATCTCAAAAGTAAATTAATATTTAATTGTAGTCTAATTAATAATTGTGATTTTATGAACGGAGGACATTTAGCATGGAAGCCCCTAGACACATTTGTTCTAAGCGATACAGACTCGAGAACAGAACTAAAGCTGGACTATCTCTTCTCAAATGTTCCTTCACTGCTATAGTTCAGAACTGCGCCTTCTAAAAGCCGCTTCTCATTCTGGTATTATCTTACTGGAAGATAGGGCTTTTCATTTGTGAAAACCAGGACAAAGAATTCAAGAGATCCAGTCACATGAGAACTTTCAAAGGATTAAAAGCGACTATAATGTTATCTAGATGACAACTGTGGAAAAAAAAAAAAGCAACCAGCACCAAACTTCACAGTAACATACTATTGAAATTATTATATCTGACAAATCTCCAAAAATATATCAATTGGCATGTCAAGAGCTATTATCATTTCATATGGTTTTTTTGTTGTTAATAATCTGAACTGATAAAAACAACTCTTTTAAATAAGCACAAAAGAAAAGAAATCAATATGCAAAAGGTAAAGAACTTGTTTAAAGAACACAGTGTTGTGTCTGTGTCATTTTAGAGGTTAGAAAGGAGACATGAATAGAGGAAGAAACCTGAATAGAGGAAGGAGACATAGAGAAAAAAAAATGGATGAGAACAAAAAAAAGAAAGAAAAAAAGAATGAAAGGAAGGAAAGAAGGAAGGAAGGAAGGAAAAATAATCCTGTCTGGGAAAAGTGGGCATGAGAAAGCATTTAAGGTCACATTAGATAGATACTTACAAAAATAATGTTCTACATTTGTATAATACTTTATATTTTGTACAGTTTCATATAAAGAAGGAAATGTCTTCAATAAAGAACAATTCCAATGGAGGGAAACAAGTCATAGTGCATTCAAATCCCTTCACTCAGATGTACCTGGGAGATACTCATCTGAATCAAAGTAGGCACTGGATGCCACAGATGGTTTGCATGTTTATATATGGTTAGTTGGAGGCTGATGTTGATTGTAAATGGGTATTTCTAGAATTTAAACCATATTGCTTTTGAAACTTAGTGCTTCCTAAAGTAATTCATGCTAATAATAATCCAGGCCTGCCCTGTCTCATATGGTAGCCACTAGCCACATATGGATATTTAAATTTAAAATTTAATTTCTCAGCATCATAAGTCACATTTCAAGGGTTCAATAACTTATATGACTAGTGTCTGCTGAATTGAAGAGCCCAGATATGGAAAATGTCCATCATCGCATCAAGTTCTGTCAGAAGGCACTGGTCTATACAACTCTCCTGTGAAGTTATGAAGCTGAGTTTTGTTCTGAAAATAGGGAGAGAAAAATTCTCCTGGAAGTACCATGTTCTTCCTTGTCTGTATCATTCCACCAGTGGCCTCCAACCTCGACTTACAAACTCTGCTCCATCCCAGATTCTAGGACCATTCTAGCCCCTATCAAGAAGCACATGAAGAGAATGTGAGTGTAAAACAGTGCAGGGAGTTCATCATCAGGCTGATCCTCCTCTAGCCCTACTCTGCTCCACCCTAGGCAGAAGTTCTTGGTAAGACCTCCTGGTAAGAGCACTCCTGGTGCTCTTCTGTGACCTAGAACCTGACGTAGGTCCTGGTTCTATCAATTCCTTCACGCAGGGACTCAACAAATAAACAATGAGCATCAACTATGTGCATGGCACTGCAGAGGTGCTATGGAGAAAGCAGTGAATAAGGTCAGTCTCTGCCTTTATTGAGCTTGCATTCTCACGCAGCAAAATGACACAAGAAAATGACCCACAATTTAGAATTGGTGTAAGTGCTACAAAGGAGAATATAGGGTGCTAAGAAAGAGAATAATGGAGAGACCCACTCTAATCGTTGGGCACAAAGAAGTAACCAAGAAGACTTCTTTGACCAAGAGATTTTTGACCTGAGATCAGAGACATGAGTAACAGTTTGGTAGGCAAAAGGTGGAATAGAGAGTAGCCCAAACAACCATGCCTCGTGGAAACTAATCTCAGGCACCTCGGATGAACTAAAGGAAAGCCAGAAATCATAGCAGACAATGATGGGTGAGTGGCCTGAAATGAGGCTGGCAGGCAGGGATCAGACTGACCAGAGCCTCTCTAAACAACAGCCTTACACTAGAGATGTTTTGGAAAGTGAAGAAGGAATATGGTAATCCTCAAGTTAAAGATTTAGGCCTTTATTCTAAGAAAAGCAGGAAATCGTTTAAGGGTTTAGGTAGATGGTGAGTGATAGAACTAGATTTGCTTTTGTAAAAAATGAAAAGCAAAGGGCAAAATGGAATGAGGGGACAAGGAAAGCAGCCAGGAGTCCAGTTAATAAGCTTTAGTGGAAATCCAGAAAGAGGTTTTGGCAATTGGTGATGGCATAGGAAATGGTCCTGTCCATTGTGCCTGAAACCCTGCATTAAAAATAATGTGACCATCACATAGTTTTCCTGACTCCAGACACCTATGTCTAAACTAGTCTGGACTCCTGCTTAGCTACATACAATAGACTTCTTTCTAAACTCTTAAGTGTCTATAAACCATAGCATTTGAGCCTATGGGGCTGGATCTTCCTAATCCTGCCTGCCCCATCAAATACTGCCTGTTCCCAGACTCCCCTTCCCATAATTTGGCCAGGACTTCCCCCAGTATTTCACAAGTCTAACTTCCTGCCCACTTGGACTGCCATCTGCCATCTCTCTCTATTCTTTCCAGATACCAAGTGTTCCTGCCTGGGTGATTTCCTCTCTGGACCAGCTTACCCTGACATGACTGAGTGCCCACTGCTAGAAGATAGGAGGGAGTGGAAAAAGAAGCAAATAACTAGGTCCTGGAGTCTACAAAAAATAAACCAGGTGACCGGAAGCAGAACATAAAGGTGTCTCTGGCTAATAATGGCGGCATAATGTCTCCACTCCGCCACTTTGGCACACCACAGCCTACATGATGCTCCTCACTCCAGAAGTGTCACTCTCCCCCTTTCATTTCCAGCAGGCTTGCCTTTGCCTATCACTTTCCTTTGCAAAGAGTTCATAAAGAAGCTGCAATCATCTGGACCCAGGACAGACTCGCTGCCCTTGCCACTAGCGAGAGATCTGGGAGCTTTTGTTTGTTTCCAAATAGTCTATAAGCCCTGAGAGGGTAATGACCAATTTTGTTTAACCTGGTGACCTAGAAGAGTGCTTTATATATGAAAAGTGCTTAATGAATATTTGCTAAGTGCATGTCTTTAAAAAGCTGGCTACAATTTTGAGACAGCTGGCTATGAGAAAGCAATAAGTCCTCTTAGAGAAAGAACTGCTGCTTTGTTTTGGGGAAAAAAACACATAATGGACTGTTTGGCTATTACAGGCAAGTCCCTTTGTGGACTTGCACACGAAGTCCACTGCACCTTGAGAGAGGATACAGGGACAATCCTACATGACAAGATGTGAGGAAGAGTCTAGGGGAAGAAAAACGCTTAGAAAATGGCTTGTATCTGGGCCCCAGAGAGATCTGGGATGGTGAGCAAACCCCTATGGTGAGAAATGGTAAAGACATTTCTAAAAGCATTGACATCTAGGATTCAATTAGAATTAGTTTTTTGTCTATGGTAGAATTACCATCCTTTATCCCAAAGCATCAGCCAGACCCTGTTACATACAAGAGCCTCCTTACGCCAGTGATACTTTACAGAATGAAGACTTCCTAGTCCTGGAAGTCTGGGTGGAGAGCCAACGAGAACACAGGAATGAGGTGGGGAGATGCTATGCATTGAACGGGTTAACTGAAGAGTCAATGCAATTCAACGTTTTCCTTTGCAATTTATTCTGGAGGAAGATGCCCCCAGCAGAGATGGGCTAATTGTCTAAATTTGTGCTTCATTTTTACAGGAGAGAACTGTCACTGGGAAGCACCAGTTAAGCCAGGGGTTACATTTCTCAGCCCCACCCCCTGCATCTAGGGGGGGCCATCGGACTAGTTTTCAATAGTTTTTAGAAGCAGAAGTGTTACTGACATCATTGCTGAGCCAAGATGTTTAAGAACTAGATGTGCCTTTTTAATTCTCCCTTTCTCCCCAAATATCTTCCCCATTTGATGTGAGCATTCTATTCTCCCCACACCTCTCCACATTTGATATGTGAGTGAAAACTTTTATATTACGTCAAGCCACTAACATTTCTGTGTTTGTTACAGCAGCGAGCATTGTCCCACCTTATTCTGAAACTAATACCTTGAAGTGGGTGCTGCCTTTATAAAAATCTAAATACGGGGCATGGGCTTCAGCAAGGAGACTGACAGAGAAGACTGGAGGCCTGGAACACTGCTAGGCCCTGGCAAAACTGCACTAATTTACAGAGCAGATCTATAGCTCTAGAGGAAATGGCTAGGAAGAGCCAGAATGCTACTCTGTGATGGTTGCCTCTCACTGCTCATAGCAAAAGGTGTAACAAGATAATGGATGAGTTCAGGAAGGAATTGGCTGGAGGACACAGATTAGGGCGAATTGCCAAAGTCTAGAAATTTAAGACTACAAAGCTGCAATAGTACATTGCTTCAGGGACTCTAATGGTGAGGAAGAACACTGAAAATGGCTTTGAATAACAGATACCCATGTTTGGCTAAGTGACTCAGCCTTGCAACAAAGATCTGATTAAGGACGTCACCTAACCACCCAAGACTATTTGTTCAGATGACCTCAAAGTAACCACTTGAGACACAGTGGTTGTGACATGAACCAAGAAATGAAGCAGGTTCAAGAATTAGGAACAGGAAAGAACTTTCAATGTAGTTAATAGTGTAACTGACACAAAGCACGTACATTAAAAACCTATGAAGATTTTGAGGGAATTGTACTGTCAAAGAAATTAGAAGCCTGGCCTGAGGAGAACAAAAAAGAACAGTGACTATATAAAAACCTGTAAGGCATCTGAACTTGAAGAAGCAAGAAGTGTGCTGAGAAGGTAATATAATTCCCAAGAAGGGCATACTTCCCAACATCCATTTTGGGTGTGACCACGGTGAATATTGGATAGGGAAGAACCTCTCAGAGGTGACTAGGGATACAGATAACAATGAACAAAAGAGTCATTCCAAGACAGCAAAACCAGAGTCAAAAAAAAAAACAAAAAAAGAAAAAAAGAATTTCCCCTATTACCAGGGCTGGAGGTCTTTAGCAATGTCCAGTAGGATTTCTTCCATGTCATGGGCCAATGACTGCTCTTTATTGCCCATTCTTCCCTTTTCCAAATGGGAATTCTGAATGCAATTATTCTATACCTCATCCATCATTATGTCATGGGAGACCAACAACCTGTCTTTTAGTATAAAGGTTTCCGGACAATGAGGAGCCATATCCAGACTTAATGGGGAGGATTTAACCTCACCCTTACAGCCTGGACTTTGAGATGGATGCAAGGACCAGGAGGGGTTCAGATAGTGTCCTTGGGCTGAGGTTTTCCTCTGTGTGGCCAGAGAGGCAAAATATGAGGGAACAGCTGTTTAGCAAAATTTTGCTATTCGTTCCATGATACAGAAATGTTGCTGGGGAGTGGCTAACTGGCCGGGGGTTAGATGTTCCAGTTCTTTTTGTACATAGATGGAGTGCTGTGATTCTCTCCCCAACAGAATGCGAATGCATGCCAGGTGTGTCACCTGTTGGGTAAACCTTCTCTCTGTTCACTCTCTTCCACAACTGCCAGCTAGATGCAGAGAACTCCAAATCCCTGGTCCTCAGAAAGAATATGGGTCGCCACATCACTGCACAAAACACACACATTGGACTGTCAGATGAGCACAAAATAAACTTCTACTCCACTAATATGGAGTAAATAATGGAGTTTTGTTCCAGAAGCTCAAGTTACCACAACTAATACAATGGCCCTTGAAGAAGAAAAAGTGGGGCTCAACTCCTGTTATTCCAACCCAGGATGGGAGCTGAAAGACTTGGGGACACCTGGGTCACACATGTTTGCTATGGAGGATTCAGACCCTTCGCTTCTTCGCCATTTCTGTTAAGGTAAGTCCTGGACCTTATCCTACCTGTATCCCTCAACAGTCTCCTTGGGTTCCATCTTTTCTCCTCTTACAGTCCGTCTTCCTCATGCTGGCTCAGAGACCATCCCCCACATAAAGTGGACCATGTCACTCTATTTAAAATTGTAGTTAACCCCCACTGCCTGTCCTTTAGGATAAAATCCAAGTGACTTAGCACAGCACACAACACCTTTCCTATTTAATCTCCAACCTTCAGCCTCATCTCCCCTCATTTCCCTGCCACTGCCAACGTTGAACCCCAATTACCAGCTAAGCCCTTTTTATGACACTGCTTTGCAAATGCTGTTCCCTCCGCCTAGAATGTTCTCCATCTGCCTCCTTTTTAGCCTGGAGAATGCTTAGTCATCTCTTAAAAATGAGCTTACTTGTCATTTCCTCTGTGAAGTCTTGTCTGACACTCCCACATAGAAAACGTATCTCTGACATTTATGATCAGATCAGGCAGCTTCACATATTGTGCCTACTATTAGGAAGTTTCCATTGTTTAGTTATCTACATGGCTTGATTTTGTTGCTGTTTATTTTCTTTGTTATTTAGTCAGTCTCTAAATTTATCTTCTTACTAAAAACTTAGAGAGTCCTGCTTTTTCAAAACAGCCCAGTGATGCATTAGAATGAGATCGGCTTCCTTCAGAGGGAGACTATAGCCATAATCAGTGTCGTGGAATGAGATGAACCCGGTCTTTCTACAATTGTAAAATATTTGGAAGGCAAGGCCTAGGAATGCAAGAAACCCCATAACATGTACAGAAGTCCTGTACCCCCAGAAGTTTTACACTACTCATCAGACAAATATGTACGTGAAATACTTGCTTATTGGTATCTGTGATGAGATCTTAACTCTGCTGTACAAAAAAATATTTTCTACATTGGAATTTTCTAGGAAAGGAACTACCATGTTTGGAACTTCACCAAGATTCGCTCACCATTTTGGAGAGTCATGTCACTGACTGTAATGCTGCTCATGTTAACTCATTCACTAATACAGGACACCCACATGTTTGCAAATGTAGCTGTCACACTCAATGGAGAGATTTACTTCATTCTTATTTTGAAATGCCAACTATACAAAAGTATCGCCAGTATTCAGCTGAATATTTTCTCTCAAATCCAAATTGGTGCATCTTAAGTAGCAAGCATCTGACTACTTTAGTACATCTCTTAGTGTAGCCTTGCATGAGCATACACATATTGGTTTACCGACAACTTTACCATAAGCTGCTTTCCTTTTATTTCTGCCTTCTATTACAGACAGAGAATGCATTGATTTTTTTTAAATATTACTTGTGAAGACAGGTTATATTATCTACAAATACCATTTCAGGAACGTAAAAGGGACATTACAAAAACCTTACTTACATGAAGGGAACATTGGGTCTGACTGAGTAGAGAATCATGACTAACTGCATCTAGGAACTCAAGGAATCACATTTTTTTACTCTCGGGATGCTTCTGTCAGGCAACTACTCCACTGAATTGCCATCCCGTTCTGCCAACAGCATTTATGACATTTTGTTATGATTTACTTGTCTGCATGTGCATGCGGTGAGTGCGTGCTGTCTGATTCATATTTATGTCCCCAACACCTAGCTTAGGGCTTGGCACAGAGGAGGAGCTCAGTAGATACCCTGAAGATGAAACACCAAGTAAGAGTCCTAAGGAGGCAGGCAGTCCTTGGCTCTCCCGATAGGTCTTGGGATCAGTTATTCACAATTTTGCCTATACCAATATTATTAAGCTTTCTTCATTCTGCCTAATGTCAGAGTGAGTTAGGTACAGACTTCCTCAATTTTCTCTCTTCCTTGTAGACCCAAGCAGTACTATGTTCACCTCTGTACCCCCAAAGTGCCCTGCACAGCAGAAGAAGTCAACAAATATGATTTATATCAAATTATTCCCCAGGGATATTGCTATACAGAATGGCTATGTTTTTAGTACTAACAGTACCATACTTCTGGTAGACTATTGGTTTTAAAAAGGGCATTTGTGGACTGGTCTGGAGACCTAAACATCATTTAAAGTACTCTTTCTCTAAATGCATTACAAGTTCCAAAAAACCAAACCTATAAAATCAACTTATAAGCTATAAGTCAATTGTAGGTTGAGAGCTGTCTGTACAATATGCAACTGAGTCGGTAAGACCTAATATCTGTGGGAAAAATGAAAATGCCAATCATGAGGATATATCTAAATATTTAAATATAGGGCATCCTTCAGGGAATATTTGGCCATTTTATCTTCCAAATTTAATCCCGATGGTATTTTTCACAAAAACAGAAGCAGTGGCTATTTAGAAAGAACTTTACCTCAAACATTATATAAACTTTTCTTGATGAAAATCTCAATTTATAATTTGATTATGCTTTTATAGTTGTCACTTAGTAAAATAAGCACATTCTAGACAATATACTAGAAAGTAAACCTGTTAAGTGACTATATTCCAATTTCCATTAATATATGGGCAGTAGATCTTATAGAGGAAAATATAGGGACACAAGTAAAAGAAAATTATATTGAAAACTAATAATTTTCTTTTAATATATGAATATATAATTTAAAAATAATAAATTAAAGATATTTAGAATACTTTATTCAAAATAATTCACAAAAGTTTTTAAAAACTGGAAGTGAAAATAAAATAAACTATCACACTGGGGCACCTGGGTGGCTCAGTCAGTTACGTGTCCAACTTCAGCTCAGGTCATCAATCTCGCAGTCTTTGAGTTCAAGTCCCACATCAGGCTCTGTGCTGACTGCTCAGAGACTGGAGCCTGCTTCAGATTCTGTGTCTCTGTCTCTCTCTGCCCCTCCCCTGCTTGTGCTCTGTCTCTCTCTTTCTCTCAAAAATAAATAAACATTAAAAAAATAAAAACAAAAAAGAGACATTGGCCAGTCAGTCATCTGTCTCATCCAGCTTTACTCTCTGTGGTCACTCTAAGGGCAGTATTTCCTAATGTTTTAGCATTCTGATAGAAGTCTACCCAGCTTTTAAAGATCTGCTTCTAACTAACGTACCTTCTTATTTCAAATTTAAGTTGAAAATTTTGAGATTTTCACCTACTGATCGTCCCTTCTTTTGACCTTTTCCAAGTATCCCTGTAATCATAACTACAGTGGTATCCTTTAATGGGAAGATAGAACTTCAAATAAATCTAGAAGCTGTGAACATCTTTACTTATTCTGTTTGGGATCACACTTAATACTTCTTGATATCATAGTGGTTAAATAGAGCCAGAACGCCAGAGTTCAAGTCTGTACCATTTACTTCCTATGTGACTTTACACAAGAAAAGTCTCTGTACTTGAATTTTCATATCTATGTAATGAAAAGTATTAGTGGTAGATGCCTTATACGGTGGTTGTGAAAATATTTAATGTTTTTCAGTAAAACACTGAAAACATTTCCTGGCTGAAGTGTTTACTATAATAATAACAGTAAAAATAAACTCATTTTGTTTATATAAATAAAATAATAACAAAATTATTAAAATATAATAGAAATATTTATAATAATGTTTTAATTTAATTTCAATTTAAAATGTAATCACTTTAATAAAAGTTATTATTACTATTCTTTAATAATTCCCCAATGCATAGACTGTGACAAATTTTCATGATCCTCTTTGTGAATTTGCCTTAATTAATTTATTAAGTATCAAACTGTTAAATGCATGTGTATATGCCAGAGATACCTGATTTTGAATGCTGTAATTCTTCAACTAGTTAAGTACTCAAGTTTTATTCTCAACACTGTAAAAAATCTTTGAGTAACAGGGATTATGTTTTCTATCTGTTTTGTACTGGTTCTCATCAAGCACTCTTCTCCTTATACACACTTAATAAGTAACAAGCGAATTAATGCATGAGTTAGTGAGCAGATACATGACATTAAATCACAGTAGAGATAGGTACAATTTAACCTACAGGAACAGGTACTTTTCCTTTAAAGATAACATGGTAGGGGTTGGCTTATACAGGCCAAGGAGCCTCTGATCCCACACACTGGATCGAAAGCAAGTCCGAAAGCTGGGGCTTGCAATAAAGCGTCAGTGGGAATATGCATTCAGGAAACTCAAAAAGGAAACAACCAGGGAACAAGAATGGGCTACAGACCTAGAGTATGAAGATACTTGTAGTATATAACCAGGAAATGTAAGACTGTGCTGCTCTATAAACTTTTATCACTTCAAGAATAACAAGGTCATAAGCTCTTACTTTAAAAGCTACTCTGAAAAACTACTGAACTTAAAAAATCTCACTTATAATGCATGTCTACTCTTCTCTGTGAAGCCTTTGTGAAAATAACAGTCATAGTGATTTTATGCAAAAGCCACTTGATGAATATAGGCAAATCCCAAAGAATATTACATTCTGAAGTAAACAGAGTATCTTAACTTTATGTATTTACCTTAAAATGTACACGAGAAGAATGCCCTATCAACTTTAAGGCATTTAGTCTCTAAGGGATAGCACACTTCAAATATCTAATTACTTCTTTATAATTTATCAAGAAAAATGCATTAGATTAGAATGAAATAGATTTTGTAGCTTTCTGAGATTTTACCAGTAATTTGGTCCACTTTCATAATGTGTATACAACACATGCCAGTCTCTCTAGAATACCATTTCAAAATGCCAGATATAAATTCAAGAAAAAAATATTCTTTTCAATGGTTAATGAAGATTTTCCACAGATGTGCAGGCAGGTATGCAAAAACACCTGGGCAGATATTATTTTGAGTTGCCAAGAAATGTGTGACTGAAAGCATATCCTGCCACTGTATTTTCCTAGCTGTCTCACTTTTGTCACCATCCTGGAAATCAGAAGCATGGGTCCCTGTTCACAGTTGCTCTATGGTGTCACCAAGGAATCTTTAAATGCCAAACAGGAAGGATTAGATAAGGACCTATTTCACTAATCCCATCTGAATATTCAGTAAACGTGCATGCCTGGACAGCTAAACTGTGGGATTTGGGAGAAAAGTGACATTGGAAATAGTTTCACCACACACCGAGTGGTTCTACTTGGAAAAAGAGAGGAGAGCAAGAAAAGAGAGATGCTAGAACTCTCAAAGAGGCAGGCAGTGGAGTTATTTTTTGGAGTTGGTGCGTGTGTCTGTGTATGAGAGAGATCTGGAAGCACCACCGTGCAGAAGGAATGGTGAAGGTTAAAAGGGGGAAGAAAGCAAAGAGAACTGCCAACTGATTCACTCCTTTCTCCAAGAGTCTGAGCGGTGCCAGAAAAGGAAAAAGACTACATTAGACACAGTTCTATTCGTGGTAAACAACTGGTCTGAACCTGGCAGCAAGAGGGAGGGGATTATAGTATTTACTTTGTGGAGGCATATTCATTCTTTCAGGTGAAGACGATACTTTTTTTCAGTGGAGAAGAAAGTTATTTATACACTGTACCCTCAATAATCTCAGAAAGTCTACGCGGCCACACAAGAAAGCACATTTTTTACACCCTACATTAAAAACACCACCTCTAGCAGCAATTAAATGCACATACACATACATAATGGGCCCAATTACTCAACTGCTTAAGTACTGGTTAATTTAAGAATCAAGAACTCTTTAATTTAGATGCCTCTCCATCGTAGTCATGTCTTACAAGTAAGCTTTGGACAACTTTGTATTTATTCACATACACACACACACACTCTCTCTCTCTCTCTCTCTCTAAACAGTGAAATAAAGTAAAACTTTATTTTATACATAGATATATTTTTTAAATGTTACGCTCTTTTTTCAAAATCTTTCCTGCAAGTTACGCAGTATTGACAAGTTGGCCTTTAGATTTTTGACCAGAATTTATCCTTCTCTTGTCCTATGAAATTCAATACCTCACTTGATGGTTATTGATAAACAAGAGACCACTGTTGCACACAATGCTACACATTTAATAACAATTACAAATTCCTACTTCTCTTTTGAGCTGAGCTTACAAAATCAAATCCCAACAAAATCTAAAAACCAGTGCAAAAGCAGAAATGCGAAATGCTATTTAAAATATTGACATTATTGCATAACTTGATCAGAAGGAAGGTTGAACCTGCACGAAATAAACCCAGTGTACATCTGCGCATCCTAAATTTTTCAGGGCAATCTTGTATCTATTATTATATCGCTCGGGCAGTCACAAATGGTGTATAAATGGCCTGTTTGTGCACATTGCACACTGACGATTTTTATGAATGAATACACAAAAGTGCTTATAATTCGAGAAAATGGATGGCGGCATACTATTTTGAAAAAGGTCATTAAGCACTGGAAGCAGACGATGAGGGAAATGGTCGGTGTCTTTTGGTGCCATTCAGGGCAACTGTATTCTCAAGTCCCCTAGCAGAGTGTGTTGGAAACAGCCATGAAGCTCTTTCCTTAGAGACTCGTTCTCCCTCTTGGGAACCTTGCTACAGAACGGAGAACGCGCACCTCTTGAAGGATAAAATGCATGCATGTCTCTGTGCTCTGAGTACTGTTCATACATCAGAGACATCACACTCCCTAAATCCGGTCCCACAAGTGTGTGCGTGTGAGTGTGGCATTTACCAACAAATGAACAGAAGGCAACAAGAGCTCGTCTCCTAGAAATAACATTCCCCATCCCTTCCCAGGCAGGCTGCTCAGAACCTTTCCAGGGGCTAACACTGGAGCGCCTTCCCCACGGGGACAGAGCCTTTACACGAACAACCCTCTCAGGGCGAAGTCAGCTTCAGCTTTGTGTTTTAAGTCCACTCGGCGCCATATGGCAGTTTCCAATTCCTTTAGCAACTCAAGTCTGGCTAGGCTGCCCGCGATGATCCATTCTTAAAGGAAGACCCCTTCGGGGAGCAGCAATGCCCCCTTCACTTACCTAGCTCCCACAGACCCCGCTCAGCAGGCTGCACGGGCTCGGGCACCACAAAGGGTTGTGGGATTCCCCGCTCCCTCCGGGGCTCCTCTCCCTGCGACGGTCCCCTTCGCCAATGATCTGTCGCTGGAAATCCCCCTCCCCTCCACGGAGAGGAGGGTCTCCCCGGCTGGCTGGAGCTCCTGGCGTTTTTCCCCCTCTCCTTACATCCCTGACTCTGGTCACGGTCTCTGGCAGGAAAGCTCAACGGAGAGGCGGCGGGAGGAAGCTAAGGTATCCTTAGAAAGAACAATAATCTTCATCGATCTTCGCCCCCTTCCCCACGCGGGCCCCCATCCCCCTGCCGCCGCCGCCGCCCAGAAAGCAAAGGGCTGGGATAGAAAAGGAAAAATCGAGCGGGGCTGAGCTCGCCGCGCGGAAGGAGCCGGGAAGGCGAGCCGCGCGGGCCGGAGAGTTGCCGCTCGCTCGGGCTGCGGGCGGAGAGGCGGCGGCGGCCGGCGGGGGCGGAGGGTGGCGGGTGCTTGGTGGGTGTGTGTCTGTGGCTGAGCCGGGGAGAGGCTGGGCGCTGGAGGCGAGGCAGGGCGCTCGGGGGCGCCGGGCCGGCGCGCACACCCGCCCGCGGCCACCCCGCCTCGCGCTCCGCCTCCTCCCGCGCTCCGCGCACCCGCGGGCTGAAGCGGCCGCCGCCGCCTCCTCCTCCTCCTCCTCCTCCTCCTCCTCCTCCACCTCCTCCGCCTCA